>NC_141689.1:1799893363-1800454142 GCF_964263255.1 Lissotriton vulgaris | reverse complement strand
TAAAATATTACGTGGATTATTTTCCTTCAGCATCGGATTGGTAACGAGGTCACTCGGGAAACAATACAGCAATTTGTATTGTTTAATATTAATTAACTTTTTGAATGAATTATTTTTTATAGCACTGTTATGTTTTTTAAGCATCTTATCTGATGTATTTCAGTACATTTGTGATATGTTTTATGGTTTATAGTGTGCACCCATTACACCCTTAACACATGTTGAATTTTTGTATTTAAATGAGTGGCTAAACAGAGCTACGTAACGCAAGTATAGTGTTGTCTAGTCGAAGCATATCTGCTTTCAATGTTTGTTTAGTATAGGGCACAGCAATATTGTTTTGCTGAATTAATAAGGCTTCTTTGATCAGTTTATTTGGTACACACTAAGCACAATTTACACAATTGTATGCCAAATACAATTTACAAAACACCCAAACAATTCAATATTAAGGGGATGATAGGATTGCTAGAAGTGTCACCACTAGAGCTAAGGCTACCAAAGGCTGGAATGGGGAAAAAGAAATATCTCAGCCGAAAAGACTTGGAGAGCCTGTCTCAAAGCCAGCTGGAAAAAAAGACAGGCCAGATAGAAAATGGGTTAAGGGGAGGAAACACAGGGAGATCTGATTTCCCAGTGTCCAAATTAATATTTTTCAGAGTGCACGACACAAGGGTTCAGCTGTGCAAATTTGGGTGTAATAATAGAGCAATGTGTCCACGAAGCTGTGGCTGAGAGGGTACTTTTATCCACACACCGAGTATTTGCTTGATGTAGAGAAGTAATGCGAAATTGTTGATAATGAGCTTGGGTTCCACAAGCAAATAGAGATGGAGCACAATGATGGGGTAGCCCATCACCACCAGACATTGAGGAATGGACCCCACAATATGGACTGGTGTATGTCAGTGGACAGAGTGGCATATAAAATCAAGAGAGATATGGAAATGAAAGAACATAATGCACTTTACTAAATAAGAAGAGCAAGTCAGGCGAAGTGGAAAGGAATCCACCATGGCACTGTCAGCTACGTGCTAAGTCATTACGAGAACTCCAAAATGTACCTTGGGGTGAATATTTTGTGGCTGAAACTGCTCACAACTGTACATGTGGATTATTGTGCCATTTTGCCTGTGTTATTTCTGTATTTGATAATTACTGCAATATGTACATTTTTCAGGGACTCCACATTTTCCATTTATAATACGATGAAAAGTTCACCAATTCTTTGCATGAAAATAAAAATGAAGAACTCAACACATGTATTTTTAAAAATTGTATTCGTCCTATAACCATGAAATCCTTGATTAAGGTTCACCTACCTTTTGTTTATGTAACCAAATGTACATCCCTGAATGGTAGTCAAGATTTGGTAAACGTTATAAAAAAAATAGCCCAAATTAGATTGTATACATGGGATACATATCAGGTAACTGTGTAATATGATCCAACATTGCCATTGAGTTCTGGTGACATCATAAACCATAAGGCCAAAGACTGAGTGATTTGAAAATGTCATTAGACCCATAGGATGGCAATACCTGACCGTATTACACCTGGTACTGTTATTTATTGTTTATTTCACGGATTTATTTTTGTATAGTTAGATTGAAAAGGCTGTTTACTTCTAAGTGCGGCTTACAATGGTACTGAGGGGAATTAGAATGGTTAGGTCTTGTTTACATTTTATTTGAATAAATGGTTAGTAAAAAGCAACATCAATGGTGATGGTCAGTAGATTTAAGCGATCCTTTGGTTGCAGCCTTTACCACATGTTTATGGAGTTATTGCATCTGTCACAATTTACAAAATTTGCAGAGTTTGCCAAAAATGTTGTTTCTCGGATGGATGAAAATAATACTAGACAAAGTGCCACATAACTAGCTTTTTTGCTACATAATTTTATGTATATAATTTGGTACTTCTTACCACTTAGTTTTAGTCACCCTGACAATGTTAAAGCTCTGCTGAGTGGTTTGGGGAATGCCATGATATTGGTCAAATCTATATTGTACAGCAAACGATGAAATATTTTCCATATTTCCAATTTCCTTGTGAATTATGAGTTTTTATACTATTGCATTTTGTGCAATAAAAGCACCAATACATGATATTGCTACATATATAAAACAGAGTTATGATTCTGGGCTTATTGTATTGTATTTTTAAACTTCAATGCTTTTCAACATAAAAAGCTGCCAAAGTTTTTTAAAAACATATAAAGCTGTAAAGCGGGCCCTGCGTAGCAGCAGAAAGGTTTCTGTCGCTGCACATAAGGGGCATGCTTGAGCCTGAACGTTCTATATCTACATTTTAAAGCTCTGACAAGCAAAGTCCCTTCCCTTTCCCAAAGCCAGAAGCGCATCAGAGAAAGTGAAGTCTCTAGGTCTTTGTGCGGTTGTTATTGTCTTAAAAATATCAAAAGAGGACAGATGCCAAAACCTAAAATATCAAATCTCTGAAATACTTACCGGAACCAATACAACATCATGACCCACCCATGCATCTTTATCGCTCACCCATAGAAAAATTCCTAGAGCCGGGCCTGCTTATAGCTGCGAAAAGGTTAATTTTTCCGTCCCCCCGTTACATCTCCTATATGCAAGTTTCTGCTTCATTGACAAATTGTATTGCCTTCTTTTACATCACAAGTAATATTGGGGTTTTTCAATATGGTAGTGAGCTCATGTGAAGGCGAGACTTTCAATATGTTGAAGCTAAACCTATATAATTATGTAAAATTTTTAAATGAATTTTTTTGTTTCAAATCTAGGGTGGCTGTATTTAAATAGAAACTTCTTTAAATATGTTGGTCTGATCATAATATGTTACGTTGTGTATTTGTAAATCGGAATTCAAGAGAGGAGGAGGCTCTGATGTGGAGTGAGGGGGCCCTTCAACTCTTTAGGACCAATGTAAATGTAAATGTGTTTGTATTTATATAGCGCCTTCTACCCAGAGGTCTCGTAGCGCTGTATTCATACCGCTGTGGAACCCTTCCTGGCTTTCCTGTGAGATGTCTACTCCTGGGCACCCCCAAGGTGAAGCCCGGCATCCAAGCGCTGCTGGGGCCATTGTGGAGATTAAGCAAGCTATTGCCCAGAGTCACAGAGTGGGACCCATGATTAGACTAGGCACCGAGGCGATAATTATCAGGTCCGGGGAGATTGAGTCCAAGAGCCGCCGAGGCGGGAATTGAACCCTGGTCCGGGGCCAGACCTCTGCATCAGGGTCTGCCGCTCTAACCATTGAGCCACGCTTCTCCACATCCTCTCGGTCTGGTTCTGTGTGTGTGAGTAGGAGTCCTGTGGAGCAGAGGTTCTCCTTGGTTGATGGAAGGAGATGCAACTGTTCATGGCGATGGACACCTTCGTTGTGAGTGTGTATGTGAAGAGTTTAAATGTGCATTTGTGTATTGGGAGCCAGAGGTCCTCCCTGAGTCGTGATGTGATGTGAGTTCTTTGTGGCAGGTTGAGCATGATCCTGGCTGCCGAATTATGGAGGGTTTGTAGCCTTCTGGTGAGTTGCTTAGTGATCCCTGCATGGAGAGGGTACCCGTAGTCCGTGTCGCTATTGACTTGGGTGTGAGAGACTGTCTTTGTGGAAGCAGGCTGCTGTGATGGCGTTGTCTTTTGCTGTCATGTGTGGTTTGCTGTTGAGGATTCCGCGTTACCTGGCGTGAGTGCTGGGTGTGTGTCAGAGCTCAGCTGTCCACCAGTTGGAGTCCCATGGTGAGGTGTTCTTAACGAAGATCACTACTTCTGTTTTGTTGGTATTGCACTTGAGACAGTTGGCTTTTATCCCTTTTAGTGACTTTGTTCAGAACTTGTTTCCTGTGTTGAGGGTCTGTCCTGATCCCACGTCTACAGTCAGTTTGTTATCTTTTTCATAAGCAGTAAACATTTGTTTGTATCTCTTATATTTCAATTTATTGATAGTAAAGATACTATGGTATCAAACTGCTTTATGTATCAGGATTATTTATGTGGGGATGTTGGTTTGGCACTGTTTTAGCTATATTGAAGTAAATTTGCATTGGTTGCTAAATGTTATACCCAAACACCTGCGACAATTGTTGGATAATGGGTCACTGCATAGTTTTCATATAGGTTATTTGATTAGATGCTTGAGTCTCTGTTTTATTTAGCTATCACAATATGTAAATATTATCATAATGATCTTATCTGTAAGTGTTTCACTATTGAAATATTGATGTAAAGGTAAAATAAAAAAAGTTATAAAAATACACAAATTAGCTGTAAGTACAGCAACACTTAAAGTCCAAGTTTATGCAGTACAACATTAAATCTTGATATATTATCATCCTTATACATGTATACCCTTTCTATGTAGTTATGTATCTATATGTTTATTACTCTACTCCTACTGTAAAAGACGATAAAAAAGACCTTTGAGGGGGAGGAGCCAAGATGGCGATCGGGACGGACGATCTGCCTACACTGTCCCTGCGACTCGGATAGTGGTCGCACCGAGTTGGACTCGCCTATGACCGCTTCCCTGTCCCTAGTTGCGATGGAAACTCTGAGGGGCCGCCGAGAAGTGCTGGAGGCTGCCACCCTGACTATCGATGTACAGCATAAGGGGGAATGTGCACAGCCAAATGGTTCTGCGGTACGGGAGAAAGGGCCTGCGTTCTCTTGCGGCGACATTCTTGCTGCTATTGGTGCCTTTCGATCTGCCTGGGACCATGGCGTCCGTGAGCTGGGGAGGAAGCTGGATGGTGTCGCGTTCATGCTGGGGCACTTACGGTCGGACGACCCCCTGGTACACGAGGATCCCTCCCAGCTTGTCTCCGATGGGGGTGCTGTGGTCGCCCTTTCGTGCGGGGGGGCAGAGATGACATTGGACTATGCTGTGCATTGTCGACAACTAGCCGGGGATTTGGACTATTTTGATGGTTCTTTTTCACAGCAGACGATGGTGGCTTTGCACTCTGTAACACTATCGATGTCCTCTGCTTTGCCACGGCAACGACTGGATCCTGCTCCTGCTTCTTTTACCCTTGTCTTTCCATCCTTGATGTCGGGTACGTGTTCTGGGACTGCATTGGGGAAGATGGCCGTATTTGCGGATGACTCTGTTGGTGGCCCGCGGCATCCATTTTGTACGCTCATGTCGCCCTCTGGCTTTGTTTGGACACTTGGTTTCTTTGTGTCGGCAGATGAGGGAATTACTCGGCAGACATGCCTCCGGGGACTTGCGAGGACTGGCCAAGGATAAGCAGTATTCTTAAATGTTGACATTCAGGTGGCTGGCGGGGGTGGGGGGCGCGCGCTCTTCAGATGTGTTTATTAGTGCAGTATGTTGCTAATTCTCCCCTTTCCTGATTGATTCGCTTGCTTAACGTGTTGCATTATGTATCTTGGGGAGGAGTGAATTTTATGGGACGGGGTGACCGGGAGCCAGTATGGATGGCCCTCCTCCAGTTTTATATATAAAACTTTCTTTTTCTCTTTTCTGTTACTAAATTTCGGGCACTCTCATGGGCGACAGGCACGCTGCTTGGGGGGGGGGGGGGGGTAGGCCGTGGCCTGTGCAGGGGTGCAGGGTGGGGGGTTGCGGGAGGTTTTTTTTCTTGTTTTGTCCCTTTTTTCAGTTTCCATGGGCCTCTATTTTTCTCTTCCCTTCTCTTTTTCTTCCTCTTTTTTCTCCTTTCTTTTTTGGGTCAGCATGACGGTTAGACATTGCGCCTTTTGTGCTTCCGATTGCTGGTTTTTCCTCTCTTTGTAGTCGTTATTATGGTAGCCTCACGTCTATGGGGTGGCCAATGACTAGCTCGAACTTGCATGCGTGCTCTACATCCTGATGAGTGTATTTTAGCTCGGACACCTAGTTTGTGCTCATCCGTTCTGTTGATATACTGTTGCGTGCATTGCTCACCCTATCTCCTAGGTTGCTTGAATTACGTCTGATCCTTTTATTTTCATAACTTTAAAAATAACCTTACCTAATCCTGTAACTCAGTGGTCGCGTCAAACTGAAGTCCTATTTTGGTAAACCTGTCATATCTCGTGCTAGGGGGACTGCTGAGTTGCATTATTGCTAACGGTTGTGCTATAAATTGCTTTCGAGGCCGGCCAGGTGGTTGTAGGCCCGTATATGTATGCTATTGATGCACAATAAAGGTTTTCAAAAATAAAAAAAATAAATAAAAAAAGACCTTTGACTCTCTCCAAAGCACTACTGTCTCACCCTGTATCTTTCTCAATACATCCTCTCCCTCCACTCTCTAACTTAACCCAAACCTCATCTTACTACTATGATGTCCCAAATAACACTTTCTAGACTCTTCCCTCTTCTATCCCACCACTCTCCTATTCAACCCAACTAACAGACGTACATGTCCACTGCTTAATTTAACGCTATTTCCCTATACTTATCCACCACTAATTCTTTTTTGGGTTTCGGAGTAACCTGCTACTCACTGAAAAGTGCTTGAAGTCTCATATGTGGTAATAAGCGCTATATAAATACAGTTACAATGTCACATGACCAAGTCCTGCTGTCTGTTATCTGTGTTGCTGAATGAATATTTTTGAACAGGAATGTACCCTGCATGGTAAATGAGCAGGTGCCCCTGCACTGTGTGCCTGACCGCTTAGGGAACGGGTATCTTCACTTTTTTGTTTGACCCTGGCACCACGCTGATCTAGCATGTGTGCATGCTATCGCCGGTAGTGCAAGGTCCAGAACTTGTTCTGTGATCTGGATGGATGTACAAAGTGGGCCCTCTTAGAGGCATAGGACAACTGTCCATGCTCGGGGTAACTCACTAAAACAGTTGTGCTACAATGCAGAGTTATGCGAATCACTAGCGTATCCATACCCTTTTCACTGTGTGGTCTACTGACCCCTCCCGTGTAAAGATGAACTGTTATGTGAACCCCAGATCTTTTCACTGATATTCCATGTGCATGTTGAGTGAGTATATGTTCAGTGAGTTTGTAACTCATATATGCTAGTAGGACTCTGTGTCTGGGTAGGACTCTTTATGTGGTTAGTGTTTGAGTAATGGGAACATTGAGAACCTTTTTGGGTTGTCCCCGGTTTACTGTGGTAAAAGATGGAGGATTATACAGCTTCCCCAGACCGTGGAAGTGTATCAACTGCATTCCTATGAATAGGGTGGCGACCCAAGTGATGAAGGAGATAGGGGTACCCTTAGAAATTCACTGAGGTTGTTATTAGCAGAGGTCTGCTGATTAGTTTTTCCTGAGCACTGCATCTATTGGAAGCTAGGTTTGAGACTGCAGTTTTTGTGTTCTAGGACCACATAGTTAATAGGCAGGGCCTGTCCTTTTGTCTTTCCCTGCCTTCAGGAAGATTTATGAGAGCCAGTTGCAGTGATCTCACACTTCTCATTGTGCCTCTGTTTTGGATACTTCTGTTTGGAACCACCATCATTGCTTCCTGCTGCGAGGGTCTTCAACATGCACAAAGGCTGTATCTGAGGAATAGCCATAAAGTGACAGTTGAAGGGGAACCATTTCAAACTGGTCCTGAAACCTTTGAGAGTGGATCCACATCCCGGTCTGCAAATTGTGTGTAAAAGTGGGATCTCAGCCACCCCACTATGTTCGAGATCAAAGTTCTTCATGAGCAAGGAAGGGGGTGCTCTGCAGCATACTCGTAGTACAGCTGCGTGACCACAGCTGGTGTCTGCATGACATCCAGTCTCCCAGAGGTGAGGAGACATCACCTGAAGTCTTCACTTTCTGCTGGAGGAGCTGCAAGCCTGCCTAAAAACAAGAAGCCTGCTTGCTGGCAGAGGAAAGGTGTGTGCCTGCCTCTAAAGCAGGAGAGAGTGCCCATGAAGAGAAACCCAGTGCGTTCCCGATGTGAGGAGCAACCAGACAAAGCGAGCGACTACAAAAATGCAAAAGCAACCAATGTGTGAAGGCATCCCCGGAGAGATTCTTGCTGTGAACTGTGTCAAGACTTGAAATTGTGAAGAAGGTGTGTGTTATTGGCATCCTGCTGTGTGCAGGAAATCCTTGTACTGCTGCCCATCCTCACCCAGCCTAAGGACACTGTTACTGCTTAAGACTAGTGTTGCTGTGTGAGCCACCAAGCATATCTCTCCCCAATTGTAAAGTTCCAAGTGGAGTCCCAGGTGCGACCCGCCCCCCGCTGTCCAAGAGCCGCAGTCACTGGCTACTGCACTGCCAGAAATACATCTACAGAATATAGGTAACCATGAGGCCTAAACTGTGAGTGAAGCTAGATTCTAAAGAAGCTGAAAGAATTCTGTTATACGAACTTAAGACTTTTACCAAGTAAACTCGAATTGGTGAGAGCGAACTGAACTGTTGAGCACATCAAAGCTTGAGAGCATGGTGCATGAATTGCACTTCTACCTAGTTCAGTGTAACACCCCGGAGATTGTGGACACAAGAAAGTCGTTTAGTGGTGGACAGGGTACAGATACCGAAAGGGTGTAGTGCCTCGTGGAAGAGCACAAACAGAATTACAACCCTATGTATGAGACATATAAAATGCGTTGTTGCTTCACTTTATGCAGTGTATTTAAAGTACTTTCTTTTACCAAAAAGATGAGCACAGAACTGGAAAATACATTATTTTGCATATTGGTTAACAGTTGACTTCTGAGATCTTGCCCACCACACAATTTCCTTGAGAAGCCTACCAATGCTTGCTCTCACTACCCTGACAGTCAAGTGTGGAAAAAGTGTACTCGGCTCAGTTTACAGAGCCATAGACTCCTCCCTCACCATGAACCTCACTACGAACTGACAGATCAACGCCGTATCTTCCACGTGCTTCAATGCCCTCCGCATTCTGTGCAAGACCTTCAAATGGATCGCCCCCGAATCCAGAAAGACCGTCACCCACAGACTCATAACCAGCAGACTGGACTACGGAAACACCCTCTATGCCGGAATCAACAAATGTCTATTCCGCGAACCCCAGACCATCAAGAACGCCACAGCCAGACTTGTCTTCGGCAGCCCACGACAAGACCAGATCACCCAGCACATATGAGACCTCCATTGGCTCCCCGTCAAACAGAGAGTAACTCTCAAGCTGCTCACTCACGCCTACAAATCCCTTCACAATACCGGAACCCAAAACCTCAACGAAAGAATCTCCCTCTACGCACCAAAGAGAAACCTCCGCTCCGCCGACCTTGCCCTGGCCGTAATCAGTCGCATCCGTAGAGCCAGAACGGGAGGAAGAGCCTTCTCCTACATCCCGGCCAAGACCTGGAACAAACTCCCGCTTCGCATCAGACGAACCACCACACTGCAAGCATTCAGGAAGAGCCTCAAGACCTGGCTCTTCAGATGAGACTGAGCTGCTCGAAGCCCCCTCCACCCCCCCCTACTCGCCTTGAGACCCTTACGGGCGAGTAGTGCGCTTCACAAATCCCTTATTGATTGATTGATAGTAAGATAGACTATAGGTCACAGTGGCACAGGATCTTAACCACCATGGTTGGTGCCCAGAACCCATGACTTCTCTCTGGCCCCAATACCCCAGGCAGGGTCTGACCGAGTGTGACTGAGCACTGCAACCGCCCTGATAAAGAGAGGCAGCCTGATGACCACGCTGTATCATAGGAGAAGGGCAGAAGCAAATGTGAGCATAAGTGCCATTTTAATTCTAATACATATGCTCAACTGACACTTTCACACAATTGAACTTGTATAGCATATGAAGAAAGTGTTTCGACCCTGGGAGAGCGGTTCAAAAACTGATGCTACAGTGGCAAATCCATGACATCTGGTTATTCTAATATAAGGAGAAATGCCAGTTTCTGAAATCACGATATCGAGGGCATAGTTGTGTGGGGCCTGGTCCCCATCAGTAAATAATAAATGGGGCCTTTTGAATGAGACTTGATGGACATGAGTGGAGATTTTATTAATTTTCCTCTGTAAACTGTTCCAAAAAGAAAGAGACTGGGGACATGGCTGCCCTAGAAGACAAAAATAAATTTCACTCTTAAATCTCCAGGCTCTGCTCACTATTGCCAGGCAGTCCCTACTTATGAAAGAACTTGTGTTGTGCAAAATTAATGTAATTCGCTTTTGCATAATTACTTGAAATTTCTGCAGAATTATATGAATTTATATAACGTTGCGCAAAATGAAAAAAAATGGCATTTGCACTGTATGGTGTGTTCCTCGTGCCCACTTTGGGTGTAAGGATGCATTTTACCCTAAATAAAAAGTGCAAAAAAAACCTCGAAGCTTGAATACCTGCAAATAGCATAAGTGAATGTCTGTGTTTGCATGCGCTAACACATTAATCCAAGATCTTTTGTTTTTGCCAATGCTTGTTAGGGCTTGTACCCAGGGACAGCTCTTGCTAATGGACGTGAGGGGTGTGGCTATACCGTCCTGAGAGGAGGGACAAAAAGAAAATTAAAAGCCCGGAGCAGTTGAAAAAATGACTACTTGCTACTCGGTGATCAAATGTGATGAGTTAACATTATTTTACTTGGACGAACTGTGATGAACTTTGCAGGTGCTGTTGCCCATGTGGCAGTCGGGTGAGATCTTTCTCGACCTGCAGGCACAAGCTCCAGCAGTGACATAATACAAGATGGTATGCTGAATTATAATACCTTTGAAACTGTTGCTCTTCGGGCACTTCTGCAGTGACACTGGGGCGTGTTATCAGAACACCATTAATTTCAATAGCCGGAGGTCGGGCAGGCAGAGGACCATGAAGCAGTGGGTGGCAACAATTCATCATCACAATAGTTGGCAACTTGTACGAGGTGTGCTGCTGGCTGCTCTCCTTTTTTCCGGTTAAGCTACCTGCAGTAACACATGTTTTACTGTATGTGGTTTCACTTTGAAAATGTTAAGAAGCTGTGTCTAAGCCCAGGATCACCACTTGAGAGAACGCCTCTCTTATTTTTTTTTTCTTATTGAGTTTTCATAAGTATTACAATACAGTAATAAACATTACCAGTATGTAAATTATTGCATATTAAGTGTTACAGTGTATAGCGTAACACATTGTGCATCAATACATCCAAATCATATAACCATGTTGTTAAAGCATTTCACAGTTGCGGTCTATACATCAGTTGTTAGCAAATCAGGGTGTTCATTCAAATAGACAGTGAGAGCTTCCCAGAAGTTAGAAGGCTTTGATGAGGTGGGTAGTTGCTCTGCATACATTTAAAATGTTATCTTTACAGCATACAAAGTCCCTCATCCATTGTTTCAGAGCAGGTGATTTTTTACTGCCCCAATGCATTGCCACTGTGCGCTTCGCCAGAAGTAGTGCTATGGCTGCAAATCTTTTCTATACAGATTTTAATGGTAACACATTACTCAACAGGCACAACTGCGGCGTACAAGTTAGTTCATAGTTCAAAATCTTTCTCAACAGAGCCACCACCTGTGTCCAGAATGTTTGTACCTGTGCACAACCCCAGGCCAGATGAGCATAGTCAGCCTGGTCCCGCCTACATCGTTTGCAATTCGCAATTTCTCGTAAACCGTATTTGTACAATTTTAATAGGGTGTGTTAGGCTTGATGTAGATACTTGTAATGAATACATCTTAAATTCCCGTTAGGAGTGAGTAGCTCTGTTAGCGCACAACATGCTTGCCAGTCATCTTCACTGAGTGGTGTATCTAGCAGTACGTTCCATTTTTGACGAGCTTTTGCCGTGCCATCCCCAATCTCTGATTTCATAGCCCTGTAAAGTTTAGCCAGCATATGATGAATATTTGGACTGGTTATGGGTAATTGTAGCGAGTCAAGTGCAGGTGGTTCAGTGGGGAATGAAGTGTACAATTTCTTTATTGCTTCCCGTAATCTATGATAGGTGAATTTAAATAACATGGATTGGTTATTGACATACATCAGATCTTCAGGGGTAATGAATATTCCATTGATATAGAGGTCACCCATCAGGGTAATGCCCACTTGTTCCAGTAGGTCCATGCTGCCTCTGTTTTGAGTGGCTGTTAAAGAGGGATGTTGTGCTAAGTGCATATTTGGGGCAAGAGTGGAAGTTTGTTTGCCATTTGGCCATGTTTTAGCCACGCGTTAGAGGTGGTGCTTGGTTAAGTGCGATCTGTCATGTGTCAGGACACTGGTTAGGCTAATAGAGTTAGCATTGCCATCTTCCACTGCTGTGTGTTGCATATACTGAATTGGGTGATACCGATACCAATAGTGGGTGTATTGTGCTTGAGCACATAAATAGTATAAAAATCAGGTACCGCAAATCCACCTGATGTATACAGTAAAGTTGGTGTGTGTAATCATATCCTTGCTTGTTTGCCTGCCCATATTAACTTTATAAGTAGTGTCCACAATCTGTTGAATATTGGGGTGGGGGGTTATCGGAATGTTTGTAAACCGATATAGTAATTTGGGGAGGATTACCATTTTCATCAGGAATATTCGGTCCGCTAATGAGAGAGGGAGCGTGATCCATCTGTTTATCTGTGTTTCGATTCTATCTACAGCAGTATCATAGTTTGTTCTCAGCACAATTTCTGGGTCGCGATGAATCCAGATGCCCAAATATTTAATGGGGTCTGCCTGCCACACTAGTGGAAATTCCGGCTGATGTGGGTGGGTAGCTTCTGTTAGTGGCAGTATGGCAGATTTATCCCAATTGATCTGCAGACCAGAGTGTCTACCGAATTTAATGTATTCTCTATTGATAGGCGCCAGACTTGTGTTTGGGTCCCGAACATAAAGCACCATATCGTCCGCGTACATTGAGATACCAATAGGGAGAAGACGGAATCTCAATGCGGTGTGCACGTGGCATTGTCGTATTTACAGGCCAAGAGTTCTATCGCAATGGAAAATAATAACGGTGACAGCGGGCAGCACTGCCTTGTGTCTCTCTGGATATTAAATACTTCCGAGACTTGACCATTCACCTTTACACGCGCAGTCGGTTTAGTATATAACAATGTGATCCAATTCAGTAGCACAGGTGGTAAATCCATACTGTGTAGAATTGTAAACAGATACGTCCACTCAATTGAAACAAAAGCCTTAGCTGGTTAGGCTAATAGGGTTAGCATCGCCATCTTCCACTGCTGTGTGTTGCATATACCAAATTGGGTGATACCAATAGTGGGTGTATTGTGCTTGAGCACATAAATAGTATAAAAATCAGGTACAGCAAATCCACCTGATGTATACACTAAAGTTGGTGTGTGTAAGCTTGTTTGCCTGCCCATATTAACTTTATAAGTAGTGTCCACAATCTGTTGAATATTGGGGTGGGGGGGTTATCGGAATGTTTGTAAACCGATATAGTAATTTGGGGAGGATTAGCATTTTCATCAAGGATATTCGGTCCGCTAATGAGAGAGGGAGCGTGATCCATCTGTTTATCTGTGTTTCGATTCAATCTACAGCAGTACCATAGTTTGTTCTCAGCACTATTTCTTGGTCGTGATGAATCCAGATGCCCAAATATTTAATGGGGTCTGCTTGCCACACTAGTGGAAATTCCAGCTGATGTGGGTGGGTAGCTTCTGTTAGTGGCAGTATGGCAGATTTATCCCAATTGATCTGCAGACCAGAGTGTCTACCGATTTTAATGTATTCTCTAAGGATAGGCGCCAGATGTGTGTTTGGGTCCCGAACATAAAGCACCATATCGTCCGCGTAAATTGAGATACCAATAGGGCGAAGACTGAATCTCAATGCAGTGTGCACGTGGCATTGTCGTATTTTACAGGCCAAGAGTTCTATCGCAATGGAAAATAATAACGGTGACAGCGGGCAGCCCTGCCTTGTGTCTCTCTGGATATTAAGTACTTCCGAGACATGACCATTCGCCTTTACACGTGCAGTCGGTTTAGTATATAACAATTTGATCCAATTCAGTAGCATAGGTGGTACTGTGTAGATTTGTAAACAGATAAGTCCACTCAATTGAAACAAAAGCCTTAGCTGCATCTAGCAGGACAGCCACTGCCTCCATCTCTGGATTCAGTTGGTGCAGAAGTGCAAATATGGTGCGTAAATTATGTGATGTCGAGCGATTGGGTAGAAAACCAGATTGATCCTGTAGGATCATAACCTGCATTAAGGGCTGTAATCTGGTGGCAATAATCCTGTATTTTAGTATCTGTGTTTATTAGGGAGAGTGGTCTGTATGATTCCCCTCGATCTGGCTGTTTATCCGATTTTAATAAGGCCACGATCAACACCTCTTGTAGTGTCGGGGGAAGAGCCTGATTGTTATAGGCTTCGTCGTACATCTCCACAACATGGGAGATGAGCAGTTCTGCATAGGCTTTATAAAATTCCCCTGTGAAGCCATCTGGCCCTGGGGTTTTACCGTTGGGGAGGATTTAATGGCAGCTTGTACTTTATTTAGCGTGATGGGTTGTGCCAGTAATTCACGCTGACCGTCAGTGAGCCAAACTAGTGCTATGTTCTCTAAGTAGTTAAGAATTTCTTGTGTATGTGCTGTGTCTCGGGCGGCATTTAACCTACTGTATGTTTCTACAAAAGCGTCCAGTGTACCTTTGTTGTCGTAGTGCGTTGTGCCTGCCTGATCCTGCATTTTCAGTACAATGTGTTGTTTGTGCTCCACACATTTTTTGTGCTAAATGGCGACCAGGTCTACCCCCTTCACCTATTCTACGGGCAGTATGCCAGCGGGAGATGTATTTAATTTCATCGTCTGCGAGCTTATTATAGTGCCTCACTTCGCCTCTTATTATACCGAGTAATGCTGCATTATGGGTAGTTTCGTATTCCGTTTCTAGTTGTTTTATATGGGCTTCACTCTTATTTAACTGTGTGCGTATATCACGCAGAATGCCGGCGGTTGTGCTTATACAAATACCTCTCAAGGTCGCCTTAAAGGCTTCCAAGATAGTGTCGGCACTATCTACTGAGTTATTGTTTTGAGTGAAGAAGTCTTTTATAGCATTATATATGGTTTCTTTGTAGAGAGGATCTAAAAGGGAGGTTGCGTTGAATCGCCATATGAACAGAAGAGGGAGTATATGTTAGGACTCTGAGCGACAGAACAACTGGCTTGTGGTCCGATAGTGTTTTCGGTAGATGCTGTATGTCTTGTGTCTGTGCAGGCCTACTCGGTGAGCAGCCAGTAATCAAGCCGGGCCCAGCTATTATGCATGGTGGATGTATGGGTACTTTCTAGTGACTGGGGATTTTGCATGAGCCAGATGTCTTGTATATGAAATTCTGACATACCATTTAAGATGGTGGTGACAGCACAGTGATGCTGCTCGGTGGTGGATTGTGATCTATCACAGGTGTCGTCAAGGGCAACATTCAGGTCCCCTCCCCATATCAGTTCCATAGCTGGGAGCTTCCTTAGCATGTTCCATAATGTAGTGAAAAAGACAGGGTCATCGACATTTGGACCATAAGTGTTGATGATTCCTACTCTTGAGCCACGTAGGATGCCCGTGACTATGACATATCTCTCATTATCATCTGTTAGCTTTTGCTTCTGTATAAAGTGTGTCCCTTTGCGTATTAATGTTATTACTCCTCTGGCATATGAGGAGTATGTAGAAGCAGCTTCCAACTCCCCCCATTTTTCCCCAATGCATTAGCCTGGTGTTTAACAGGATGCGTTTCTTGCAGCAGAGCTATATTTATGTGATCCCTGTCTAAATAAGCAAATACCTGTCTAATCTTGCGGGGTTGCTCAGGCCTCGTACATTCCATGTGATTAAAATCAGTGGCGCTGGGTTATTGGTCTTGTGCATTGGGGGGGGGGTACATTTGGGCATAGATGTAATGTTTATGGGTATTCGGGGTACTCTCATAGAACATCGCCGTCATGGTATGGTGCCTAGTGTGCGTTTGTACAGGTGTGCAATTTGAGAAAAAACAAGGACCCCCTGGGTATCAAAAATACACAGATTCCTAGGGCAGGGTGAAAACCAATGTGAGTACAGAAACCTAGGCCATCCGCAGAGTAAGTGACCAAACAAGCTGGGACCAAAGGAGAAGAAGAATTGTCAGGAGATAATGTGTATATTAAAAAAAAATATATATTTAATTAAACATGGATAAAAATCATATAGAGACTCATGTAATAAGTCACACTATATGAACACTATATAAATTTAACTATTTTGTTATAAGTGCATGTGTTGTCTCAGTAAATACCCCCCTCTTTTGTATATAATTGTCATAACTAGCCAGGATTCATATTGTTATTATTATGTTTTTGCTTTTTAATGAATGTATTTGATGTATTGTTTTATCGTTTCATATAGTGTGACTTATTACATGAGTCTCTATATGATTTTTATCCATGTTTAATTAAATATATATATATTTTTAATATACACATTATCTCCTGACAATTCTTCTTCTCCTTTGGTCCCAGCTTGTTTGGTCACTTACTCTGCGGATGGCCTAGGTTTCTGTACTCACATTGGTTTGTACAGGTGTGCTACATGATAAGAGTATTGGCATTGGCTGGTAAAAAAGAACATAAACCCCAACTATCCCCCCACACACTTTAGCATCCCAATTATGCTAAAGACATTTCCCAAACTTTAACAAAAATGATAACAGAGTTTCAGTGGGGATTACCCGGTAGAGGGCGACTAGGTGCTTGGTGGTCCAGCCACATACAGATGGGGCCGGAGCGACAAAGATGCATAATTGGTGTACTTCTTTAAAAAAAAGGATACAAAAATATTATGCATTAGTAATATATATCTGACATCTTTTAAATGATATGACGAGCCAGAGATGGCGGTCTGACAGGTTCAATCAGAGTTTAAGTAGGTATATTCATGCCATGCCCATAATATTGCAACGGTCCGGACATGGTAAAAAGTACAGCTGTAGACTTTATGAGGAACGTGTCTTCTTGCCACATTGCATTGGACAATTTGAGCATCAATCATGGATGTCCAGCAAGGGTGCTAACCATTCACCAAGAGTTGTTCTTGTGTGTCATTACTCTGAATCCAGTTGTGTGGCATGTCCTTTATCTCTTGCAGTTTGTTGTCGGAGGTGCTTGATAAATTCCTGTGCCGCTTGAGGTGTTGGCATGTCACAGGTTTTGTCTGCATGAGTTACGCAGAGCCTGGCGGGGTAGAGCATAGCATAGGGGATGCCCAGGTCTCTCAGCTTTTTCGTCACCGGGCCGAACTCCTTGCGCGCCAGCTGGACAGATAGTGTAAAATGGTAGAATGCCGCTTCGCAGCTGTTGTACATCAGTGGTTGTTTCTCCCGTGCTCGTCTGAGTGCCGTGCCACGGTCCCTGTAATTTAAAATTTGAGCCACTATCGGTCGTGATGGGCCCCTTCTACAATAAGCATCAGAGAGAACTGTTCGCCCCGAACATGTACTTCAACATTTTCTCCATGTAGTCTTCGAGCTAACCAGTTTTCGTGCTCTCCGGCACGCCTGCGACACGTAACTTGTTGCGGCGGGATCTAGATTCTAAGTCCTCGTTCTTCGCTTTTATGATCTCTAGTAGCTTTGCCATGTCGTCACATTTAGATGTGGTTGCTTGCGATTCATCCTCGGCCGCTGATATTCTCTGTTCAGCTTCCTCCAGCCGTTCCCCCCTGCTTATCGAGTTGAGCGGAGACATGGTCTATCCGTATTGTGAGTGTGTCTATTTTGCCATCCATTGCCTGCAGACTCTGCTGTATGGCATGGAGGGCTGCTTCCATTCTTGCATCTGGGTCTGGGCCAGTCTCCGGATCCACGTCCGCTGCTGCGCCTGTACGTCGAGGCTCAAATGGTAACTTAGCTTGTTGTTTGTCAGGTTTTCCCATTCTCAGGCAGGTATTTCATAGCTGTAAGTGCTGGCCTTTCAGAGCAGTAGGTCCTGGTTTTCTATGCTGATATCCTGCACAAAAGTCGAGTTTGTGAAGGGTTGGCGCTGGTAAGAACAGGGGTGGGCAGCGGCTGCCTGCACCAGCTCAAGACTGCATATGGACTAGTGATCTCGTCTGGAGCGGTTTGTTGTATATAGCGACAATGGTTTGCCACACGTTTTTTTCCCTAGAGCTTTTCTAGTGACTGTCTAAGTTTAATGTGGCGCAGCAAGAATATATGGTGGCATGGCATGTGAGCTTTGATATTTGGGAATCGTGTGCTGTGGCGTGGTTGAAGGCCCAGCCACAGTGTCTAGCAAGTCACGGGTGTGACAACAGAAGTTTCTGATATGTTTTTATATATGCGGCTCCTACCTCCACCTCAGCAGCACAGCGCATCTCTCTTACTGATATTCCCCGCAACTCTCCAAAGGTGCGCTTTCTTTAACGGCAGCCGCCGGCTCCCGTAGACACCACACACCTCCTCGGATCTCCGTGTATGCACAGGCACCCCGCAACTGCTCACGTCCGATGTTGGAGACTGTCGTCTCGCAGCATAGTGCAAAGTACCTGCAGGGAGCCGTACCGTGCAGATCCAGGGAACGCGGGTCCGGAGGGGTCACTGTGACGATCGATGTGCAGGTAAGGGTGTGGAGTATCAGCAGGCGTCAGACAGCTATTCCTCCGCCGGCCGCCATCTTAGTCACCATTTCATGGCAGTTCCTCAGACTCGCTGGTCCTGTGCAATCAGTTTTTCCAACGCGATCGTCATTCACAGCGTTCCATACCGTGATTACTGGCTGTAGTCGTGCAGGGTCAATTTCATTCCAAGCGATGCTTATCGCCGATCCGTATCGATGCCAGACGCCATTTTCTCAGTATGCTGCACTGCGTAACGACATATCGGGCGTTCTCGTGAGTGAGGCAACATTAGTTGGATATAATTACATCGATGTGCTCCGCATGATTTCCGAATGCCGAATCTTCCACTTTGGCTCAGTTGTAATCGGTATATTGGCCGATGTTTCACTAAATTGCCGCTCCGGCCATCAGAGCAGCGCTAGTAACCGGCCATTTTGTAGCAGGCCCTCTAGCGCCGCCCCCCCCCCCCCCCCCCCCCTGCATTCCTCTCTTATTTCATTTGTTGCAGCATGGGCCCAGGATAGCCATATTCTGTGCTCCTCATTCAGTGCCTCCAGGATCCCATCTACCTGTAATAAACTTCTCTGTACACAGACTTTGAAGGTTGCAAGTTATTTCTTTGTAACGCGATCAGTGTTTGGTTTCTGCGACAGATTTTTTTTCTGTATTTCAGTGTGATTGACTGAAGCGCAGAGCTAATTTCTGAAACTGGACAAACATAGTCACACTTTAAAGTTAATAACTTAAGATATTGCCCTCACATTTGGATGTAGTTAGGAAAATGCTAACCAACAAAGATGAAGACCGATTTAAAGTGTGCACTTGTGAATAAAGTGCATGTTTTTCCCTCTTCATTCTAGCTCTGATAAATAGTTCTGGCACAGGTATTGCAGTTACATCAAGGTCCACCAATTTTGTCGGGAGTATAGAAAAAAATGTCTTCCTATTTTATGGATTATAGAGCGAACCTCCTAACATTATTTATATCTTGCAAGCACTTGAAAAGAAGGCAGTTTGTTGGTCTAATACTGCTAGATTGTAGAGTATACGTGCAGGTAGCGGGATTTACGATCGTGGTTTTTCTTTGTTTGACCAAATCATATTTGACCCTGGGCAAAGCTCTTTGACATCCTATGCACCGATTTCCTTACCCACAAAAATGTTTGAGTAATCCTAAAGTGGTTCAGGTCACAGCGCACCTCGCGTCCCGAGCCCTAAAACCCTTCCTCATCAGATCTCTGGTTCCCAGGGCTTGCCTATTTCGATTTTACCTTTGGTACACACATCCCCTTGCTCTAATACACTGCTTCATATTATCATTAAATTAGAATGCAGATTAGATAAAAATGTAACCTCACTTGTTCTAGGTGTCCAGTGCAGAGTCAACCTAAAAACGTATATATAAGAAAAATATAGCCTTTGAGCTCGCTGTGCTATCCCCTTAATCAATATGTTTTTGGCCCTTCCCAGTCGCAGGCCCTTGCCCAACCACACAAGTGAGGCATCATTTTACTTGGGAGAACGAGGGGCACGCTGGGTGGTGGGAAATTGGTGCCTGCATGGTGATCCCAGGCAGAAATATGAAAAAAAGTGATTCTTTGTTTATTTTTTATTTATATTTTTTGGCTAAATTTTAGGTTTACAGTAGATTCTGGGTAAGAAGACTTTGGGGGATCCATGCAAGCCACACCTCCTTGGACTCCCCCATGTGTCTAGTTTTCAGAAATGTCTGGGTTTGGTAGGTTTCCTTAGATGGGCACCGAGTCCTTGACCAAAAACACCGGTCCCTCTTGCAAAACCAGGTTGTTTTGGAACATTTTGATGCCTTTTTGACACGTTTTGGGCCTTTCCCTGTCGCGGGCACTAGGCCTACCCATAAGAGTGAGTTACCATTTTTATTGGGAGTTTTAGGGGGATGCTGGGTGGATGGAAGTTGGTGGCTCCATACAGATTCCAGAACTTTCCACTACAGAAATGTGAGAAATATGTTTTTTTTTTTTTAAAACAGATTTTATTTGTCGCATGATAGAAATACACCAAGTAATCCTCTAGTACCCAGAGGCTGTCACCAGAACAAATTATCACAGGCTTTGACATGCAGACAGTTACCAATGCAATAGACCGTTGAGTAATAACCAAAGAAATGCAAAACTGTACCACCCACCCCGCCCCCCCAACCCTCAACTTCCCCTTCCCTCCCACCCATGCTGCTGCTCACATCGTCCGTGCCATGCTAGGCGCAAGGCAATGTCCGCCATACTATAGGCCATCCGGCTATTAGAGTAGTTGTGCTGCATCCTCATCCGGAGGTGGGTCCAGGTCCAGGCCCCTATAGTCCGCCCACCGCTTCCATATTTTGTAGTGCTTGAGTGGGCACCCCCTTGCAACATACACAGGCTGTTCCAGGCCCATACAAAAGTCCATTCCATTCTGCCAAGCTACGAAGGGAGGGGCCCGGGGCGCCTTCCATGATCTCGCAATGTCCCTTTTGGCGATGGTCAAACCCAACAATAGCAAATGGCGCTTATAGCGATTGCCCCCCACCCCGGCCAGCACATGGAGGAGAGCCAATTTGGGGTCTTTGGGTAGCTCCCAGGCCAGAACCTCGTTCAAACATCGAAACACTCTGTCCCAGAATCTTTGGAGAACCCCGCAGTCCCATACAGTGTGCAGAAGCGTCCCCACCTCCGTGTGACACCTAATACAATCGGGGGAAGCTATCAAGCCCGCCTTTCACAAGCGCTGTCTAGTGTAGTAAGTGCGATGGAGGTACCTGAATTGTATCAGTCGCAAGCGCGTGGAGATGGCCGCCCCCCTGGGTCCCTCTAATGCCTCCACCCAATCTTCCTCGTCTAGCTCCCCAACATCTTGCTCCCACTGGGTCCTAAGGTGGGCAAGGTCCGAAGCGCTGTGTCTCACAAGGATTTGGTATATGCTGGATATTTTTTTATCCGGCAGTTCTCCCATAAAGACCTTGGCCTCAAGTGGGCTAAATTCTGGGACGTCTTCTACTCCCTGGAGACACGGGGCCAGAGCGTGGCGAAACTGGAGGTATCTGTAGAATTGTGTGTGTGGCATTTCGAACTCCTCCCGCAGCATAGCAAAGGATTTGAGCACCCCCCCCCGACAAGACATCGCCCAATGTAGAGATGCCTATCGCAGACCATCCCCGGAAGCCCTCCAGGGCCGCCAGCTGAGGCAATCTACCATTTTGCCACAGGGGGGGTCTCCATCGTCAGTACGTTCCACCAACCAATCCTGCGCAGGGCCTGTCGCCAAATCTTAAAGACCACCTGCGTGACGAGCGGCAGAGACCTCCGAAGAGAGGCAGAGTACAGCAACGTGTGTAGGGAGGCAGAGCCCATGAGGGCACGCTCCACCGCGTAAGCAGGGTCTCTCCTGTCAGCGTACCACCAATCATTCAACACTAGGAGGTGGGAAGCCTGGTAATAGGACAGTAGGTCCGACGTGGCTAGGCCTCCCGTATAGGTGGAGCGAAAGCAGGTCCTCAGAGCGACCCGTACCGCACCCCCCTCCCACAGAAAGCCGCTCAGCGCCGCATTCAGGCGCCGGAACCACGGTTGCGGAACCAGCGCCGGGTGATTCTGCAATTGGTATAGCAAGCGAGGAAGCGCCACCATTTTAAAAATAGCAGAACGGCCCTGAATCGAGAGCGGCATCCTGGCCCACACCTTCATATCCTCCCGTGTGCGGTCCCAGACAGGGGTAATATTGCGCTCCATAGCCACGGATGCATCCTCCGAGAGGAACACCCCCAGATACTTCACTCCGGTTGCTGCCACTTGGAGCTCACTGGCCCACTCACCAAGCAATTGCGGGCCTCCCAGAGTCCAGAGGGTGGACTTCCCGGGGTTCATAAAAAGCCCAGATGTTTCCCCAAAAATCTGGAGGATTCGCAAAATGCGGGGCCCCGATCGATCCAAATCGGTGAGAAAAAACAGCACATCATCGGCGTAGAGGGCTATCCTATCCGCCACTCCAGTCGACCACTGAAAGCCCCTCATCTGAGCGTCTATTCGCACCCATGCAGCGAGGGGTTCCATTGCAAGTGCAAATAAGTACGGGGAGAGGGGACACCCCTGACGAGTGCCCCGCTGTATACTGAAAGGTCGGGAGATACCGCCGCCCACGCGCACCGCCGCCGTGAGATCCGTATACAGGAGCCGCACGTATGCCAAAAAGCGGGGACCCAAGTTTAGACGGCTCAATGGGGCAAATAAGTACGTCCAGCTCAGAGAGTCGAACGCCCTATCCATGGAGAAATATGTTTTTTGTTGTTTTTTTGTTTTTGTTTAAAACCGATTTTGAGGTTTGCAAGGGATTCTGGGTAACAGAACCTGGTGAGAGCCACCCAAGTCTCCTCATTCTGGATTTCCCTGGTTGTCTAGTTTTCAAAAACGTACTGGTTTGCTAGATTTTCCCTAGGTGCCAGCTGAGCTGGGGCCAAAATCCACAGCTAGGCACATTGCAAGAAAAGTCACTTTTCAGTGGAAAAATTTGATGTGCCTATGTTGCGTTTTGGGCAGTTTCCTGCTTCGGGCACTTGGCCCACCCATACAAGTGAGGTAGCCTTTTTATCAGGAGGCCTGGGGGAATGCTGGGTGGTAGGAAATATGTGCCAGCCCAGTGATCCCACAACTGTCCCAGACAGAAATGTGAGGACATCTGAAATGATTTATTTATTTTAGATACATTTGAGGTTTGCCGGGGATTCTGGGTAAGAAAATGTGGGGGGTCCATGCAAGCCACATCTCCTTGACTCCCATGGGTGTCTAGTTTTCAGAAAAGTCTGGGTTTGGTAGGTTGCCCTAGATGGCCGCTGAGCTCAGGACCAAAAACGCAGGTGACTCCCTTGCAAAACTAGGTCGTTTTGTGATAGATAACGTTGATGTCTTCACAACACGTTTTGGGCACTAGGTCCACTCACACAAATTAGGTAGAATTCTTATCGGGACACCTGGGGGAACACTGAGTGGTAGGAAATTTGTGGTTTCATTTTGATTCTTGATGAACCTGGCACAGTAATGCAAAGTAAATGTGGGGCTTTAGTCACATTTTGAGGTTTGGAGGGCATTATGGGTAAGAAAACTTGTTGTGATCCCCAGGAGGCGCACCACCCTGAACTCCCCTAGGCTTTTAGTTTACAAAAATATCTAGAATTGGCAGATTTTTCTTAGAGGTAATGTATGCCTTGGCAGAGAAAGACAGAAAAGACTAATGTTACTGCCCATCCATCTATTCCTCAATTACACACACATACTGGTTGGATTTGGCTCGAAGTTCAGTGAATGGTTCAAAATGTATATTTTATTAACAAGAGATTTCACAAAAATGAAATACACTATTAATAACTGAAAGTTCCATAAACTGAACCAACGACTCGCAGCGTATGAGCTATAAAGCCGCTTCAAGGCACCCTCCGCTTTACAGGCCATTCACACAACATTGATATGTGACGCACACAAGACCAGTTGCACCATCAACCGCAGGCCCAGTACATTACAACACTCACATCAACTGACAATGTAGAGACATTGTACACCCTGGCAGAGCAATACAGAAAAGACAAATATTACTTAACAACCATCTATTCCTCAAGTACATCATGTACACACACATATTGGTTGGATTTGGTACATGAGTGAGCTAAAGGTTCAAAATGTATATGTTACTGCCCATCTATCTATTCCTCAATTACACACACATACTGGTTGGATTCGGCTTGAAGTTTAGTGAATGGTTCAAAATGTATATTTTATTAACAAGAGATTTCACAAAAATGAAATACATTGTTAATAACTGATAGTTCCAAAAACTGAACCAATGACTCGCAGCTCGTCACTGTAAAGCTGCAACAAGGCACAACCGCTAAACAGGCTATTAACACACCTTTCATATGTGATACTCACATGACCAATCACACTTCCAGTAGTTGGCCCAGCACATTATAACACTCACATCAACAGACAGCGTCATTCAAGGACCCATCACTTTAATACATCCACATGACTAACACAGCAATCACACTGTCAGGCGGCTTACAGAGTGTGTGCACTGGTGTTTTGCTAGCAGTGTGTGTAGCGACCAGCAGCAAGTCACTACTCCCACAAGACCAGCCAAATGTCAGCTCACACACACTGCCAGCCAAGCGCCAGTCCACGCACGCACGCCGCTAGCCAAACCCCAGTACACGCACACCCCTAGCCAAACGCCAGTGCACGCACGCTGCTAGCAAAACGCCAGTCCATGCACGCCACCAGCCAACCGCCAGTCCTCGTAAGCTGCCTGCCAAACCCCAGACCATGCACACTGCCAGTCAAACGCTAGTCCACGCACACTGCCATCACATTTATGTTCAACATAAACCTATTGGAAGTAGATTCCAAAAGTATAACTACAAACACAACAGCTCTAACTAAATACATCACACAAATACCAACCAAGAAATGTGAACAAAAAATAAACTATACGGACCAGTTCGTTAGCTATTATGCTCACGGTTGCAACCAAAAACTCTTTGGCGTGTGGTACAATTTAAAATATGTGGGCACACACAGCCCAGGATTGGAAGGGCAGTTGGGGCAGTACATATGACTCTCTCTCTACACACCTCTTCGGGCAAAGACTCTAAATTTCTTAGCACAAAAGTCTTTTTTGGACATGGGAGGAATGTGATAAGGAAAGTGGCTATTTTTCAATTTAGCCACATCCTCCAACTTTGCAACTCTAGGAACTCTTACCTGTTCCACTACAACAAGGTTGCCTATCACAGACTGCTGAAACTGAAAAAATGGCATCTTTGACTCTGGAGAACAATCCTAGAATACAACAAAAGCATTAAAGGTTTCTATATGGAATAAATGGACCGCTGATTTCTTATACGAAACGTAAGCCTTACGAACAGCAGTATAAGGTTCCAACTTCTGATTTACTCTATCTACACCACCCATGTGCATATTGTAGTCTAAAATTCCTGCAACCTGACTGCAAACAGTCACAGGTTAAGTACTTTCATCATGGGAGGTAGTTAGCGTGTAGACATCTATCATGTCAGAAAGTTTCACAGCTAGAAGTTCATTGCTACGCAAGGCACTGTCCCTCCTTACGTTTTTTACAAACAAGATATTTTGGGTAACCTTTACAATTAGACCAGATTGTGCCACAAACAAATGTCCAGTTTGAACAATTCCCTGAACAATTGCACACAAATGTAGAAGTTATCTATGTATAAATGGTGACCTTTGCTAAAAAGTCTTCTACCAAGTTTCCCCACAATTTTCTCACTAACTCTGAAAGTGGACGAACAACCGGTGGCGGGGAGGTGGGGGTGGAGTAGTCCAATACTGGAATCCCTACTGGTGTACACCCTGAAATTATAGACATATCCAGTACTACTCTCGGACAGCATATACATTTTAATTCCATAATGGGCCCTCTTGCTAGGAATGTACTGCCTAAAAACCAACAGGACCAGAGACTCTTCTACAGCTATTTATTTCCCTGGAACATAGATCTCTGCAAATCTGTTTACAAAGTGATCAAGGACAGGCCGAATCTTAAAAAGATGGTCACAATCACAGTGATTTTGTGGCAAAGCTAATTAATTATCGACAAAATGCAGCATCCAAAGAAGAAGCAAATACTGATTACAACTCATGGTTGTTGTAAATATAGCCATTGCCATCAAGGGACTAGTAGACCAATATGAAGAATGTGACTGCTTCCTTATAAAGCCCATCAAAAAAGTTGAATCCAAGAGTAACTTAAACTCATCCAGATTTGTGGGAATCTACCAGCAAACTGTAGAATGGGGCTTAAGTCTGGCAGTGTTGTCCCTCTATTTCTGCTCGGCATGAAAATTAGTCTGCTCAATAATCTCATCCAAAAATACATTGTCCATAATCAACTGTAATAAAAGTTTTCAGTATTCACTCTGCACCCTGCAACATCACTAAAGGCAGGAAAAACCGGCTGCACCATGTTTGAGGCAACCCAGAGTCCAGCACTTCCAATGGGAAGCCTTTCAACCCCCTGCTGCAATCCGGAGGCCTCTTGGTGCACTATTGGCACATTGGTGTCTTCCTCTAAAAGCGGCATTTCATCCACACTGAGAGTGGCTTCTTCATCAGATGATTGCTCTCGGACAGAAAATTCACTGCCAAAATCCTGGCCATCCTCCTCTGCTTCAGGTGCAGAGTCAGTCTCATAATCATGGTCAGAGGAAGACTCGAAAAGTATCCTACCAACAACCTACTGAGCATTCATCCTGCGGCCAGCCATAATCCTTACTAAAACAAGTAACTTGACAAACAAGTCAACATTACCGATCACTGTGTAAAATCTATATAAATAAAAATGTTAATGTTTAAGACCAGAGAATGGACAGTGGATATAAGCACCAAGATATAGCACCAATCTGGTATCGACCAAAAGTAATAGTTACTTCACAAATAAGTTCAGTGTGCCACTTGCAAAACTGATGCCCTCTGTCCAAGGGCACCACACGTGAAGCCCGAGTCCAAAATGATTATCACCAAGTTTTTGGGCACCACTCAAATATACTACAGTCAATTCCGGTTTTTCAGAGTCCTCTTCCAAGCAAAAAGTCTTGATATTTACTCAATTCGTATTTATTTTCTTATATCAATTTGTCAAGAGAATCATCAGCCAACACGTTACGTTCTGAACACCAGAACTTCTTCAGGGCGTATGTGATTGTGAGCACCATGTACAATGATATCCACAGATGTATATTGGATCCTTCCTAGATACGAAAGATCAAGTCGGTGTCTTTCGATCAACAGTCTTATTCTTATATAATGTCTGAATTAACGTAACTGGATAAATATGTCTCTCCCTTCAAGTGTCGATTAAATCTATTCTTCAAGGAATTAAATTAGGGGATATGATAGTCCGACGTCAATTATTATCGCAGTGGAAAGCCTTATTCAAGGTCTTAGAATCCGTAGGTATATATTCTCCTTAGTATTCCAAATGATAATCCAACACAATATAGTCAAAAATTGTGAAACTAATCAAAATTCGTGATAATAATCACAACCACTGTAACGGGGCCATGTTCGCCCATGCACCGATCTCCCTCACGGACCAGGACCTGTTTGAATCTCGTGTCAAAACACGATTTTTTACTATATTGTGTTGGATTATCATTTGGAATACTAAGGAGAATATATACCTACGGATTCTAAGACCTTGAATAAGGCTTTCCACTCCGATAATAATTGACGTCGGACTATCATATCCCCTAATTTAAATCCTTGAAGAATAGATTTAATCGACACTTGAAGGGAGAGACATATTTATCCAGTTACGTTAATTCAGACATTATATAAGAATAAGACTGTTGATCGAAAGACACCGACTTGATCTTTCGTATCTAGGAAGGATCCAATATACATCTGTGGATATCATTGTACATGGTGCTCACAATCGCATACGCCCTGAAGAAGTTCTGGTGTTCAGAACGAAACGCGTTGGCTGATGATTCTCTTGACAAATTGATATAAGAAAATAAATACGAATTGAGTAAATATCAAGACTTTTTGCTTGGAAGAGGACTCTGAAAAACCGGAATTGACTGTATTATATTTAAGTGGTGCCCAAAAACGTGGTGATAAAAATGTAAATGTTAGTTTGTTCAAAATCGCAAATCTCCGAAAGTTCTTTACCGATTGCTTTGAAATTTTCACACAACGTTGGATTCGAATACGCCGTGTTTTTTAAACACAACGTTCGATTCGAATATGCGCGTGTCGAATACGTGCATGTTTTTATTTGAAAGCCAGAACAGACAAATAAAAATGTAAATGTTCGTTAGTTCAAATTCTTAAATCTCTGAAAGTTACGTAGAATTCGAATATGCATGTGTTGTTAAATACACAACATTGGATTTGAAATGCCTCGCAGAAGATCAAACTTAGGTCGTCAAACTCGCGGAGCGGAAGCAGTGCGACAACTAATTGCAAATCAAACTAAGGAAGAACTGGCATCAACTAACGAGCGAAACAGACAAAGAATGGTTAAAATACGTGCAGAGGAAGCAGCAGAGCGACGTGCAGCCAGACATAAGGATGCACGGCTGCGACCACAGCGATTTTTTTTTTTTTTTTTTTTTTTTTTTTTTTTTCTTTCTTTTTTTTTTTTTCTTTTCCATTTAACCAGACTGAGCCACAGCAACGCGTGGCCAGGTACAGCTATCAGGATGGCAGACCGGGCAGTGGGTGGAGGGAGGTGGGAGGAGTTGGTTAACTTTGCAACATTAAGAAAGGACGCATAGAGATGCTGTGCAACAACTGCAAGGGACACATAGAGACAATAGTCTACATATGGACGCATAGAGACGATAGTCCTTATAAATTAGGATAGACAGTTGGTGTCAGGATGGCAGACCGGGAAGTGGGAGGAGGGGGGGGGGGAGGAGTTGGTTAACTTTGTAACATTAAGAAAGGACGCTTAGAGATGCTGCGCATGGAGGGAGGAGTTGGTTCGCTTTGCAACATTATGAAAGGACGCATAGAGATGCTGTGCAACAACTACAAGGGACGCATAGAGACAATAGTCTACATATATTAGGATGGACAGTTGGTGTCAGGATGGCAGACCGGGAAGTGGACGCATAGAGACAATAGTCCACATATATTAGGATGGACAGTTAGTGTCAGGATGGCAGACCGGGAAGTTGGTGGAGGGAGGGGGGATGAGTTGGTTCACTTTGCAACATTAAGAAAGGACGCATAGAGATGCTGCGCAACAACTATAAGAGACGCATAGAGACAATAGTCACAAAAACGTTGTACACCCACAAGCATTGACAAATTAACGTATTTGAAACGTGCGCTTACTCTTTTCTTTCTCTTCCATTTAACCAGACTGAGCCACAGCAACGCGTGGCCAGGTACAGCTAGTAAGTAATAAACAAAGTGTGGCTTGATCAAACAAAAAAATAAAACTACTGGTAAATCGCAATTGCGAGGTAAAGTCAATCAAGTCAAAGCACACAAAGACCTATACTGTGTAAATACCACTCAGTTGCCATAGACAGCTATACTCGCCAACACCTATGCTGCACAGACAAACACCAACGATATCCTACTAGAAAGGATAAACGAACAAAAGCATTCACACCAGACAACACAATACTCATTGTGCAACAAATACAAAGAGAATTTCACACACAATAAAACAGAAACCAAATATTCTATTACATCATTTACAAAGAACGCATGAATGCAGGACAATGATACTCATTTGCAGTAAACCGTACAAAAATATGTTCTTACCAAACATATGCAACTACTCCAACTGCAGATCAAACAGTGATGAAACGAGACTCAAAGCACAACAAAAGCTTTGCACTAGAATAAAAAGGAAAACAAGACATTATGATCGCAAATGATGGCAAGAAATAAAATAGTTAACATTATGAAGTCTGCCCATGCCAGCCAAGCGCCAGTCAACACACAGCCAGTCAAAAGCCACATCACGCAGACCATCAGCCAAACTACTAAATGGCCCAAAACATTCACCCCCAAAAGCAGAGCGACCCTTACCCAAGGGGCCGCTCCCAAAAACATGATCCACCATATACAATGCTTTCTGCCACCTACATGGGCAGATGGCCTAAAAATATGGCCGATTTGCCCCCAAGGTCATCGGCTAGTCTCCTTCCAAGGAAGTCACGTTAAACCTCTTAGTACAGCCCTGCTTCTCTCACAATCATCATTCTGCGGGATCGCACCCAGGCGGTCCGTCTGGGGGATTTCACAGCAATTCCACTCAAGATCACTTGTGGTGTCCCCCAGGGTTCCTCTCTCTCTCCTCTTTTGTTCAACCTTTATATCTACCCTCTTATTTTCGCACTCCAGCAGCTGGAGGTCACTGTATATAATTATGCAGATGACCTCCAGCTAGTTTTCAATCTTTCCTCTTCTTCCCACTCTATTTCTAACTTTCAAACTATTATGATTTTCATCAGGGACTGGATGAGCCACAACCACCTGAAGTTGAACCCGGATAAAACCAAGCTGGTCCTCACTGGTGGCTCTTCCAGTCCCTGGAACTCCTCATTTTGGCCCTCTTCTTTAGGTGCCCCTCCCACTCCCTCTCCTACAGTCAAGACCCTAGGTATTAAAATGAATAATCACCTCACCCTTCACTCACAAATCAGTTCCGTCGTCTCTTCTTGCTTTCTCACTCTCCGCACTATTCGCACTGTTTCCCGTTTCTTTCCCCCTTGGCACTAAAGTTGATTATGTCTGCCCTTGTGATCTCCCGGCTGGATTATGCCAATGCCTTGTACAACGGCATTCCAGCCTATAGCTTACGAAAACTCCAGCTTGCGCAAAATCAGGCGGCTCGGTTAGTGTACGGCCTTCCCCGCTCCCATCATTCAACGCCGTTACTGAAGGCGCTACACTGGTTGCGTGTTCGGCAACGTTCCCTCTTTAAAACCGGTTGCATGGTTTTCCAGGCACGCCAGGGATCAGCCCCGGCCTTTATCTCCTCCTTGATAAAGGAATATGTCCCCACCAGAGAGCTCCGATCATCTTCCCAATCCCTCCTACAGGTACCCCGCTATAAGAGGAAAAAGTGGGGAGGGTCCAATTTCTCATTTCTGGCACCCACCTTTTGGAACTCCCTCCCCGACCATCTACGGTCGGCCAAACACTACTCCCTCTTCCGCAAGGGCTTGAAAACCTTTTTGTTCAGTCAAGCTTTCCCCCAGTAAATCCTTCCTCCTCTCATCTCTCTGCTCCTGCTTTCTATGCCTCCTAAGCGCCAAGAAACCGTTTGGTGTACGCTGCGCTATACAAATATTTTAAATTCAAATTCAATTCAAATTCTGAGTGCTGCTTGTTTGATGACGGCAGCTTTAGTTTTCGTTCTTTTCTGACTTAATTGAAAAAGAGGCCCCATTAAAGCTGGTTCTTGTTAAGGAAGGCAACAGCTCCTCTGCACTTTATTCACTCTCACCATGGGTGTACAATTTTACTTTATATTAGCCGCCAAACTACTGCATGATGTAGAATTTTAGAGGGGGTTGCGTCTGATTATTTGGCAGAGCCTACACAGCGATACATTTATAGCCACGGAGATCTACCTTGCACTAATATGCTGCATCACTAAATGCTTATAAGGTCCCAAAGGTGAGACCAATTGCATTGGAAATGCTTGTTTTACTTGTCTGAGAGCAGCTCACACAAGTGTGCGCTCTGTGTCTTAACTCCTCTAAGCTTTTGTGTAAACAGTGCCGTAATTCTTATCTCGTCTCAATTGCTGTTCATGAGAAGATCAATATCAAATGTCACAAAATGTTTCCCCAAGGGCTCATGTTTATTTTCTTTATCTACATCTGCTCGGGTCCTCTTCCTCGTGCCCACACACCCTAGTGATTTGTTTCCTCAGTCTCTGCATTTGTTTAAAGGTGAGTTCAGGCTCCCGGATTTGCATACACATCAAGCAGCTATGAATAAGTTACAATTGTTATTTCAAACAGCATTTTAAGTGACACTCTAGTCTAGGGTCTGATTTGCTGCTTTTAATCACATTAGATTTTGTCACAAAAGCATAACAATTGAACTGCAGGTATCATAGTCTGATTACAGCTTGCTATTAAAAATGCTAAATAAAGCACAGTGCGTCTGTTTACGGAAGGAAAACTCTGGCCACCATGTGACAGTCTGATGTGACTGTGCCCCGGGCTGGCCAGACGGCACAGGAATTGAATCTCAAATAACACTCAAATAAGAAGCACCCTGATAAATATAGCATGTTCAGCTGAACTTTGCACCATCCCAGTGCGAGAACCTTCTGAGTTTCCTGCCTGAATGTCATCCGAAGAACACATGTTTTGCTCACTTCATGATTTATTTTGGTTTCCGGGAAACCTGTGGAAACTATTAATTAATATTGCAACTTTTACCTCAGCGTCACTTTGAAGAATATATTTATTAATAAAATGCAGGCTATAATTTCTTTAACAATTGCATTGGTGCTCAATCGATTAGTGCATTTATATTACAATGTGCACTGCTTACTAAAGGAAGCACATTTAATGTATGCTTTAGGCAGAGAGGCACGTTTGATGTATGTTCTGGTCAGATCCGCGTATTGTTGGCTCCTATGTATTTATGTAGTTATACATTTCCTTCATTGTGTGCCAAAGAAACCTTATTATTGAGTGACAGTTTATTAACCATTTTAATACTTAACCTGTCAATAGTGGATTCATGAGATTCTTGTGTTCTGTATCTTTTCCATTTCTGAACTCCTGGCAATTGCTTTGAATCCGACATGTACATCTTTACAATACACTCATTTAGACGGAGTAGCTTCCGAAAACCCAGTGCTAAACATCAATTTGAAAGTATCTGAACTTAAATCACGTTTGGCCTATTTACGTTGTTTACTTGCCCCTGACACTGTATGTCATGTGCTTTTAAACTGTGGGGCTTATGTGAGGTAGTTCAGTGGGTTAGTGCAATTGATGCAACAGTCATTATGCAACTTGTAAGCCACAGGCAGGAATTCCTTAGATAGAATGGCAGATGCTCTCAACTGGGAATATACTGAAACTGCCATCTGCATTACAGCACCGTTTTACTCCTTGACCCTGTAGTAGACTGTCAATGCTAAACAAAATATATTTACACACTCTCAATGTGTGTAGGATTTCAAGGCGTCTGACCTTTTGAAGCGCCTGTTGTGTTTTCACTGTAGAGTCAATCAGTGGCCATTAATCAAGTGTTCTTTAGTTCCCCTAAGATGCCTTCGCAGACATCCCTGCATTCCTCTCACATCAAATGGAGTTGGCAACAGCACAGCACAGCACATCACATAATTAAACTCCACTATATACCATTCCACAAGACAAAATACCATTCCACATATTTACACTCCATAACACCCCATCCCAATCCATATAATTCCGATATACTCAATACCACATAATTACTATGGACATAATTAAAATCCACATAATTCCAAGGCACACCATGCCACATAATTCCACTACACATATTCACACCGTACAAATCCATGTCACACAATGCCAGAACTAACAATTCCAATCCAAACCATATAATTCCACTGCACACCACATACATCCACTCCACACCACAACCTATAGTTAAACAACATTTTTATTTACAACACCAATAGCTCTAACTCTTGTTTTACTTTCTTTTGTAAAGCACATGCTTTTGCCTTACGACGTCTGTGTCAATTAAAAATCATGCATGAACTCCCGTTTGGGGGTCACTATGTAGGCCTTATCTGTTGGTTTTTCTAAATATATTTTGTTGTTTGGAAAAACTTTAACACTTTCGGTGCTCATGATGGCTCCATGCCGTCATGAGTCATGGGCGGCGTGTGCTCATGACGGCGTGGAGCCGTCATGCCGCTGCCGCTGTGCCCACGCTGCACTAATTCTCCACCTGTGCAGGGGAATTAGTGAGTGAGCGGGCTCAGGACTCCACTCCGTCATGAGCACACGCCGCCCATGATGCATGACTGTGTGGAACCGTCATAAGTACCGAGTGCTACGCCCACCCCTAGCCCCCCCCGCGCCGTGGCGGAATTCGCAGCGCAGGGAAGGGGTTAAAAGGTTTAAGTAAACATAGCACACAAAAACGACATTTAAAAACATATAGCTGCTATTGATGTGTGGTAGAAGGGTGGTGGATTTTAAAACTATATTTACTATAACTTTTTAACATGCTCCACAGCAGCCATGCTACTCTACAAAATAGCTTAAAGACATTGGCAAAGCAAATAGCTCTGGCTAAAAACGTATAAGGTCCCAAAAGTGAGACCTATTGGCTATGCCTATGCTTTTTACCTGTTGGATGTTCGCTCTTTGGTCCTGCGATAATGTACCATGAGCTGAAAAAAGCATACCTGAATAAAGCATGTCTCCAAAAAGAGACCTTTATCTCGGAGATCTGAACCAGGCCGGTACATGAAACGGCAGAGGAGCCCTGAAGCAGGAGCGTGTCATAAACGCAACCCCTCTGACTGGTATGAAATGTCTGCATTTGTTACACATTAAATATTTGCTGCATGACATTGCCTTGGGGGAAATGAATGGCACTGTAGTACTGCTAGCTCACCCTGCTTGTTTGTCCATTTATTTCAAGGGTAGAAGGAAACCTTCACTCTCAGTATGTGCAGCTCTGCAACCTTTCTCTTTTCACTGAATTGTGGACACTTGCATGCATAGAAGAACAATATCTGAGATATAAAAGTCCACTTGCATTTCCAAAAACATTTGCATTCAAATTTTATGGGCTAAAGCATTTATTCAACTTTCAGCTTTTATAAGTAGGGGTATAAATGTTCTCATGTGCTGTCACACATCCAAAATGTGAAACATGCCTTCAGTATGTCACCTGGACAGGAGCACTTCGGGTTCCTGTCTTTTACAATTTCAAATGATTTTATTAGGTATTTTCAATAGAAAATCACAAAAGAACAGCATACGGATATGGTGTACAGAAATATTAAATTGACGTGATACAAAAGTTGGGAAGAAACCTAACCGCTTGTCCGCTTCAGCTGTATGAAGAACAAGAAATATTATCACAAGCAATATACAAGAAGCGAGGAATACAATGTCCTAGATGATACAAATTACTGTACACTAACGAATAATCTTCATAAAGTCTATGAAATAAAAAGGAGAGGAAAATGAGAGAAAAAAAGAAATGAATAAGAACTAAGTAAAAGATTAGGAGAAGAAAAGATTAAGCAAATCCGAGCAAAAAAGAGGCCCACTCATGCTTATGTTGGGTATTATATCAAAGTACGTGTAATTGAAAGAAAGTCCTATGGAAGCAGTGTTTTCTAGGTTCGGTACGTCTGAGAGTCCAAAAAGTATTTTACTCATCCTTAATTATTGTTTGTGGCTAAGAAGATATGAGGAAGGGGAATACCCCACAAATAGTATCTGTAAAATGATCATGGTGGTTTGTGTGTGGTGAAGTATGCATCTAGTCTGTTCCACATGTGTCTGGTAGGGGGTTTTCAGGGAGAGTTTGGAAGAGCGATATTGTCTGCGCCCCTGAGGTGTGTAATCCAATTCATCCAGCATTTGTATGATGCCTTGTGCGTGTTCTTTCAATTACCCAGGACAATATTTATTGTGGATGTGCATAATAAGTCCAATAGGGCCTTGTCAGCATAATTTAGTGTATCAGTATCAAGAAAGCCAGTTGTTAAAGTGGAGACTTCTCTATTTAACTTACAGTTGCATAGTTTTGATAGAAAAGCATACACATTGTCACAAAATGTCGATACAGCTTTGCAGTGCAAGATAAGGTGGGCTCCCCCATGCTCCCTGGCCACTTGAGTATCATAGCGCTACATTGCTCACTGCTGCAATTGCATTGCTCGCATTGCATTTAGAAATTGTTGTGCTTGTTTATTATCGTAGCGCTGCCTTGCCCATCATTGTACTTCTCGCATTGCATTTGGAAATTGTTGTGCTTGTTTATTATCGTAGCGCTGTTTTGCCCATCATTATACTGCTCGCATTGCATTTGGAAATTGTTGTGCTTGTTTATTATCGTAGCGCTGCCTTGCCCATCATTGTACTGCTCGCATTGCATTTGGAAATTGTTGTGCTTGTTTATTATCGTAGCGCTGCTTTGCCCATCATTATACTGCTCGCATTGCATTTGGAAATTGTTGTGCTTGTTTATTATCGTAGCGCTGCCTTGCCATCATTGTACTGCTCGCATTGCATTTAATAGGTTCTCTGTGCCTGACTATCATCGTAGCGCTCTATTGCCCATTACTATCACTGCTTTACTCGCACTGATTGGTAAATTAACTAGTGACTGACTGTGCCGGTGCCACTACTGCCCATAGCTATATTCCTCACTGTGCCCCAATCTCGTCCTGTTTCGCTTTTGTTTTTTTGCTGCCATTTTGTTGTTGTTGTGCCTCCTGGCCCGTCTCTCCACCCCGCTCCCGCCTCCCAGCTGCTCCTCCCTCGCTCCGCCCCCCCTCCACTATCCAATTATGTCAGAGCAACATACGTGCAGCGTCCACGCGCAGCAGACGCGCCCTATGCGCGCCGAAGGCGCGCCAAAGGTAAGCCTGTCTACGCCCGTCCGCACCTGGACCGCGCCCAGCGCCAGACCCCCTGGTCCCCGCAAAATCCACTCCACCCGCTTAACATACGACGCCGCAACCCTCTCTGCACTTAACCCCAGCCGACTCCCAAACTGCTACCAAGCCGCCCCACGACACACCCATGGACCCTTCACCTGCCACTCCTGCAAGTTCGACTGCATCAGGACCCACACCAAATCCACAAACTCCAAACAGAGCTCCGACACTAACCACCTGAAGTGCATCCTGCTCAACACCCGCTCGGTCCACAGACACGCCATTGAACTTTGGAACCTACTCGACACCACATCACCGGACGTCTCCTTTCTTACAGAAACCTGGATGAATGCCTCATCAGCACCCGACATCGCCATAGCCATCCCGGACGGCTACAAGATCATCCGAAAGGACCGTATCAACCAAACAGGAGGTGGCATCGCCATCGTTCATAAGAACACCATCCGCATCACGACCAGTTCCGACGATAACCTCGCAGCCGCCGAACACCTTCACTTCCAGATCCACACCGACCCCAAGACCACACTCAGAGGTACCATCATTTACAGGCCACCAGGACCCCGCACACAATTCAGCGAAGACATCACTGACTTCATCAGCCCACACGCCCTCCCCTCCGAGGACTACATTCTACTGGGAGACCTCAACTTCCACCTGGAAAAGAACAACGACAGCAACACCACCTCCCTTCTGGACAACCTCGCCAATCTCTGACTCAAACAACTTGTTGACACCCCCACCCACTATGCCGGGCACACACTCGACCCAATCTTCACCTCCACCAAGCACATCTCCTCCAATCAAACCACAGCTCTCCATTGGACGGACCACAGCTGCGTTCACTTCAACTACAAAAAGACTACGACCCACAACCACCCACAACCAATTCCCCGCAGAAACTGGAACAAAATTACCACCGACCAGCTCTTCACAGCGCTCCACCAAAACCCTCCTGCCTAATCATCAGACCCAAACCAAGCAGCCACCAACCTCACACAATAGATCACCCACAGCGCTGACGAATTAGCACCCCTGAAAAACCATCAAATCAAGCAAGGTAACAAAAAAGCCCCCTGGTTCAATGATGACCTTAAGAAATCCAAGAAGATCTGTCACACCCTCGAGAAAGCCTGGCGAAAAAACCCAACCACTGACAACCTGGCCACCTTCAAGAACGCCACCCGCAAACACCACCAGCTGATCCGATCCACCAAGAAATCAGCATTAAAGGATCGACTCGACAACAACGCCCACAACAGCAAGGAACTATTCAACATCGTAAAAGAGTTTACCAACCCCACCGCCGGCACCAACGACATCACTCCCTCCCAAGACCTCTGCGACTCTCTAGCCTCGTTCTTCCACTACAAAATCGCCGACATACATAACAGCTTTGGAGACCAGTCCACCCCACCCACCTCCGAACTTAAACCCCCCTCCAACAACCTTTGCGCCTGGAACACAATCACCACTGAAGACACCATCCGCCTGATGAACTCCATCCACTCAGGATCGCCAACCGACCCATGTCCCCACCACATTTTCAACAAAGCAGACTCCATTATCGCACCCATTCTCAGAGACGTCATCAACTGCTCCCTCAGCTCCGCTACCTTCCCGGAAAGCTGGAAACATGCCAAACTCAGCGCCCTCTTGAAGAAACCCACAGCAGACCCCACTGAACTCAAGAACTACCGCCCCATTTCGCTCCTCCCATTCCCTGCCAAAGTCATTGAGAAAGCCGTCAACAGTCAGCTCGCCGCCTTCCTCGAATCCAGCAAATCCCTCGACCCTTCACAGTCCGGCTTCCGAGCCAAACACAGCACCGAGACCGCCCTCATCGCAGCAACAGACGACATTCGAACTCTACTGGACAACGGAGAAACCGCTTCCCTCATCCTACTTGACCTCTCCGCAGCCTTCGACACAGTCTGTCATAGCACCCTTATACAACGCCTCAGCAACGTCGGAATACAAGGAATAGCACTAGACTGGATCATCTCGTTCCTCGCCGGAAGAACCCAGAGAGTCCGCCTCCCCCCTTTCAGATCAGAGGCCACCGAAGTCATCTGCGGCGTACCGCAGGGATCATCACTCAGTCCCACCCTCTTCAACGTATACATGAGTCCCCTCGCATCCATCGCGCGCCAACACAACCTCAACATCATCTCCTACGCAGACGACACCCAGCTGATCCTCTCCCTCACCAAAGACCCAAACACCGCCAAAACCAACCTACACGAAGGGATGAAAGAAGTAGCCGAGTGGATGAAGAACAGCCGTTTAAAACTGAACTCGGACAAAACGGAAGTCCTCATCTTAGGATCATCCCCCTCCGCCTGGGACGACTCATGGTGGCCACCGGCCCTGGGAATCGCACCCAGACCAACGGACCACGCACGTAACCTGGGCTTCATCCTGGACTCCTCCCTCTCGATGACCAGGCAAGTCAACGCCGTCTCATCATCATGCTTCAACATCCTACGTATGCTCAAAAAAATCTTCGTTGGATCCCCACCGAAACAAGAAAGACGGTCACCCATGCACTGGTCACAAGCCGACTGGACTACGAAACACCCTTTACGCCGGAACCACAGCCAAACTACAGAAAAAACTCCAACGCATCCAAAACGCCTCAGCCAGACTCATCCTAGACACCCCCCGCCAAGCTCACATTTCCGGTCACCTGAAAGACCTCCACTGGCTCCCCGTCAACAAGAGAATAACGTTCCCTCTCCTCACCCACGCACACAAAGCCCTCTACGACCTAGGACCCGAATACCTCAACACGCGCCTGTCCTTTTACACCCCCGCCCGCCAACTACGATCGTCCAATCAAGCCCTCTCCGCAATTCCACGCATCCAAAGATCCACCATGGGGGGGAAGATCCTTCTCCTACTTAGCGGCCAAGACCTCGAATTCTCTCCCCACCCACCTCCGCCTTACACAGAACCACCTCTCCTTCAGAAAACAACTAAAAACTTGGATATTCGATAAGTAATGTACCCCCCCTCCCTCAAGCGCCTTGAGACCCTCTGGGTGAGTAGTGCGCTATACAAATTTTAAACTTGAACTTGAACTACAGTTCCAGCAAATAGGGTCATCGTGGAGATGTTGTGAGTGTAGACGAGCAGGTGTCCAGAATGCTTTATGTAGGAGCCATGATTTTGTTTGAGATAAGACTGGAGATATTTTATTACGGGCAGTAGAACTCCATATTTGAGGCCATTTAGTCTCGGGTAGCGGGTTAGAGGAATGTAGCTCCCAGAAAGCAATAAGGTTTTTATTGGGAGACAAGTTTTTAGGACGGAGTAGTTTTTAAATAAGTGATACTTGGTGGCCTAGCTTGTTGATCCTTGTCACGAAGTTTGGAAGGGATGGAGGTGAGTTGTGTAATTTGGCTTTTGACAGTGCTGCTCTAACCTTTAGAAAGTTGTAAAATTCCATGTTGTCTAAACTGTAACTAGATTTGAGTTCCGTAAAGGTAATGGAGTAGGAGAAGCTTTCTACTGTTGGGGGAAGTAGATCCCTTTGTTAATCCAGGTATCCTAGTGTAAAGTTTTTCTCTTGTATAAAATGTTACAGTTGTTCCATATGGATTCCAACTTGGAGCACTTTATGCTTGAGTTGAGTTTCTTATCTATATTTAGCAACACTGCTTTTGTGTTTTTATGGTTTAATTCTTTTTTATTAAGTACTGCAGAAGGTAAGTGCACACTATAAGGATCGCGCAGGACCCGGCTTAGATATAAAGCAGTGCATCAATATCACAAAATGAACAATAAACATGTACCTCCCACCCACCACCCGGAAAGTTGAAAGGAGGAGAGGAAAAAGATAGAGTAAACCACCCCCCACGGTCCATTCTGGTGATATGGCGCTAATTCAGGCAATGTATCAGTCCTGGAGGTTGTTCAATCTACAAAGAGGGTTCTGGTGCTGTGAAGCGTAAGAGGTGCAAGTATCTTGGGCAGGTCAGCTCTCGGAAGTCTTGTGCAAGCAGAGTGAGAAACGGCCATAAGTCGCCGAAGAAGGAGCCTTTCCGGAACAGAGTAAGGGAGATCTTTTCCATGCCCAAGACATTCCATAATTGTTGGCACAATCCCGCGTGTGCAGGAATGCTGGGTTCCTCCAGTGAATCAGTATGTTCTGGATGGCTTTACCCAGAGCTATGGCTATCTTTTTCCCTTGCCTGGATTTTAAGGGGTAGGTAAGAGGGTTTGGCACCCCTAGTAGAACATATGCGGGGAGTCTAGGGATCTCAGTGTCAAGGTGTTTGTCCACGTCGTCTCAAATGTGTGTCCAATAGGCCCAGAGATGTTTACAGTCCCACAGCAGGTGAACCAGCGTGGCCCTCTCGCCACATCCCCAATAGTCAGGGCTCTGTGTGGTGTCGGCTTGGTGTAGTCTCTCTGGGGTGTAGTACCAGTGATAGACTAATTTGGTGAGTGTTTCGGTGAGACCTACATGTGTTGCTGTATGGTGCGCCCTATAACATGCACCTTCCCATCCCTGGGGATTGAGATTACATCCGAGATCTCGTTCCCAACAAGCACGCCCCGCATGTTAGGTGTGAGTGTATCTGGACTGTAGCATCTTGTAGAGACCTGAGTTAAGTTTCTTGTCTGAGAACCGCGTTATAAGTCATCTTTCACATGACGTAAGAAGCCTGGCAGCCTGTGGGCGCATGCCAGGGTGCATAGCCCTGTGTCGTACCTGGAGATAGCGCATGCGTTCCGACTCTGAAAGACCGTAACTGGCCCGGAGATGCAAAAAGTGAATGATGTCACCTTTGGCAAATAAGAGACCTAACGCGCTGCATCCAACCTCTCGCCGCGAATGGAAGGATTGGGAGTCTGTCCCGGAGTTAAAGTAGGGGTTATCCAATATCGACGTGAGCGGAGAAGGGAAGATAATGATGTCGTTGCGCATGTTCGTCCGATCCCAGACCGTGAGGATTGTGCGTGCCCCCTGTGAAGCATACAAACTGGGCGGGCGGTGGGCTTTCAAGAGAAAGGGAATCTTCATGAGAGTTGTACCGGCGACTGTGTGGTCCTGGAAGAGCCAATGTTTTTCGGATTCGGCCCGGCTCCATTCGACCAAATATCGAAGCTGTGCGGCCTTGTAAAAGAGCGCGAGATCAGGGATCCTGAGTCCCCCTTCATGGGGTGGGAGAAAGCCCACTGCCCATTTTAGTTGTGGTTTACGGCCCTGCCAGATGAAACGGGAGAGGCCCCATTGCACCTTCTGAAGCCAGCCAGTTGGGGGTGATAAGGGAAGTGTCTGAAATAGATAAAGTATTTTGGGAAGGATTGTCATCTTTACCGCTGCGACACGCCCAGCCATGAGATCTGGTGGTTTCTTCCTCCGAAGCTTAGTGCGGATGTGAGTGTGGAGAAGTGAGAAGTTAGCTATTCTCATGTCATGTAGGGTCGGGGCCAGATAGATACCCAGATATGGGATGGTATCGTCAGACCATCGCAGGGGATAGTGGGCATGCAAGTCAGCTTTCTCCTGGAGTGGCAGGGACAGATTCATTGCTATAGATTTAGTCAGATTAACCTTGAGCCCAGAGGCTCCGGCGAAGGCGTCTAGTTCCTCTAGAAAGGCACCCAGTGCTCTCTCAGGGTTCGCTAAGGTGACAAGCGCATTGTCTGCATATAAGCTTATGGTATGGGTGTTCCCGCCAAAGCGAATGCCTGTGATCTGAGTGTGAACTCTTACCCTCTGCGCCATGGGCTCTATATAGAGAGCGAAGAGTAGAGGTGACAGCGGGCATCCCTGCTTCGTTCCCCTATGAACAGGAAATGGAGTGGAGGTGTTCCCATTAATTCTTACAGTCGCATATAGGGGCCGAGTTGGCTTGCCAAAGTGCTGGTGTAAAGCTTCAGGTCTATGTTCAAAAGTGAAATAGGCTGATATGACCCGCATTCTGACTTGTCTCTCCCCAGCTTAGGTATGACGACTATCACCGCTTCCAACATGGAGGGATGGATTACCCCAGGTGCTGCGAAAGAATTAAAGAGCCGGGTGAGCAAATGGGCAAGTATCGCGCAAAATTGTTTATAAAAGGCCACGGTGTAGCCATCAGGGCCGGGTGATTTGCAGAGTTTCAAGCAGTCGATGGCTGAGATGACCTCCTCTGGCCTGATCTCCCTCTTTATATGGGCTGCCTGATTCGGTGTCAAGGTGGGGAGACGAGTCTGGGTCAAATATGTATCGATGTCCCCCTCCTTCAGAGACTAAGACGGAAGATCTGCTAAGCGAAGGAAAAACAGGAGATAAACCACGTTAGCACCAGGGATTTTACACCGTAAAGTTGGGCGTAAAACTTGTGGAAGGTTTCGACAATAGGTGCCTCATCCGAGCATGCTGTTCCCGTACTGTCTCTGATTTCCTGGATACCCTTGCGTAAACGAACCTCACGAAGCTTGTGCGCAAGGAGGCGGCCACATTTATCCCTGCCAGTGTAGAAGGAGTGCCGTAATTGCATTGCAGCATATTCTGCTTTATCCCGGTTGTTTAGAACCGGGGTCTCTAGTTGGCATGGGTATGCACCCCAGTCCAAGTAGGGACCACCGCTTCCGACCTGGTAGCTTGGTGCAGAGCAGCAAAGGCGTAACTCCAGAGGCAATGTGTGAAGTATTTGTGCAACACACCACGGCGATGACACAGTAAAAACACTTACAAAAGGAACACCACACCAGTTTTGTATAAGAATAAGAATTTCTTTATCTAAAAGATATGCGAGAACCAAAAGCAGGTAAATCCAGCTCCAGGCAAGATCAATAATAAAAAGGATTCCAGTTTCCAAGCAAGATCAATAAGAATGAATCCAGTTTCCAGGCCTGATCAATAATAAAAAGGATTCCAGTTTCCAAGCAAGATCAATAACCAATAAGAATGAATCCAGTTCCCAGGCCTGATCAAATCATCAAAAGCTCAGGTGTGCCAAGGGCTCCTGCTGGTAATGTCTTTCTCACAGTGCCCTTGGATGGCAAAAGTTCACTTGAGGTAGGTTCTTATGGTCAAAATTCACTGGGGGAAGGTTCTTAGGCCAAAGTTCCCTTGTAGCGTAATAAGTGTGCCTCTCATAGAAATGATGCTCCCAGCGTAGGAAGTGCGGCTGCCCAGGCGCTGCTGGTAATGCTAAAAAATGCCCCAGTTTCAATTACCAAGTAATTATGCCCCCGTAGGCCGGTCAGTGAAGGACGGTTCCCAGCCAAGCACAAAGCTCACACTCCAGGTACCCGGCCAACCCGCTCCCCGCCCCCTCGCAGCAGCCTGGTTGCACTGAGGCGTTACCTGGGGTGTTGGTTGTGGGCGCGGGTGCGAGGCTCCTCTCCCCCTGGGGCCACGGGCTTAGCAGGTGCTGCACGGGTGGGAGTCACGGCCACACAGCGCTCCTTTAGCCCAGCGCTTAACAGTGCCTCCAAATCCGGGGAAACAACGGAGCCTCCTGCCACACAGCGCTTCGCTTCTCAGCGCTACACAGCGCGCTCCGGTCCCAGTGGCGGTGACCTCAGGGCCAGTTTCAGTCGGCTTGCGCCAGAAGCAGAGGCAATCACAGAGCCCTCTGGAAGATCACGGGGCAAGCAGTGCTGAAGGCAGGCACAGCGTTGCAGGGCAAATCTTGAGAGTGTTGTTGCTGTTCCAAAGGGCAGTCTTTAAAACGCTGTGGTCAAAGGACAGGTAGTTTCCTTTAGCTTAAAAAGGGTGCAGTCCCAATAAGGCAATATTTAAAAGGTTGAAGACTCTTTAAAATGTGGTTCAAAGAAAAGTAGTTCCTTTGGGATGTTGTGGAGACACTCTGGTGGTTATGTTGCAGTCTCCATGCAGGGCAGGATCAGCAGACAGTAGGGCAGCTCAGCAGGTTGTGGGGCAGCAGTTCCTTGGAGCAGTCAGCCTCCTTCCCAGTGGCAATCCTCTTGCGCAGCAGTCCTCACTCCAGAAGGGATTCTTCCAGGTCCAGCAGTGTAACCAAGAAGTGAGGCCAGGACCCTCCCTTATATATCTTTCAGTCTAAGGGCTAGAAAGTGGTAGAAGTCTCTGGAAGGGTCTGGGGGCAGGGGCTTCTGGAAGAGTCCAGGGAGTTCTGGTATGTTCCCTGCCTTCCCTGACCTAGCTGTCACAGTGACGAGAGACAGGCCGTTAATGCTACAGTGGGCAGCCCATCACAGCTCATCCCATGGAAGAAGGTGTGAATCACCACTCCCACCTCCCAACCCAGGCAGGCTATCAGTATGCAGAGGGGAGAGGGGAGTCTGCAGAGCCTAATCTAAGTGTAGGCAGGAAAAGGCCCACTTTATAAAAGTGGGATCCCTAGCGTAGTAGTGCCCAACATTGGAAAGGGTTCCCCGCCCCGAGTCCAACAAGACCAAACATGACGGACTTATTAGGTCCCTGTCAGAAATTATCCCATAAGGAGAGGTTCCCAATGTTAGCCTATGGAGGATTAAGCCTTACTGCGTTAGCAGTGGCTTGTGGCAGATATGCCAGCCTCACAAGGTTTTAGGGGAGAGCACCTGCACCTCAGCACTGTTCAGCAGTGGTGAGGCGCTCAGAGTCCTAAGTCCAACAAAAGGTAAGGTATAAATGGGAGGCAAAAAGGGCAAAAATGTAGGGGAGACCACCCTAAGGCTGACAGGTCTAACACCGGTCTAAGGCCGTCAGCTCTGCCTGAGCGGCTGTTAGCTGTCGCCATATACGGGGAGCTCCAGTTCCGCACCTTCTGTGTCAGCACCTCCCTTTTTCCTTTACGGTCGCGTTATCCGCAGAAGAGATAGTGATGACCTCCCCCCTGATGACCGCTTTAAGGGCCTCCCATTGCACGGAGGGAGCCGTGTCTGGGTTGTCATTGCGCGAGAGGTAATCCTCTATTGCGCGTTGTATCTGGGTGACCATGGTTGGTCTGTGCAAGAGGGTGTCACAGAAGCGCCAGTGCTTGGTCGGGCGCCGGATCTGTGGGAGAGCCAGTGTGACTTCCACTGGATTGTGATCAGATAGGGTTATCCCTAGTATGTCGGCTGAGAGCGTGGCTTCGCGAAGTGCTTTAGAACCGAGAAAATAATCTAGCCTCACATATGTTTTGTGGGCGTTGGACTGGTAAGAGAATGCCAGTGATTGAGGGTGTTGGTGTCTCTAGAGGTCTGTGAGGTCTAGGTCGTGTAGTCTCAAGAACCCTGTGGGTGAAAGGGCACCCACCTGGCTTGTGCGGTGTGCCGCCCTGTCAAGGTCAATGTCAAATACTATGTTAAGGTCCCCCCTAGTAATATATGGCATTTGCAGTGGCAGCTGTAAGAGCTTTGTGCAAAAATCATTCCTGACCGTCATTGGGGCGTAAACTGAGCCCACACCACATTGTGGCCCCCTATCGTAAAGTGGTAGGTGAGAAGTCTACCTTTGATCTCGACCCCTTTCTGTATCGCCTTCCCCTGGAAAGCCCTGGAAACGAGAATGGCTACCACAGCCATCTTAGAAGGTGTGGAAGAAAAGAATTGGGTTGGGAAAGCTGGACCAAAGCTGGTGGCAGTCCTTGGAAAGGAGGTGGGTCTCTTGGAGGAGACGGATGTCTGCCCGTGTACTCTCTAGATAGGAGAGAAGTGCGCTGCCTTTGGGGTTGTTGAGTCCTCTTACATTGAAAGTGAGAACCTTAATCAAAGGTGGTGATATCTAATGTCTAAAGATGGGATGACGCTAGTAGCAGCTAGGCTGTGACGCTAGCGCAAAAATGAAGGGATCATGGCGCCCTCTGGACCGGGCCCCCCCCTCTCCAGAAACAAAGAACAGCAAAGAGAGATAGATAAAGAGAAGAGTGGAGTAAAGACCCACAAAAACTGGAAGAGAAAAAATATGGCACAACAGGCGCCAAAAGGCAAAAATGAAGGGTTCATGAGTTAAATCATTAGTCCGTCATCCCAGGATAAACAGAGAAAAAGTCTTTGGGGCTGTATGGTGATCAATGGGAGCTTCTCCCCACCTCTCCGCTCGCCCTGAGCATCTATGGAAGAATGCATCATGGTAGCCGGAGTCAGCTACGTGGTCGTCGTGTTGGCTAAGGCTTCTGGTAACGCTGCAAGGGGGCTCCTTCCTGACCACCAGCGGATCCGGTGGTCGGATGCGGCGCCGGTGGCGCTGCTGTCTCCACTTTGGGTGGCTGTCGTTAGAATGTTGGTCCGAGCACTCTCCCTCGTCATTGTCCTCTGGGGGAGGGATCCCCCGAAGTTTACTCGCTTCAGACAGAGAGCGGAGTTGGAACAACAACCCATTGTGCCGGAATACGAGGCGGAACAGATGCCCCCAGGGGTAGGAGATGTTTTGTTGGGGCAGGGCCTCTGTGATGGCGGCTAGGTCCTGATAGAGGGCCAGCGACTGGTTGCGGAAAGTAAGCGATTGTAGTGAGCGGGCTTTACAGAGGATGTCTTCCTTGGTGCAAAAGTCTTGAACGCAATCCAGTATGTCTGCTGGGGAAGCCGTCGGTGCCCTAGGGGGGAGGCCTACTCTGTGCGCCCTGTCCAACTTAAGATCAAAGTCTGGTGGGTTGCCCAAGACCTAATTGAAGAGTTCTCTAACGTAACCAAAGATGTTGCCCGCCTCTTCGTCAGTGCTCACTCCCCTAATTTGACTGCTGTGTCGGTGGGAGTGGTTCTCGAGGTCCTCCGGTGAGATTGAAAGTCTACTTGCTGCTCATGTATTCGCAGGACCTCCTGTTGCATGGCCGCTAATTCCATGTCTGGGTGTCGCTTTTAGTCTCTAGGGATGCCACTTTTTCCCCTATGTCATCTACATCTTTGCGAATGTCTGAGTTCTGCTGTGAGATCGCGCTTCACTGCCTGGAGGTCATCCCGCAGGGTTTCAAACAGGGATTCCAGGAAAGCCCAAGTCACAGGAGCCTCTGTAGTGGTGGCCATCTTTGCCGCAGCCCCCTCACGACCCGGGTCTGCCGGCCCCACACTCCGCGCCCTGGCAAGAGGTCCTTGAGCGAGTTCTTTTTCGTGGCTTGTTTATCCTTCCTGCCTCAGGTGGATGTCATGCTCGACTGACCCCGCTGTGCCGTCTCCTCCGGTCTCGGGTCAGGTCCAGTGAGATGCTACTGCCAACCAGCATCCTCTAGTGTAATAAACTGCGGTCCGTGTTGTCTGGGACAGATGTAGGCGTGCTCACTCTGCCGCACACAGTAGATAACAATGTGGAGTGTCTACTGGTGATCTGTGAAGCCCCCTCCGGTGGGATGGTCGCCTCTGCCCTCCGGATCCTCAGGAAACTCATGTAGGATGCGTCTAATGGCAGGGTGCGGATGGGGGACAAGGTCAGCAACGCGCTCTGCTGGAAAATCCTCTGGGTACAAAGGTGAGGGGGACGGTTAAGACCCCGGGCACAACAGCAGCCCCCAGAGGTGAGTTTTCCCTCAATGTGTGGGGCCAAGGGCAGTAGGACCGGCAAGGGGGTCAGCGGTATGCCGCCTCCGAAGCCCAGTCGTCCCTCTGGTCAAAGTAGTCCAACCACCAAGAACAGTTCAGAAGCGCCCTAAGGGGCGGCGCCGATCAAGCCTGAGGCGCCTCCGGGGTTCGATCATCAGATTGGCCTGCCGTGTGATGTAAGGCGGCCCAGTTACCCCCGTCGGTCCCGGGTAGCGAGGGCCGCAACGAGGTTCGGAAACATGGCAGGACTCACCGCCACAGGCCTCTGGTGTGCTTCGCCACGGTGGGGGCCGAGATGCCCCTTGGTAACTCGTACCGCTCGTGGCCGGCCTCCGGCGCCCTCCAGGCTCACCACACTCTCCATCCGCCCCCATTGGGCCTCCGTCCTCGTCCCCAAGGCGGCGGCCACTGCAGGAGGCGGGATACAGCGCTGCCTTCCGCCTTGGATCACAGGTCCCGTAGGCCGCAGCAGGGAAGGGCGGTGCGACGGGCTAGTACTAGGAGCCAGAGGCCGAGACGCCCCCCGATGGCCACTCCACCTGCGACCAGCTTTAGGCTTGTACCTGTGATGCCGCCCCCACCGGCCGTGCTTCGGCGTGCTGCAACCCCCACATTGGCAAATGGCAGCCGCAGTAATGAAGCTAGGCACGGCAGGCCCCACGCCCTCTGATCTCTTGGCAGCTGCTGCTTGGCAGGGCCGGGCACCCCAGATGGGCCGCTGCCGTCACCCCCAACCTCAAGTGCACTCCGGGCTCACCGCTCTCCTGGGCAGCGGTCGCTGGAACTTCCGCGTCCCCACATAAAATGGCGGTCGCCGCACCTCCGGCCGCTCACCGTCGTCGCACGCCATGCCCAGGCGGAGAGAAGGGACCTTGAGGACTGCTAATGGCATCAAGAAAGTTGCGTTGTTTCGTGGTTGGGCACTGGTAATTCAAGCCTAGTGACAACGCTGCCGACCGCAGTGTTCCGGTACTTGGTCACTGGACCGATCCCCGCGAGAAGTCAGGTGTAGCGCCATCGAGGCCCCGAGAGCTTCAGGAGTGGAATCTCTGGGCATCTCAAGGCGCTCTTCACTTCAGATCAGCGCCTTTTGGTGAGTCCCGGGACCGGAGCTAGTGCTAAGAATTGGCGGGCGGAGGAAAGGAGACAAAGCACGTCCTAGCTCTCTGCCATCTTGGCCACGCACCCCTCCTTTTGTGGTTTTAAAAATAGATTTTGATCCAATTAGATTTGGGTGGCTAGAGGTGAGCAGGGCAAGAGGGTTAAGGTTATCAAGGATAGATTTTTTGACTTCTAGACCTACTGGTGTATAGTTGATGGGAGGCGAGATCCAGTGGGAGCCCTGTTGTGATAGGAAGGCTGTTTGGTATGTTTTAAAATCGGCTAAATTAACTCCACCTCGGGATTTGTCCAGCCTTAGTTTTTTAAGTCCACTTCTAGCTTTCTTGCCTTGCCATAAACATTTTGATAAGAGGATATCCAGTTTATGGTGGAAATCTTCTGTTAAGATGAGAGGGAGCATGATGGATAGATGGTTAATTAGGGGCGTGATTATCATCTTTATTGTTTCAATTCTTCCCCACCAAGTGGTACATTCTGGAGACCAAGTATCTAGAGGTTTCTTAATTTTTTCCAGTGTGGTATTTTCATTGTAGTGTAGTGTGTCGATTATATTGCTACCCAATTCTATACCTAAGTATTTTACATAACCCAGCTGCAATCAAGACCTAAGTTGCCTAGAATCTCCCTGGTACAATTAACATTTAAGGGTTTTACCTCCGATTTGTCCCTATTTAGTTTGTACCCCTAGTGTATAGAATACTTCTCTATCGTTGGCATCAAAGCATTAATTGAGGGACCCGGGTCTTCTGTTACTATCAGAATATCGTCCGCTGTCTTGTATTAAGGGTTCTAGCGCTAGCAGGAAAAGTGATGGTGAAAGTGGGAAGCCTTGTCTTGTGCCTTGTTGACTAGGGAGAGACTCAGAAAGGGAACCGTTAATTGCAGTACGTGCAGTAGGTTTCGAGTAGAGGGCCATGACCATATTTATCTAGGGTTCACCCTAGTCAAATGAATCCATGCAGCGTTTTGAGAAGGACCATGAAACCCTGTTGAATGCCTTTTCTGCATCCAGGGTGATTGCTAAAGAAGGGTCCGATTTAAAAGCTGCATTCTCTAGAACATGGCAGAGTAGGCGGGTGTTATTGTTCGACATGCAGTTTTTAAGAAAGCCTACTTGTGATACTTATCAAATGTGGGAGGACTGCATTGAGTCTCGTGACTAAGATTTTTGCGTATATTTTACAATTGACATTGATGGGAGATATTGGACTGTAATGTTTGGTAATAGGGGATCCTTCCCCTCCTTATGGATACCTATAATGTTGGCCTCTGTCATGGAGTTTATTGGTCGTCTTTTATTGGCTATATTATCAAACAGGTTTCTGTCTTTTAGAATCGGAGTTGCTTCTGTTCCGTTTTAGTTGCCAATAATTGGAATCTTTTGCCTTTGTCACTTTGTCAGTTGTCTGACTTTATGCTCTTCAAATAAAAATTGTAGACTTGGGTTTTCCAGATGTAACAACCCTTTTGCAGTGCTGCTTTTTAGGTCTAATCTACTGGGCAGCTCATGTGCTCACTGTTGTGAGGCATATTGCGGCTTACAAGGTGGGCTTTGAACCCACCCATTGCTTAGAATTAGATAGCTTTCCCTACACTCATTTGTCAGCTTCTTATTTGTGTCCAAGCTTGTCAGTCTTGTTTTTGCACCTTCCATGGAACACTGCCTAGTTACAATCTCTTTGATTAGTTGCCATCTCTGCTCCCACTGCTTGCTTTTCAAGCACAACTTTTTTCCTTTTGTACTAAGCACTCTGTGTGATTGTGTGTGTGTGCGAGCCAACACCTTTGTGTACATCTCCCCCATACTCCGTGTTGCATCTGTGACTCGTCTTCTCCCTGCATCCCTCCTCTTACCCGTGTGCGTCTCCTCATTGATTCCTCCACTTGTGCCGGCCATGTTTCTTTTCACCAAACCCCATGTTGCTCCTCTTGCACTCCCCTGTGTTGCCTTCATATACCCTCCAGTTCTCCCCTGTTGTTTCCACGTCCCCTTCCCCTGTTGCTTCTGCCTGCCATTTCTCACGTGTTGCCCCTCACTACCCCACTGTTGCTTCTGCTCCCCCACCAGCTGTATGAAAAAAACGCTTTTGCATGTGTTTTTTTCTTTTTAGTTACACATCCAATATGGATTGGTAACTGTTAGACTTGGCATCTTTTGGCTGGGTTCCCCTGAGTTTTTGCTTTCTGCCCTCCCGGTTTTGACTGTTTTTGCTGGCGTAGTGTTTCTGCACACTTTTCTCACTGCTAATCAGTGGTAAAGTGCAAGTGCTCCTGTTGTAAATTGTGTTATGGATTGGTGTTTCCAGGAATGGGTATTTGGTTTACTTGTTAGTCCCTAGTAAAGTGCACTGAGTGTGCCAGGGCCTGTAAATGAAATGCTACTAATGGGCCTGCAGCACTGATTATGCCACCCACATGAGTAGCCCTGCAATGGCAGGTAACTCGGACCTGCCATTGCAGAGTCTGCACGCAGTTTGTAACTGCCATATCAACTTGGCGAGTGCACCCACTTGCCAGGCCCTAAACCTTCCCTTTTCTACATGTCAGTCACCACTAATCTAGGCCCAAGGTACCCCTGTGGGCAGGGTGCAGTGTATGTGAAAGGTAGGACATGCCCTGGTGTGTGTGTGGCATGTCCTTATAGTGAATTACAGCCCATTTAGTTTTTCACTGTTGTAAGGCTACTATTCCCGTAGGACCGAATGGGGAGTTTGTTAATAACCTCTTATAAACATAACTGGACCTGGGAACTAGGTGGGAAAATAAAGTTTAGTATGCCTGAACTCCGAATCTAAAGATGCATCTTTTAGTGAAAGTGATGTTTACATTCTGTATTTGAAAATAGCACTTTTAGAAAGTAGGTATTTTCTGGCTCAGTCATCCTGTGTGCCTCCATTGGAATGTGGATTGCCTGTCTGGGTTTTGGATAACAGAAAGCTGGGGAGTAGAGTGGCTCCAGACAGTCTAATAAGGGTCAGGAAAGGGCTGAATAGACTTGGGGTGCAATGGGGGAAAGGGGATGAGATTTCCTTGCACCTCAAAGGGCCTGGTCTGCCTCTGACAATGCTGTCTCTACCTTCTGCCAGGAAATCACACCAGAGAAGGCAGAACTGGTTCTGGCTGGGCACAGACACTCTCTGCCTAAGAGATCAAAGGATTTTGGGATATACACATTGGGGCCCAGACCCCTGAACTTTAGAACTCTTTTGGATCAAGAAGACTGCCAAGAAGAAGAGTTGGAGAAGCTGTGAGGAGGGACTACCCCTTTGCTGGTGTGGTGTCCTTTTGTAGTGCTTACACTATTACTGTTGGTTATGGGCAAATGCTTTACACGCTGCCTCTATGATAAGCCTGCCTGCTCGTGCCAAGCTACCAAGGGGGTGAGCAGGGGTTATTTTAGGAGTGTAACTCCCTTATCCTGACTAGGAAGAAGGGTCCCTATTTGGACAAAGGTGCAAACCCTTGCCAACTAGAGACCCCCATTACTAACAGTAACTAAAGAGAAAACAAGCATGTACAATGCAATGGTCTCAGAATTATTAAAGGTAGAGCTAATGGTATTGCTCATGACTTTAAAAAAAAAATTAAATCATAAATAAATAGCATTGTCATTTACATTGCCAATAGCTTAATCGTTAAATAAATGGCATTGTCATTTACAATGCCAATAGCTGAATCGCTCGCAAATGCATGACCTATTGCATTTACACCCACACAGAGCCACACACACAAAGCCACTCAAAACATAAATAAATAAAATTGCGATGGGGGAGACCGATCCCCCGGGCCCAGCCAGCCACTAACTACCCCCTGTCTCCAGATAGTTTCCTGTTACTGCCCTGGAGGCGTCCCAGACCCAGGCTCTTGCACTAACTGTCCGTACCTTCACTCACTGCCTCAGCTTGTAAGGAGCCTCCCCTCTCTCTGCCCCTGCTCCAGAGAAGCCCAGTCCTCTGGCTGCTTGCACACATTGTCCCTGCCTACAGGGTGACATTCTCAGTCTATAAACCTAAGATATTGAACAACATTATCGTATCAAATAAGAACACTCAAACCCTGCCCCTAATTTAGGTAGGAGATGAAGACACACCTCTTTAAAATATACTACATTGTTTAACTTTAATTAAACAACATCGTGATGAATTAACAGCCCACTTTTGTTCTCAAAACCTAGCCACCCTTTCAAACAGTTGTTGACTGCATCTTTGCCTTTGACTGTGTTCAATGAGCCTCTGCTTTGGGCCAGGTTCGCACTGTACAAGTTTTACATACAAACATTCACGCTGTAGTTCTCACTGTTTACCCTGTGGTTGCCAGATTTAATGTCATCTCGCATTTTGACGATTCAGATCCCCTCAACATGGAACCACCAAAATGCCTAATGTGGCATCTTGTGGTGGTTTTAACATCTAGACCAGGATTATCTATTTGAAATAAACCTTGCTGGGCCATCTCTTGTTCCTCTGCAGCAAGATGAAACAATATTCTCGAGGGTTCACAGTCCACTCCAGCAACCTAAAACAGTCATCGATAAACATTCCGTAACTATTTGGAGAACCAAAGGAGGATATAACATTGGGTGAATATTGACTGCAGTGGCACACTATCAAGGAAAATATACCAAAAACAAATCAGTAGGCAAATGTAGATTTTCTATACCTAACTCCACATCTATGCACCTATGCAAATCATGTATTATCAAGGTATGTAGGTGTTGAGTTAGGAATAGAAAATCTACACTTACTCTATATGCACTTACCTTTCAGTGTTTTGTTCCCTGATATTTTGTCCTCGATATTCTTGTTCCGTGATATTTTGGGGCTCGATATTCATTTATACAAATGTAACATTGCAGGCCAAAGCCCCCAAGAGCAGAAAACACTGCCCGTCAACTTCTGTTCATAGCCCAGGTGTCCCTTGACCTTCAGATGCTGGCTTATCACTCACCCGCTCTTAAACCTTTGGCTGGTCCAGGACGCACCCACGCGAGATTTGCTACACATTGTCGAGTTAAATTAGTTCATTACCATTCCTGCACCAAAAGTACCAATCCAGCGTCAGTGGCAACCATTACCTCCCTTTTGCTTACCATAGACACTCGCTCTTATGCAACCATGTTTTTGTGCCTGGACTGTGGATGTTCAAATACAACTATCACCCTATAAAACAATGAAGAACAAACAATGCATGCTTCGTGTCACTGTCCACCTATGGGGGCAGCTTGGTGGTCTTTTTGCAACATGGAAATTGAAAAATAAACATTTCTGGCAGATACACGGGGTACAGCACTTCTTATAAAGAAAAGGCTAATAGCTTGCCCGCAACTGCACAAACTGGATCGAGGCCTCTAATCTCTATCTGAGCTGACCCTGTTATCCAGGCTTTAATCTGAAGGCCTTCACTTCGGAGTACAAAAAGTCCAAGTGAGTATTTCTACTTTATGAGTAGAAAGGGTTATGCATACTTGACTTTTACATTTTTATGATGTTTATTTTCTTGTTTATGGGAAACTGACAGGGTTTCAGAAATGGGCACAAGAACCAAACAACAGCTGGACGGAAAAAAACAAGAATGCAATGTTAATTTCGGTGTTATACTGAATCAATGTAAGGGTGTTTGTTAGAGAGCAACATGCATCCTGACTATGAATATTGAGGTAGGGTCCAAATATTAACTGCTCATTTCCAGACTTCTTTCCGTAGACCTGATGCCTTACAATAAATGTAAACACATACTCCTTGAACATTTCCTGTTTACTGTCAGCTGCCTACCGCTAAAACTACTCTAGTGATCTGTGGGGGAAGAATTAATCCTCTGGAAGGAGATGTATTGCTTCAAAACAAAAATAAGACTCTGATCCGTGAAGGGACATGGAGATTTAAGTGACCCCTGGATAATCCCGGAGGATGTACACTGCCTCTAAGCCTCTCCAACACCTTACTGAATCCCCCACGCCAGCAGTAAGCAGGTTTGCTAGGAAATAATAATAAATAATGTTTTTAAGCAACAAAAAATAATGTAAAAAGTATGCCTCCAAATCAGTGAGTAGCTAAGCTTTCAGTAGTTGCCAATACAATATCCTGCACTTACTCTGAAGAGCGCGGTTCAGTAAAACCCAGAGAGGACCTTCAAGCTGGACTCTGGGAGTCACTCTGTTTACGGGGTCATCATCCCACGGTTCTTGCTGCCGTCAGATTCTGTGCTGAGAAGAAGTGTTCACGGATTCATATTCCGAGGCTGTCTGTGGCTACGCAGCGCCACTCCTTGCGCCGCCCGCCGTGTCCCTCGCGCTGCCCGCCGCCCGCTCTGTCACACACGCTGTCAAGTACCTGAGATCCAAACGTGGTTTCCGCAGGAGCCGACGCTTATCCTTTAACTCCCACACCCCGCTATACAGATCATTTAGATCCTACAGAAAGGTGGGGGGAAAGGGGAATTGGAATGAGAGAGAAACACACCACGTCTTCTTCCTGAAGGTGGATCAGCTACAGCTACTAGCTTCTTCCTGTCAAGAGAGTACAACGCAAATATAGCATGCATACAATCTTAACCAGCATTACATTACTTGATCTCAACACCTTCTATCTATGTTACCTTAACCTTCAGGGTGGCTAGCTGTTCTCTAATTGTGTTCTTGTACTTATTCTGGTGTCACTTAACTGCAGTAAGAACCTACAATATAAAATACCAGGTTAGTCTCTCCTAGTTATTCTGCTCTCTACCTACTTAATGCTCTGGGTCCTTTTACCTACCAAAACAACCTTAATCTTGTCTTTACTCCAGTACACATAGGCTTCTAGTAAATTTGACAAATGAAGAATTGGAGATGGTCTTCTCTAAAGGTGGTAAGCATCGTTATATATATATAATGTACACATACTTGCTGAGCGTCTGCTGCCAACTTGTACCCTCCAGGAAGTGGAAAGGAATTTAAGAATGAAGCCTTGCTACAGTCTCTTAGTTCTGTCCTTTTTCAAAAGGTAGTTTCTGCAATTTGAAATCAGACTTCGAGCATTCCTAAAGGCTCTAATGTCTCTAGAAGTCGTGTTCCAAAATTCAATGTCTCAATAACTCTTCACAAACTTGAAGTATGAAAATACAGTTAAAAAAACACTCTGGAAATGTCTCCTGGTAATCTTACCACAGCCGTGGCCAGTTCCAAACTCAAGCGTAGAGAATTTCTACTCGTGAACGCCTTCCAAAACACAGGTGAAGCGCCACCGAAACAGATAGCAGCCGCTTCGTCCAAAACAACAGTTGAAGTGCTCAGTCTTCAATTCAGAAGCGCGCGACAACAGCTGAGGCGGCTTACCGGCAAACAACTACACCAGCAACTGCTTTGGCAACATTGGCGGCCATCTTGGAATGCCTGCGCCAACATCGCAATAGGTTTCTGTGCACCAAACGGGACCAAACCTTAGCGCGAGTTGGGATAGAAGTGACCAGACCATGTCGAAGCAGGCTAGAAATGATAATCACCGTACCCAAAAGATCGAGGTGATTAGCAGAACTAGAGTCAGCCGGGGATTTGGCGGAGGCGTTCCTGACACACGCAGCATGCAGGTGTCGAGCTGGCCGCCTTTGTTTGCACTCGGTAACCAAGCACTCCGGCCCAGGAATGCCGCCGAAGTTCAGCCACTTGGCGTCCGTGCTCTACCGACGAACCAGAAATCCCAGGCTGCCGGTGGCTCCAAGTGGGTCTGGCCAGAGACTTCCCTCGCTTTTCCCCACAAAATGTCGGTGTTGTGCGTCTGCCATTAGCAGAGAGCACCTTCCTCGCCTAGACTCTTCGGTGCTGAAATAGCTCAAGGATTACCTGACGCGGAACATGGACCACGGACAGCGGGAGGGGGGCGGGATACAACGGGAACAAGGACACGGACAGCGGAAGGGGGGCGGGAACAAAGACACGAACAGCGGGAGGGGGTGGGATACAACGGGAAAGAGGACACGGACAGCGGGAGGAGGCTGGAACAAAGACACGAACAGCTGGAGGGGGCGGGAACGAGGACAGAGGGAGCGGGCGACCTCATCTTAACGAGCAGCAAAATGGCGGCCGAAGATTTCTGATTCGGGGGTGTGTTTTTGGCTTTCTGAGTGACGGATGACGTCACAGTCGAAAGAACGCAAAAAAACACGCCCCCGAATCCGAAAGAGACGGGGCTTTATTGGAGTGACTCCCTTCTCCTCCAATGGCTGGCCTCCATTTAGGAAGCCAGCCAATGGAGGAGAATGGACGAAAGAGGCGGGTTCAAGCCCCCATACTCCAAAACATTAAATCTCCTCCTGGAGACTGCGCAAGCGCAGCCTACGGTCCTCGACCTAAAAAGAGAATGTGCAATTTTTTAGAAGTGTGCATGGAAGGTGTGTGTGCGCCTACAAAATGACACGGACGGCTTCATCAAAGTCTGTTTTCTTCATTTTATTTTTAAACTTAGCCAGGCTTCGCAGCTTTAGGAATGCAGTGCAGCTTGGCTTAAAACCATTGTCAAACATAGTAGGTCGCAAAGGCAAGACCTATTGGTTTTGTCATTGCTTGTTTCTGCCTCCTGATAATAGATCTTCAGCAGTTTCGGCCAGAAGACAAACACGGCTGGCCTTTGTTAATATTTCTAACTGATTACAGTAGTATTTGAAAGCCATGTTTTCTGAATGTAGGTAGCTTCTTTCTAGAGAATAGCCTGAATGTACAGAGCAACCTTGGAACTCGAGGAAGCTGTAACTTTATTTCCGTCCAGTTCTGGCAAACCCTTCATCCCCTAATAAAGCATTCAGTGTGGTGAGCTTACTTGATACACATCAGTGCATGTAGATGGATCTCTTGCCATTCTTGAATTTTTTTATTTATTTGAAATTTTATAAAAAGCAGTCTAGACCTAAAGAGAAGGGTATTGTCGCTCTTTTCTTAAGAACAGTTACAGATACGTAAGCATAGGTATATAAGTACTATTACTTTACCTACACCTACAATTGCTAAAGGTAGTATGGGCCGCAAACCTGATGTCAAAGCTTTACAAGAGAGACATGCTCGTAATAGCCATTCTGGTATTTTAAATGGACAATCACTTCTAATGGGAGAGTACTCCATTTAAAAAGCACTTGCTAAAGGAATATGCTCAGGGACATAGGCTGAAAAGAAAACCGAATTACTTTGCAAGCCTCTAAGTCTCAACATTCATTGTGATAGGTTATTGTTGGAAAAGGCCCTCGTTGCATGGTCACCCCCCACACATGTTGCCTTTCTCCTCCCCTTTTTGCTGAATCTGTTTTTGTTGGCTTTTGGACTCCGTGCACTTTACCACTATTAACCAATGCTTGTGCTCTCTCCTCAAAACATGTAGCACTGGCTTATAATCAATTGGCATATCTATTTTACTTGTAAGTCCCTAGTAAAGTGGCACTACATGTGCCAAGGGCCTGTAAATGAAATGTTACTAGTGGGTCTGCAGCACTGATTGTGCCACCCACTTAAGTAGCCCTTTATACATGTCTCAGACCTTCCTCTGCAGAGTCTGTGTGTGCAGTGTTAAACTGTCATGTCGACCTGGCAAGTTAAACCTGTTGCCAGACCTAAACCTTCCTTTTTAATACAAATGAGTCATCCCTAAGGTAGGCCCTGGAGAGCTCAAGGGCAGGATGCAGTGTATTTAAAAATGTGTACATGTACGTTTAAGTTTTACATGTCCTGGTAGTAAAAAAGTCTTAAATTATTTTTTTACTACTGCAACGCCTATATCTCCCAAAGGGTAACATTGGGATTACCTTATTACATTGTATAGGAATTATTTCCAAATGGGAAGATAAAACTGATTCAAGTTTGGTGTCTATGGAGTCACAATTTAAAATAAAAACTTATGTTGAAGTCCGATTTTAAATTGCAATTCTGAAAATGCCACTTTTAGGAGGTTGAGCAAAAGTTGGGCCCATAAACTGTCAGCCAGGCTAGGCCAATCTATGAACTTAAATACACAGATACCATTACTGACCTTATTAGAACATCAACATACTTTACAAATTTACAATTTGTGATCACACGACTGAATTATTGTGCTCACCATTTATTTTTCCGCATTATTTGTGCATGAGCCTTTCATGTGATTTTAAAAAAAAACAATCGTAAACAGTGGAACACAAAACAAACTGAGCTGACATTACATCAGAACTTTTTTGACTTCTGATAACCCACCTATCATATAATATGACATCACATTAACATGTTACATTAAAACTTAACAATGAGACATTGTAAATCCACATAATCCAACACATATCTGTACTAGTTCTGCAATTAAACGCCCAAAGGGGACCTATCGCACTTCAATATTATTGAAAGCTCCTGTCTGTTGAACAGTGGCCAGAGGCTACAAGCTCACTACAAATTCAAAAAGCAATCCACAGGGATATAAACTAAACGATATTTGAATCAATACGGTCTTTACCAAAGCACTCCCTGGTTCCTAGAGCTGTCTACGTGTTTCGAACCCATAAACGATTTAACGGGTTCTCATCAGGACACAGAGCTACTGGAAACTACATAAAAACAATGGGAGCTGACACATCCTCTGCTGCGGGAGCAGAATTGACTCATCACTGCTGTTGTGGGAACGGAACCGGCGCATCACCTTCTGAACCAACCCTTCGCCTTTGGCATTTCAGAACATATGCATCACCGCTCCTTCGTGAAGAAAATAGACATATCACCTCTAATGCATGGAGAAAATAGCAGCATCCCCACTGCTGCGAGATCAACACAGACTCATTGCTTCGGCTGCACCCTGCCTCTTCGCCTACCCAAACAGGATTAAGGTATTTTCGTTCAGGGGTCCTCACTGGGTCCCTGTAGCTGGCACGTGCTCCATCGCCGTTGGCCTGAACCTTTGAACCTAGTCCGACGTGACCAGGTATCCAAAGTAAGCACTTATTTCTTCTAAGCACTGTTTTACACTTTATTCTTTAACAAGCACTGGCGTTGCCAATAGGTTTCGCATTTGGAAAGTTGGAGCTATTGGTTTTGTAAATGACATTTTATATTTATATATCGTTATTGGCATTGTCAATAACAATATATAAATATAAAATGTCATTTACAAAACCAATAGCTCCAACTTTCCAAATGCGAAACCTATTGGCAACGCCAGTGCTTGTCCTCTATCCCACAGATTGTACTCTGAAGCGGGTTTGTAAACAAATAACAGTTTGTTTGGGGAATAATGGGTGTTGCACAGCTAACGGAGAGGTATGTCCTGCCTCGTGTCTCAGTGGTAGTTGGAAATATTATTGACTACATTAAAGAAGGAGATGAAATGAGGGCTGCAGTGAAAATATAGTCAAGTGGTAAAGCAGAGTGTGGAGCAGAGGGACAGGGCACAAGAGAAAACAAGCATTTGCAATGCAATAGGGCTTGCATTAGTAAAGTTTGAGGGATTATTATTGTAAATGACAAATGTATTAATTATGTTTTTGTTTTTAATTTTTGGAAATTAATAACTTTGTCATTTACAATGCTAATAGTGTTAACTTTTGGAAATGTGACACCTATAGCATTTGCAATGCAATATGTGTTGTCTTTCCGAATCTCCTATCCGTACTCGACCTTTTGATCCGCTGTGGGACTGATGAATTTAGAGACGCGTAGATGAGTAATCTTACTAAAGCTTCAGATGTGATTTTTATTCAGATACAATTTTTTATTTAACTAATCCTATAACCATGAGTCAGCCTAGTAAACGACAAACGCATGTATTGTGATCAGTAAAGCTTTCAGGTCTGCCGTGTCGGCTGCCCCCAGCCCGACTTAATATCTCCCTGAGGACCGGTGCCGCTGGTACTGGCAATCAGCAGAGTGCAGATACATGCGAAAGAGAAAGACAAGCATTGAGAGCCTGGCGGGGGCGAGGGAGCCAGCGAGTGGGAGGGAGGGCCTGTCCTTTTGGAATGTGTAGGTGATAAGATCGGAGTTGAAGGGATACGATAACGATGAAAGGGGAAAAGAGGGAAGTGGGAGGGGATAGAGAGAGAGTTAGCCGATGGGGTTCCTACTATTTGCTTATGAACTGTTTGCCTCTTTGTGACCGCAACTAGTGATGCGAGATGTCTTACTTGCTTACGCTGATAATACATTGAGTACAGCATTTAAAAGGGTGCAGTATGTTGACATGACATCTCTCACATGAGCGTCCAATTGCTGGAGGAGCGCAGGACATCCGGGGCCTTTCACACACTCACCAAACACAGGAGAAAGGGTTAACGACCTCCACACGCCGCCGCTGGAGTTGAGAGGCAGGCAGCTGGATAGTGCTTGGGCCCCCGAGAGCCTTAACATATATTTCTAAAAGTGTGCAACGTGCCCTGTAGCGTGTGTGACAGTGTTCCAAAGATTTGGCGTTTTAGTCAACAGACGCCGTTTCAATTCTGCAGCATGTAGTTTTATTTTCCCATTCGCAATAGCGGCCTGGAAATCCGGGAATGCAAGTTGCTATAGGCTAAAAAGCCAGGCGTCACCGATGACTTTGGTTTTTAAGTGCTTTGCTCAACACTTTCAGGATAGCCCTTGCTGCCTCTGGGCCACATATTGGTACTGTGGAACGAGGACAGATGCATGCTGGGAAGAATGAAGAGGGAAACATGTAGTTTAAGTTAAATGGCCTCGCAATGCTGGCAAATGGCCGGAGGGAAGCCGGATGGGGGCGGGAGAGCCTGGTGGTGGGGCGGGAATGCGAGCGAGGGGAGGAGAAGTGTGGCAGGCGGATTAGGGAGATGCGCGGAGGGAAGCCGGATGGGGGCGGGAGAGCCTGGTGGGGGGGCGGGAATGCGAGCGAGGGGAGGAGAAGTGTGGCAGGCGGATTAGGGAGATGCGCGTGCATGTGTGGTCACGTGACCCGCTTTTGTGATCACGTGACTCACATGCACTGTGAAAAAACCGCAGTGGTTTGACGAGTCGATGGAGCACTTGAATTCTCGCCTATTACATTCGCAAGCGAACGATAATAGGCGAAACCTAAAAACTAATGTCTCAAGTTCTACATATTGGATATTATTTTAGTCTTGTTTTATTTATTAAATTTAGAGATTTTTGCAGCCTGGTGTGGAATCTTTTCGTGTGCTGTTTTCACAGTTTGTACTGTTTGAAGTGTTGTACAAATACTTCACATTGCCGCTTAAGCCTGGATGCTTGTGCCAAGCTACCAGAGGGTGAGCACAGGTTAATCAGGTTAATTTAGGGTGTGTTTGTGACTTACCCGGACTAGGATTGTGGATACTGCTTAACCAGGGTGTGCACCCCAGTCAACCAGGAACCCAATTTCTAAACGCTATCATCATTACATGAAGTGCTAGATGTATTTCTTCTGGTGTGCCGTTTTTATTACCACGGTTTACTGATTACCACCGGGGCAGATTGTGTCCCTCCAACCTGTAACAATAATGCTTCGAATTTGAAGCCACGATTTAAATAGGCTATTGATTTAGCTCACTTTCTAGTGATTTGCTGAACACGCGTGCCTGTGTTTGTTTTTAAAAAAAACATATTGTCCATGCAGGGCAAGAGGAGTCCCATTATCTAGAAAGGGAAATCAAAGAGCAGCAGCTCCACATTCTGTCAGAGAATATTGCCAGAAATGCCAACACGATTTATTTCAGATTGTGAAGTTTTAGTTGTGTATGGCACCAAAGGAATGCGAGATGCCGAAATTGCTATATAATTCGAATGGAACACATCAGCAAAATAAAAATAAAACACCCACGGAAACACCTGTGTTTCATCCTGTCTCCCAGATGGAGTAGTTTCACAATCATTCAGGCATGTGCGGATGTTTGTACACGCCTCTAAAATTACACATGCACTTGATAATACTTTCTTTTTAAAGTTGACATGAACATTATACATACAGCACAGGCAAATTTCAGTCTGCAGGGTAAATACAAAGAACCATTTCTCAGAGATAAAGGTGCAGAACAGGACTGCAGCCAGCAGCCAACTCTAATCATTGTTTTTCAACTTACATTTTTTTATGTATCGCTCTCAACCAGTGAGTGACCTTACTCGTTCTCCAAGTTTTGCTTCTTTCAGCCTTTCTCTCCGAAGCCTCCATGCTTCGTCCAGGACGCTGCAAGTTCGTATGGCGTTACTTCCTCTGAATTTGCTGATAGGAGAAAGATGATTGCGGGTCTGGTTTTCTGTATCTAACAGGTTTTTGGAAGCTGCCATATGGTTATATTGCAGGCAGCGTGACATGCTATGCATAAAAGTACAAAGTGGATTAAATATTCCAAGTGTTATAATGTGCAGCAGGCACCAGCTGATGAGTTGGTCTGATGACACCTTGTGCCCAGATATTCGTTGTTTGCTAGTTTTGCTCTGTGCCATGAAGCTGTCTTTTCTGAGAAAGCTTGAGGTTCAGGGATAGATGTTTTTCTCTCATGTGGGCTCTGCTTCAGTAGGCCTTTGACTTGTTTTTTTGGTTAAAGGGCTGGCATTATTTTGGTTAATTCAGATGGGGCTTGCTCATGTGAAGAATGATTGGGCTTTCTGAGTTCATGGCAACTTTCCAAGCTCTGTCTATCAAATGTTTTGATGGACTAAATTGCCTCTTGACGTAGAGCATGGGGCATGTGCTAAATCTATTTCTGTAGTAGGGGATCTCTGTGTATAGTCATAATCTAGTGAATAGTCCCGCCCATGTGCGTGGACCCCGGCAATCAAAAATAATCTCTTAAGTTGTCAAAAATAATGCAGAAACTGCAAAGACACTTAAGAGAGAATTTAAAGACAAATAATGCAGCCTATATCCACAGGCTACACTGTCCAGTACTTCAACTAGAAATTCCACCCAAAAAAAAAACACTACACATAATACAGCCTGCCAGTTTCTACCATAGAGAAACTTGCCTCCCCAGTCAAAGACTCTGGAATGATAGAGAGGAAGGTAGGGACAGACAAGCCCCATAGGCTGCCATTATGTGGCTTAAATAGGATACTGTGCCTTTAAGAGAACTTTCCAGAACTTCTCCGAGTATCCCAGAATGCATAGCAGGTCCCTCTACTTTCAGTTCTTTTTTCCGGCTCCTGCTTACAGGACCCTGGCATTGAGCTCTCCCTTGTTTCAAGGGTTTATTGGATATTTTGGCACTTTTGTGTTCTAAAAGTGTTTCAGTTTACTTTCTTGGTGTTCTCTTTCTCTTTTGTGTGCTGTTTTCAGGCGTTTTAGGGCTCTAAAATGCCTGGCCTTTTTGATAAGTGCCCAGCATGTGGGAGGAAGAAGGCCAAGAGTGATCCCCATGATGTCTGCATCGTCTGCCTCCCTGAGGATCATGTCCCTGAGGATTGTGTCATTTGCCAGCAGTTTACTGCTCGGACTCTGAGGGACAGGATGAAGATCAGGCTTTCTGGCCTTGAGGAGAGGCGTCTGCAGGCTGCAGGTGGGTCTGGGCAGGCTAGGAAGGTTCCCGCTGCCTCTGCTGAGGCCTCTGGGGGGGCTCCCCAGGGGCAGGAAGTCCAGCAAACGGTCCCGGTCTCCATCGACGTCGATTGCATCGACGACTACGTCGAGAGGGATGACGGCGGTGTGCTCCCCTTATCCCCGGGGCTCCGGGTCGAGACGGCGTGGTGGCTCGACGTCGAAGATCATGGAGAAGTTGCCGTCGAAGCCACCGTCGACGTCATCGTCTTCGTCGACGTCAAGGTCTTCCTATCGACGCCGAAGGCGAAGTGACCAGCATCGACACTCGCCGTCGAGGCGACACCGTCGATCGCCGTCGAGGCTACACCGTCGAAGCACCGGTCGACGTCGAGGGGCTCCTCGACGTCGAGAGCATCAAGGAGACGGCGACGCTCGTCGTCGAAGACGGAACGCTCGACGTCGCGGAGGCGGCGTACGATGTCGCGAAGGAAGAGGTCGACGTCGAGGGGTCGGCGTTCGACGTCGAGAAGAAGAGGGTCGACGTCGCGGAGGCGGCGCTCGACGCCGGAGTCACGGAAGCGTTGTTCGACGCCAGAAAAGCAACGCTCTGCGTCAAGGAGGAAGCGGTCGGCGTCTGGGAGTCGTTCAGCCTCTCCAAAACGGCGCAAGAGGGATTCTAGTCCCAGAAGTCACGCTGCTTCTAGTGGAGGACGCAAGAGGAAGCGATCACCTGCTGAAGGGGCTGGATCTCCGCCCCCTTCGCCTAAGGGGTCACCGGGCTCGGTGTACTCAGAGGTGTACACGCCATCTCGGCCTCGGACTCCAACTCCTCCTCCTGTTCCTAAAGAGGATCCTCCACCCAAACCTCCACTTCCTTCAGGCGACCCACCACCACCTCCTGTCCCTCCGCATGGGCCCGCGCCGCAGCCGAAGGTTCCTCCGCCGAGGTCCACTTCGCTGCCGTCTTTGCCTGTTCCTCCTAAGGGGACCCCAAAACCGAAACCCCGTGAGGAGCCAAGGAAGACCCCGCCACGAAAACCGGTGGAGCGGCCACGGGCTGGCAGGTCTCGCTCTCACTCTGGGAGAAGGGAGAGATCGCGACGCAGATCGTCCACGAGGTCGAGACGCCGCCATAGGAGGCGCGAATCTCGCTCACACACGAGGTCCTCTGGGACCAGGGACTATTCTCCTACCTTGTCGGGGTCACCGGACACAAGGGTGTCCCCGATTGATGACCTGGTGGCGTTCCATGACGTCCTTTTAAGGGGCGCTGCGAAGTTGGGCATATCACTGACGGTGCCTACTCCGAAAACTTCAGTCATTTTTGAGACATTGCATCAAAAACACCTGTCTCGTCCTCTCCTGCCTCTGGTGCCGGGCCTGGAGGAACCGGCTATGGCCCTTTTTCTCACCCCTGCGGTGACGAGGGCGGCTCCATCGAGGTTGCTAAAAAAATACCGGGCCCCCGATTCGGATCCGGCCTTTCTGAGAACGGAACCCCCTCCTGACTCTGTCATTGTGACGGCGGCCCGCAAGCAACATGCTACCACTCCGTCCTCCACGGTTCCCCCGGATAAGGAGTCCAGGTGGATGGATTCGGCGGGGAGGAAAGTCTGTGGAACTTCCGCTACCTCCATGAAAGCTGCGAGTGCCACTGCGCTGTTGGGCAGATACGACCGCGCCCTCTGGGACTCACTCGAGCGGTTTGCAGAGCACTTACCTCGAGAGAAGCGTGAGGACTTCATGGAAGTGCTGAATGAAGGGATGCTGGTGGCGAACCAGATTATCAGCGCTGCAGCGGACTCTTCCCTGTTGGCTGCTGACTGATTTTGCCATGGAGTCAACCAACGACGCCACGCATGGCTCCGGCTTACGTCCCTGAAACCGGACGCACAGCAGAGGGTGGCCAACCTACCATTCTCCGGTGAGACCCTCTTCGGGAAGCATGCGGACGATGAGAGGGCCCGCATGAAGGCGGAGGCCGAGACGCTGACGGCTGTGGGCCTGGAGAAGCCTAAAGAGACCAAGAAGACGTACCGCCCTTTCCAACGGCGGTTCGGTGGGCAAAGCCGAGGACGAGGCCAGGCTTCGGGACAATCGCAACATCAACAACAGTTCCGTAAGCCGTTCCAGAAGCGCCAGAGGGGCAGAGGAGGCCAGCAGTCGGCCCCGGCGCCCAAGGGCCAGGCTGGGTCTAGGCCCTAGGAACCTACTTCCCCCGGATCTGTTACCCACTCCGGTAGGGGGAAGCATTCAATTTTTTCTGGCAGAGTGGAGAAAAATTACTCCGGACAAGTGGGTGCTGAATATTGTTTGCAATGGATACAGTCTTCGGTTCACCAGCCCTCCTCCAGCAATTCCCCCGGTCATCTCGCATTTTCAGCTGCACGAGCTTCAGACGGAAGCGGATATCCGATTGAGGAAAAGGGCGATAGAAGACGTACCTCTGTCTCAGAGAGGAAGAGGTCTGTACTCCAGGTTCTTTCTGGTTCGCAAGAAGGACAAGAACGAGTTCAGGCCCCTTCTGGACTTGCGGCAGGCAAACAAATGGATTCGCAGGGAAAAGTTTTGCATGCTGTCGTTGCATCAGATTTATCCTCAGTTGCAACAGGGAGACTGGCTATGCGCTATAGACCTACAGGATGCTTACTTCCATGTGCCCATTGCACACAAACACAGGAAGTTCCTGCTGTTCCAAGTCAGCACCAATCACTATCAATACACAGTACTCCCATTCGGACTGAAGTCTGCGCCGAGAACATTCTCGAAGTGCATGGCGGTGGTAGCAGCACACCTGAGGAAGAACAAGGTGTTCGTCTACCCGTACCTGGACGATTGGTTGATCAAGGCATCCTCCTTCTCGGAAGCGCGAGCACACTTCCAGAATAAGTGCGTTCTCTTGAACAAGCTGGGGCTGCACATAAACATGGCCAAGTCTGTCCTGACTCCGGTCCAATGCATACAGTACTTGGGAGCCTCCATCAATACGCTGTCAGCAAGCGTGTCTCCTTCGGAAGAGCGACGATTATCTCTCCTTCGGAAGGCTCAGGCTCTTATGACAACTCCATCTACAACAGTGAGGACGGTGTCTTCTCTACTGGGATCGATGGCCTCTTGTATCTTCCTGACGCCACACGCACGGCTGCACATGAGACCGCTGCAGGAGTGCTTGGAGGACCAGTGGGATCAGAGGAAAGGATCTTGGGACGACAAGATTCGACTGTCGCTGCATGCTCTTCAGTCTCTGAAGTGGTGGTGTTCGGCGGAGAATCTCCTCAGAGGGGTTCCCTTTCACAAGGACATTCCCACGCAGACTGTTGTGACGGATGCTTCTCTCCTGGGATGGGGAGCGCATTCCGGGACTCTACAGATTCAAGGAACGTGGTCGCCGATGGAGGCCACGTATCACATCAATTTCCTGGAACTCAGGGCTGTTCACTTGGCACTGAAGGCCTTTCATCCGTCCTTCCAGACCAACTCTCTGCTTGTACAGATGGACAATACCACCACGATGTATTACCTCAACAAGCAGGGGGGCTCGAGATCACGCACTCTGTCACAGGAGGCGCAGACGATCTGGCACTGGCTCCTAGCCAGAGGACTGACGATAACGGCCACCCATCTACCAGGTGTGCAGAATGTTCAGGTAGACGCACTGAGCAGACTGGTTCAGGAAAACCACGAATGGGTCATAAACGACGAAGTACTAGGAGAAGTCTTCGCAAGGTGGGGAACTCCAGATGTAGATTTGTTCGCCACCGCCGAAAACAGCAAGTGCAGAGACTTCCCCTCCAGGTACTTCCAGCAAGGGACGCTGGGGAATGCGTTATGGATAGACTGGACGAACAGCTTTCTGTACGCCTTTCCTCCCATTCCCCTGATTCCGGCGGTGCTCATCAAGCTGGCCTGATCCAGGGCTCGGATGATACTCATTGCCCCGGAGTGGCCCAGGCAGTGGTGGTTCACGGACCTACTTCACCGGTCTCTCCTTCCTCACATTCGGTTGCCGTGCAGGCCGGACCTTCTCACGAAGTTCGGGGGACGGATGTTACACCCCAACCTCTCGTCTTTGAGTTTGGCGGCATGGCTCCTGAGATAGTGCAATATGGCCATCTGAATCTGCCAGATGATTGCATGGACATACTGAAGGAGTCTAAGAGACCTTCCACTCGGACTTCATATGCTTACAAGTGGAAGAGGTTTTGTATCTGGTGCCAGTCTAAGAACCATGATCCTACGACCTGTAAGGAAGATGTCATCCTTCCTTACCTTTTACATTTGGCGCAGTCTGGACTTGATGTTCATTCCATTAAGGTTCATCTTGCTGCATTGACTGCCTACAGGAAATGTCCTTCACAGACTTCCTTTTTCCAGATCCCTGTGATCAAAGATTTTCTGGAAGGATTGAAGAAAGTATTCCCTCCTGTCAGGCTTCCTTCGCCTTCATGGGTATTGAATGTGGTGCTGTCCAGATTGATGAAGGAGCCTTTTGAACCTATTCATAAGGCTTCGTTGCAGCACCTGTCCTGGAAGGCGGCGTTCCTCGTGGCCATTACATCGGCCCGCAGGGTGAGTGAAATTCAGGCGTTGTGTTGTACTGAACCTTATACTGTTTTTCATGCTGCTAAGGTTGTTATGCGTACTCACCCTAAATTTCTTCCCAAGGTTATTTCTGATTTTCACGTCAACCAGACCATAACTTTGCCTACGTTTTTTCAGAACCCTTCTTCCCCAGCGGAGAGGTCGCTCCATTCCCTGGATGTTAGGAGGGTGTTGAAATTTTATCTGGATAAAACCAAAGATATTCGTAGGTCTGACCAGTTGTTCGTCAATTACGGATCGGTCAGGACGGGTCTTGCGACCTCTAAGCAGTCCATCTCTAGGTGGATTGTGTCCTGCATACAATTATGTTACCAAAAGGCTAACAAGACCGTAGGAGGTAAGCCTAAGGCTCATTCCACCAGGGGCAAAGCTGCCACGACGGCTCTGCTCCGTAACGTGCCGATTGCTGAAATCTGCAAGGCAGCCACTTGGAAGTCGGTTCATACCTTTGCTAAGCATTACTGCCTGGACACTGACGCCAGGGCAGATGCTCAGGTTGGGCAGGCTTCGCTGCAGAATTTGTTCGCACAGTAGTGGCGTTATGTATTTATTCTCCACCGCCGCTTGGTGTGGGGATGGGCTTGCCATTCTATTCACTAGATTATGACTATACACAGAGATCCCCTACTACAGAAGGAGTAGTTTCTGTCCTGTAACTCCAGTTCTGTAGTAGGGGTATCTCTGTTATAGTCATAAGCGCCCGCCCTCCTCCCCGGTGGAGATATTTGATCATGTACGGAATGCGACAGGTCTGGCGTGCTTCGCCTTCAAAAAGAACTGAAAGTAGAGGGACCTGCTATGCATTCTGGGATACTGGGAGAAGTTCTGGAAAGTTCTCTTAAAGGCACAGTATCCTATTTAAGCCACATAATGGCAGCCTATGGGGCTTGTCTGTCCCTACCTTCCTCTCTATCATTCCAGAGTCTTTGACTGGGGGAGGCAAGTTTCTCTATGGTAGAAACTGGCAGGCTGTATTATGTGTAGTGTTTTTTTTTTTTTGGTGGAATTTCTAGTTGAAGTACTGGACAGTGTTGCCTGTGGATATAGGCTGCATTATTTGTCTTTAAATTCTCTCTTAAGTGTCTTTGCAGTTTCTGCATTATTTTTGACAATTTAAGAGATTATTTTTGATTGCCGGGGTCCAAGCACATGGGCGGGACTATTCACTAGATTATGACTATAACAGAGATACCCCTACTACAGAACTGGAGTTACAGGACAGAAACTACTCCTTCTAGTGCAGCTGATGTTTGATTGAGGAAGGCCAATTGTGATTTTTTTCATAGACATCTCAAGCCATCCTATTTCTGATGGATCCAGTGTTCGTCTACAGATTTTGATGCCACAGCTCGAAATGCCTTATATTTTGGCTTGGGTCACTGTTTCCTGGTTTCCTGGTTCAATATTGTAGTACATTCTTGCAAATGTTCTTATGCCTTTGGCCGCTCCCTGTGGCTTTGCTAGAGTGTTGCCTAAGTGGTTTCTTCCAAATAGCTTGTTGGCAGTGGCGGCTGGTGGATTTTGAAAATGGTGAGGCAAAACATATTGTACCCTAAGCGAGCCAGCTTGAACTGCGAAAGGAGGGTGTGGGGATGGGGGGTGCTCCGCCCACAAGATCATTTTGAAAAAAATGGATTTAAATGGTGGGCTTTACGCCACATATTTACTGCAAATCGTTGAAAAAAGGGGGGTCCAAATATAGCATTTTGAAGCTAAAGAAGATGGTAAACAGTGAAACGCTTGTTTGAAGAGCACTGTTTTTAAGTGTTTCCTAAACCAAATAAAATTTCCTACGTGGCGTATTTGATCTGGGAGAGAGTTCCATAGGACAGGAACTTGAACTGAGAAGCTACAGCCTCCTTTACTTTTCTTTACCAATCTGATTAGGGATGTATTTCTTGACTCTCCTGTCCACAAAGTAAGGATCCATGCTATTCAGGACCTTTATGCGGATACAGCATTCTTTAACTGTATCCTGTGTCTGGCTGGTGGCCAATGCAGAGACCTCAACAAGGCAGTGACATCTGTGATCAGTGAGTTTACATATCAGACATACACTTATACACAGTCACAAAGTCCTGATTTACATGCGACAGCTCAGCTTTACAGCCTCTTAAGCTTCACACTAGTTATAGTTTCCTGCGAGGAATTTCTAGCTTGCAAGAAGTAATGTTTGGCAATTCTCAAATCTATAAAATAATCACTAGACACCATGTAGCACAACAAGACAGAACATAGCTCCCAGCAAAGCATATGAACACATCACAGCTCAATTCAATATTACATCTCCAGGCACACCACTGTATTGCATCATAGCTCACTGCGACCCATCCCAACATCAGAGCTCAAGGCAACATGTAACATCATAAGACACATCACACCACCACAGAACAGCTCGTCACAGTATCAGGATGTACTGTTTCGGGCTCCATTCTGTTTTTATAAGAATCATAATCATAGTAAGTACTGTACAACAGAACTCACTAGTAAATCAGCATGTAAAGGTAATGCAAAGCAAAACTCAGAATCAATAGTAACATCAAAATATTATTATTCGTCAATTTTTAGTGCACAAAGCACATATTTGGAATGCTTCCACACTACTAAAAACGTAGTGAAACCGCTTGTCACACTTGAAAGCCATTCACACAAAGGTTGACTGGTCACCCTTTAGCTAATTATTGCTCCATTTGTGTGTAATGTGGTCAAACCTCTGCCCAGTGTTAACGTGTACAAAAAATGACAACAGTATGAAGTACTACTATCAGACAATGTGCCACATTAAGCCACATATTTTGTCTTTTCTTAGCACATAGTTAGTCAACTCAGCCGCATTATTTAGCCCTCCCCTGTCGCATAATTCCAGTGCCCTTGAATATAGCCGAGCAAGGTGGGAATACCCTCTCACATTGTCCCAAAAAACCCTTTGCTAATTGTGTGCAGTTCTCAGTTGTTACCTCCTAGTCCTTTCTTATGCATTGTAAAGCACTGTTGAAGGAAATCGTACACACGTTAATACAATTCATGTTCAATTTTCCTTCATAGTTTTATCCTGGATCGGTTCGCAGAGAAAGCAGACAACAGGCTGTTCAAACAGAAATCACCAGCTGAGACAGCAGCATGTGGCATTGCCTGTGCTGAGCACTGGCAGGCTGCCAATGCTCCACACAGACCATGTCAAATGCAGCAGTGCACCCCAATTATGGCTGTTCTTTTCTCTCCAACTGGGGGAAGGGGTGCAATCTCCTTGCTACGCTACTGGACCCGTTGAGGCGAAAGAGTGCTGCCCACGACCACACGTGTAGTCCATGTAATAGGTCCCCCACCACAGAAAACTACTTATAAATTTTGTGTCCTACCAAACGAAAACTGAAGTCAACACTGCTTATTTCTACAACAATCCAGTAAACCGCAATATCTCTGTACATGTATTTAAGAACTGTGCCAAGTGTATAAGAAGCTAGTAGCCAATAGACTCAGATGCCACCGAGACATTCTTATCTGTAATTCCAAGGACTCACTAGGAGTAGATAGAAGTGCTCAGAGCAAGTAGGACTTTAGAAACATTGTATCCTCTTTGAAGTGGCAGCTGCAACTAAGGATTTTGCTTTAATCTGAGTGGCTATGTGAGTAGGAAGACTCAGTGTGCTTAACATTCACAGCTAACAAGTGTGGTGTTCTTGGGACAAGAGATTGAATCCCAGCAAGGCAATCTCTGCCTTTAATCCTTCCGAGATCGTGCATGAGTATCCCAGATTGGATACTAGTACCATATTTTATGTACAGTGCTTAGAAAGGGCAGAAGTGAGGTATGAAGCGCTAAATAAAACAAGCTATCGTTATTATTATACCAAGAATTCCTGCAGTCCAAATTAATTGAAAGAGATGCATGGCTTAGTGACTGCTGCATTCGAGCTCACAGCAGTAGTGCATTTGTTGGTGTAAACATTACCTTAATGTGCTGCAGCGTGTTCCAGATTTAAACTCATTGCTTTTTTCCCCACAAGTCCCAATTATGAAGGCAGTGTGGAGGGCAGGCAAGTTCTACCTCGGCCGTGGCTGGTCTTCTCACTCAGACTAACCTATCAGTGACATTAGCCAATCGGGAAAGCGCAGAATGCCTCTTCCTGCCTGTTCACCTGTGTTGGGTTACCACTAAAGAGTCCGTGTTCGCCATGTAGATGCATTTGCTCCCGAACAGGAATGATCCTGTGCATAGAAAGTTGTAAAACCCCCCGTGTGCAGAGAGTTGTGAAAAAAAAGATATATATCTTGCTATGCTCCGTTCCCGAAAGTCTGAATAAGCGTTGCAGCTAGCAAAGGCAATTAAACATCTGCCGGCGCTGTAAAAATAAGAATGGAGCCCTCCGGAGGGACCCAAAGTCTTTTTGAAATGCCTTTTCCAATGAAAGAGCGGCAGGTAAATCAAGGAGGTGAAGTCTGGTGAAACGGTACCCTGGAGCTCCTTAGCTCATATTGCAAAAGGGAACGGCTACACTTGCGAGCGAGGGAGCTGTCTAATAACTGATTTTATTTTCGGTATTGTGTTTGACATGCCTGGATCCAGTAGCGGCTTCACAATACACGGGGGGGGGGGGGGGGGGGGGGGGGGGGGCATAGGGGGTAAAAAAAAAAAGAAAAAACATACCTGACTGGGTTCCGCGCTGCCTCGGCTCCTGGGCTGGGTGACGGTCCCCTCCGCCTCTGCTCCTGGACAGGAACAGGTGTGCTCCCTTCCTCCTGCAATGGCAGCGTTGTGATTGGTGGGGAGTCCCGGATGGCGCCCGGCCGGGCACCAGTAGGGTTGCCATTTTCTCTATGTAGGCTGCATGTAGAGTGCGCATGACTGCTTTGGTCGGCCCCAGGCCCCAGGGCCGACCAATCAGTCGGGGCACTCAGATTGGTGCAAGCCACTCCTCCCCGCCCTCCCACCCCCAACCAGGGATACGCTCCTGCCCCCAACCAGGCATACCCCTGCAAAAAAGAAATTTGTATTTTTCATACCATTTTTTTTCCGCTTCATGCACTGCGAGAAAGCTACGGGGCCGTGCTCCGACGCCCTAATGGAGCAGCCGCCACTGGATACAGTCACCCCTAGATATTCGAAAGTACATGTTGTGTCTTTGGTTTGATTAATGATTTTCAGTGGCTTGCACAGTGATCTTTGGCCTCCAGATCATTATCTTGGAGTTTGATGGGTTAAGTTTTTGGCACAGTGTTCTTCCATTGTAGATAGTTGTAGCTGTAAAGGCATTTTGTGATAGTGCTAGTAAAATTGAATTCTTTGAATGCAGGGGTATAATTTTTTTTGTTTGTTTAGTTTTGGGACATCTTTGTTGGTTCCCATGAGGTCGATATACTCATAGTTTGTGTAAAGGTTAAACAAAAGCGGGGTCTAGATGCAGCATTGTTTGACGTCCAGGTTTGTGGCAAAGCTTCTTGTTCTGGCTCTGTTGAGTCCTACCTTGACTTAGGCTGTAGAGAGAAGTTACCGATGGATCAGGTTGAATGACTGACCACAATCCAAGAAGGTGTCCTAAAGTGTCATCAGCCTTTTGATAGAAATTCATACAGTGTGTGCTGGAGGTTGAAAATCTCATCTATATCCTGTTCCTGAAGCCACTGTGAAAAAATTATTTGATCTCCTTGACCCAATCGTCTAGGTGTTCCCAAAAGTATTTTGAAAGGTTTTTCCTTCATAGCCGTAAGACTGATTGGCCTATAGGAGACCAGCAACAATGGTTTTCCTTTTTATAGAGTGGTTCTATTAGGCTTGTTTTCCATGACTATGGAAAGTGGCCTTTGTTGCATAAGAATGTTATGGTTTTGGATAGAATTAGTGAGCACCAATCTGCAAAATATTTAAAACAGCAGAATCAGGGCGTGGCTGAGATGGCGGCTCGGTAAGACATGTCTCGCGGAGGCTCCCTAGACCCGATCCCCCGCCAGGGACCTTTGCGGACCTTCGCCCCAACCGAGCCGGCCATCGTCTGCAGACAGGGCCCTTGTAAGTTGCTGAGAATGAGGAGCCGGTGGCGAGGCTCAGGGACGGCGTGGGGCGCCGAGAAACGGAGACACCCGGCGGCCGACAGAAAGCGCGAAAAGCAGTGACCCGGGCGCTGGTGCCTGGCGGCCCGAGGGGACCCCCCGCGGCATCAAGGACACTGGAGAGGTAGAGTCGGGGACTCCGGCGGCGTCTGCGGGGGTCAGGGAGCAACATCCTGCAGCACCAGCCGGTGGGCCCGGCGGACCAGGGGAGGACTGTGCAGTGCCGGGTCCGCCGGCTTCCGGAGCTACGTGAGGCCCCGGCGTGGGCCTAGTAGAGGTGGGCGCCAAACACCGGAGGCGCCTAGCTGCGCCGAAAGGCGCGAAAAGAGGAGACCCGGGCGCTGGTACCAGGCGGGCCGACGGACACGAGGAGGTGACGTCAGAGTCTCCGGCGACGTCTGTGGGGGCCAAGGAGCAAAGTCCAACAGCACCAGACTGCGACCCGGCGGACTGTGCAGTGCCGGCCTCCAGAGCTACGCGAGGCCCCGGCGTGGGCCTAGTGGAGGGGGCGCATCGTGGGCCGGTGGGGCCTACCAGTAGCAAAGTGCGGGGCCCGGCTGGCCACCGCAACGAAGAGTGACCGCATCGGAGGGGGCAGGGAAGGAGGCCACCCCCGCCACGCGTCTACTGCTAACGTGGCCCGGGTGGAGGACGGGAGTCACCGGGCCGCGGAGGGGCCTTGTCGTCTCGGGAGAGGAGGTGAGCGGTGACCGGGGGCGGCCAAGGAGTGGCTGGGGGCACGGCAGGGAGACCCCCCCCCCCGTGCCCTTCCCCCCATTACTGGCAAAAAGGGCACACCTCGGGGCAGGAGTCCCAGCGGGGCCCCATACTGAGTGACCTCGACCACAGGGGTTGCCGCCCCCCCAACGGGAGACCATCAATGAGGTGCAGAGGGGTTCGGAGGCCCCGAGAGTGAGAGGGCGGACTGCCGGCGCGAACGCAGGGGAGAGGGGCCTCAACGAATAGCGGGACGACAGGCGCATCCCAAGACGTAGGAGTACCTGGAGCCGGGAGGGGAGCACGGAGGCCCGAACCTAGGACAGGCCACAGCTGAACCACCGGGAGGTATCGAAGAGGCGAGGAGGCGAGGGGCCGCGGAGACGACAGGCCCTTGGAGGAGACAACCCGGGCAGATCGTCGGGGACCCGGTGGGCTGCCACGTGCGCCAAGACCTGCCAAGCACACCACAGGGAGCAGCAACGAGAGGGCCTTCGGCAGAAGCTTTGGAGACACGGAGTCTGACGGGGTGCGGAGCCAAGGAGTCGGACAGGCGCGGGGGACCCCGCCGCAGTGCGGCTCGAGCACCTAGGGGAGTTCGGCAAGTGCGCCCAGGATCACGGCCTGCTTGAAGCCCACAGCTGGGACCGGGATCGCCATGACGACCAACGGCCGCAAGGGGAACCGTAACATCTTGGAGATGCTGGCCAAGGGACCCTCTAAAAACGACAAAAGCCCGGACAAGCCAACGTCGGAGCCCCCCCCCCCCAGGGGAAGGACATCCCTGAGGGCGAGACGCTGGTAACTAAGGCGTTTATGGAGGCCCTCTTCACCTCCCTGAAAGAGGACATCCAAACCTTCCGACAGGAAATGACCGGGGAATACAAGGAGCTCCGGCGAGATGTCGATGACCTGGGGGAGAGAGTGGCAGCCAACGAGCTCTCAGGCCAGGCCAGAGGTGAAGAAATAGAATTCCTCTGGCAAGAGATAGTCCGCCTCAACGACCAGCAGATGGACCTCCAGACCCACACGGAGGACCTGGAGAACCGCTCCAGGCGAAACAACATTCGAGTCCAGAACGTGCCGCCAAAGGCGGAGGGTTGACGACACGGCGGGGTACCTACAGGCGCTCTTCCGGATGGTGCTGGATGAGGGGGATGACTTTGTGATTCGCATTGACAGAGCACACCGGGTGGGCCCGGCCCGCAGGGCCCAGGGCCCCCCGCCGGACATCCTGGCCTTTCTGCCGGACTACCCCCTGAAGGAGCGCATATTGAGAGAGGCACGCGGCAAGCAGCCCCTTCGCTTCCAAGACCACAATGTGGAACTTTTTCAGGACCTGGCTGCAACTACCCTACAGAAACGAAGGGCGTTCAGGGTTGCCACCGCTTTTCTACGTAAGGAGGGGGTCCCCTATTCCTGGGGGCATCCTTTCCGTCTCGTCTTCAAGTGGAATGGCGCCCTCCACCAGTTGCGTTCCCTACAGGACACCTGTGCCGTATTGGGCATCCCCTACGAGGAACCGCGCCAGGATGACACGGATGAAGGAAGATCATCTGGAGCCGCGTCCGGCTCCCCTGGGCCGTCAGGGGACGGCTGGCAGAAAGTGCATCGAGACAGGCAGTGGAGAAAGACACTCAAGCCCAACCCGGACACGGTGGCCCAGGAACGGGCCGCAGCGATCCAAGTAGTATCTAAAGACACCGGTGCCGATTCCTGAGTCGATTCCAGCGAAGGTCGTCACCAGCTAAGTTTTGACTCCTGGTCGGGGGAGGGTCGGGGGGCCGAGAGCCGCCACTGCCACACACCCACACATTGACTCATTTACCACAGGCCTAGACTGTCAAATGATTGGCCTGGGACTATGTTCACCAGTTGGGGAAGGGGGGGGGGAGGGCGTTAGTTGGGGGGGGTGTTGGGGCTGGGAAGGGCGAGGGGGGAGGGTGCACGGTGTGTTCCACATGGACTAGAGACAGGCGCTCCAGGTGGGGGTGGCTCGGGGCTCACCTCAGGGCAGGCAGGATGCTCACATCCCCATGGCTGTTGATAGCATACGTATCCTCTCCCTTAATGTGAAGGGACTCAATAACCCTATCAAGAGGAGAGCAGTTCTCTCCTTCCTTGAACGCTCTGAAGCCGAACTCTGTCTGTTACAAGAAACGCACCTGCTAGCGAAGGACTGGCATCGCATGAAGGCGAGAGCCTTCCCTCACCAATTTTACTCCGCGACCACCAAGAAGAAAGCGGGAGTAGCTATACTGGTAGCCAGACATTTTAGAGGGCGGGTGGGGAGCAAGGTGGCTGAGATCAAGGGCAGACTCCTAGCGCACACAATACACATAGGTACTTCTTCCTTCACGCTGGGTTCAATCTACGCACCCAACACTAAACAGGAGACCTTTTTGAAGGGGGCACTGTCGGACGCGCTGTCAGGCGAGGCGAGGCTGGTGCTGGTGGGAGGGGACATAAACCTGGTCATGGACAACGAGATGGATAGGTCCGGGAAGAGGTTTGGGGACACGGGGGCATTGTCAGTGATCGGGAAGCAGTGGCTGAGGGACAGGGGGCTGGTCGACGTCTGGCAGGACTTGCACCATACCGCCCTGGGATATACCTTTTATTCCCATGTGCACCACACATACGCCAGGATAGACCACTTCCTGGGCTCCACAGACATGGTCCCCATGGTTCAGGACATTGACATAACCCCGGCGGCCCTTTCGGACCACGACGCGGTGGTCCTCCAACTGACGGTCCCGCACACGCCCCCTCATAGAGGCAGGTGGAGACTCAGGGAAAGTCTACTCTCCCGCAAGGGGGTGGTACAACAACTGTCCCAATGCATCACCAATTACCTGGACCGTAACAACACTGGGGAGGTGACGCAAGCAACACTGTGGGGGGCGCTTATGGCGGTCGTCCGGGGCGAAATCATGGCCATCTCGGCGTCGGACAATAGGGAGCGCAGGGAACGAAGGCGGGAATTGGAGGCGCAGGTGCTAGAGCTCGAGCGAGTCCACTGTCGGACGGGCGCCCCTCGGATATGGCGCAAACTAAAAGCGGCCAGAGCACAGCTCGCGAGCCTGGACCTAGATAGGGCAGAATACGCAGCGCTCCGCCTCCGCCACGCGTACTACATAGGGGGAGACAAGACAGGTCGCCTGCTGGCCAGCAAGCTTAAGGCCAAAACTGTCCGCTCCCAGATCCCTGTGATATGCGGCGATGACGGCGACGAGGTCCGGGAGGATGACCGCATTGCGGAGGCATTCCGGGCCTTCTATGCGCAGCTCTATGCTGCAGACCAGGCTGTGGGGGAAGACGCGGGGAGGGCCTACCTGGAGACCATGGAGGTCACTTCTCTTAACGAAACCAACGCTACAGCGATGGACGCCCCTTTCCGCCTGGAAGAAGTCATAACGGCCATTGCCCGTCTCAAGCCCTTGAAAGCCCCGGGCCCGGACGGCTTCTCCGCGGGCTTTTACAAGACCTTTTGCCCCCTCCTGGCGCCGGTCCTCACGAAACTATTTAACTCGTTCGGGGGCCCAGGCTCGATCCCGAAGGAGATGTTGGAGGCAGAGGTCATTGTCCTGCCAAAACCGGGCAAGGACCCCACACGCTGAGCGGCGTACAGGCCGATATCGCTCCTCAACCTCGACCTTAAGCTCTTCACGGGCATTCTAGCCTCCCGTCTGGGCCCTTGCCTGCCAGGCATCATCGAACCAGACCAGGCCGGCTTCATCCCCTCCCGGCAGTGTGCGGATAACACTAAGCGCATAATGCATGTCATAGACAAGGCTAACTTCAACGCCTCGGATGCAGCACTACTCTCGGTCGACGCCGAGAAGGCATTCGACAGAGTTGACTGGAGATTCCTAGATCACACGCTGGCTAAGTTTGGCGTGGGCCCCCGCTTCCGCTCCTGGGTGGCAGGCTGCTATACATCCCCAAGGGCGACCATCAAAGTCAATGGGGTTAGCTCCAAGCCATTTGACATACAGAGGGGCACGCGACAGAGTTGCCCGCTCTCACCGCTTCTGTTCGCTCTCTACATTGAGCCGTTTGCCCAGCGTGTTCGGGACAACAAGGCCATAAAGGGGATCAGGTTCGGGGGGGTGGAGCAAACCATGAGCCTCTACGCGGATGATATCCTAGTGGCGGTGGATAGCCCGAGGGTCTCCTTGCCGGCCTTCCTGTCTGAAATGAACGCGTTCGGAGAGGTGTCGGGCTTCAAAATGAACATACAAAAGTCGGTAGTCCTGCCGTTAGGCAGCAACACCCGGCCGGCCAACAGGGAATCGCTGCACATAGGGGGGCTCGAGGTCAGCACCACCATACAATATTTGGGGATTGACCTGACGCCGGCGACTGCCCAAACAGCCGACCTAAGCTACACCAAACTCCTGTCGCGAGTTCAGGGGGACATAGCAAGGTGGAAAAACAGCCGCTCTCGTGGTTGGGCCGGGTGGCGGCCATCAAGATGTCCCTGTTGCCCAAGATCCTCTACGCGTTCCAGACTATCCCGGTCACCCCCCCGCTGGGGATGCTGAAGAAATTGCCGGACACCCTGAACCACTATGTTTGGGCTGACGGGAGATCTAGGCTGCGGCGTGATCTGGTCACGAGGGTAACTGCTGAGGGGGGCTTGGGGGTCCCGGATCTGCGGCGCTACTTCCAGGCGTCCCAGCTCAGATTCCTTCTGGAGTGGTCCAGGCCGATTTCGGAAAAGCACTGGTTATTCCAGGATAGGGCCATGGCGGGCCTGCCTCTTTGGAAGGTTCCCTTCCTGGCACGACCCGACAGACCGCCATACCTGAAGAAATCCCCTATCACTAGGACTCTTTTACAAGTTTGGGATGCAACCGCGGTCGTGAGGGGCCTGACGACCTTCCCCTCCCCTATGACACCTCTGTTAGACAACCCGGCGTTCCCCCCGGGCAGGTCTCCGGGCTCATTCCCCCAGTGGCGACAGTCTGAATGCCGCTCCGCAGGCCACTTGTTCGATACAGAAGGCTTTTTGACTTGGGATGCAGTGACAGCGGACTACACACTTGATAAGCCACTCCGGTACCAGTACTTCCAACTTCGACACTGGTTGACGCACGCGGATGTGGCGCCTCTAGCCGGTCGTTCCCTTACCCCCTACGAGCGGTGGATCATGACCAAAACATCGGATTCACGGTCCATCACTGAGCTGTATCTAATGCTGTTCCCCCCCCCCCCCGCCCCCCCCCCCCCCCCCTACAGAGAAATCAACCGGGCAGAGACGCTGGGAAAGGGAACTGGGGCGCACTCTTTCTGATAAAGAATGGCGTGACATATACTACCGGGCTCACCACACGGCCAGGAACACAGCTAGCAAAGAGGCGGCGGTGAAGATCGCCTATTATTGGCATCTGACCCCAGAACGCCTACACCAGGGAAACCTGAGCAAGGACCCCAACTGCTGGAGAGGCTGTGGACGCACGGGGACCATGCTCCACATTCTGTGGGAATGCGTCGAGGTACAGGAATACTGGGAGGCGGTACTTAAAGACATAGACACCCACTTTGACACCGACATTCCACGCTTCCCGGCTTATGCGATTCTGGGACTCCCCAACAAGCTAACGTTCCCACTCAAGTCCATACGGGGAAAACAGATGGGTCTGGTGATGGGGGCGGCAACCCAACATATCCTGTCACTATGGGGGTCTACGAGGAAACCCACACACACGGGGTGGTTACATAGACTGTGGTATGTCATGGGGATGGAGAGGATACAAGCCTCGCTCACACAGACATCGGAAGCATTCAGAGAAGTATGGCAGCCACTGGTCTCTCTGCTCTCCCAAGAATTTACGGAGCTCACATGTCCGAAGTATCTCAGGGTGTTGAAATTGGCAGAGAGCTTCCGAGACGAGGCGACCAGAGTGGAACACAAGGTTTAGCATAAACCCCGACTAGTCACCTCTAAGCGCTACAAGGAACACGCCGAGCAAGGGGGGGGGGCTGAGGGGGGGGTCGGAGGGGTGGAGGGTAGGATACAGTTGGGGTAGGCGGGGGTGGGTAGATGTGTGGGACAGTTGGTGGAAAAAGAGTTCTTGTGGACACAGCAGAGCTAGTCTCCGATCACATGAGCATGCAGGGACACCAGGTTATTCCTCGCTAAGCAGTTAAACTGTTGGGTACTGTGAAATTATGGGGACGGGTGCAGCGGTTTTGCTCTTTTTGTTTACTGCATGTACGATATCGCTTTGTGGAACTCAATAAAACACATTTGATCAACAAAAAAAAACAGCAGAATCATGTTGGGACTGGGACTTTATTGATGTTAGGCCTCGTGTAAGGTTTTATATATTATTTTTCAGGTGTGTGATAATATAATTGACGGCCGGGGGTTTCCTTTTCTGTCCATTGGTATGCGATTTCTGGGCTAGGAACATATCCTTCATGGTAGAAGAAATTTCTTTTGGGTATTCTATCCATCGTTTCACCAATATGTTGACATTAATGTTGTTTTGCAAGTCTCGTGTGGTAGTTTCCACAAGTCTCAAATTCATTAGAGTCCTTGGTTGCTGCTGCCTCTATTAAGAGATGCACTTGCTGTTTTTCACATTCCTTTTTCTTGAACTGGGTTAAGGAATTTTATCCTGTTCTGATGTCTGATGTATCCTTATCCCATAGGTAAGATGAACTTCTGTTTCAGTCTTTTTCCAGTCTTCTTCAAGCATGTATATTTTTTTAACTATATGTTTTTGGGCATTTCTTTTAGACGTGATTTCATGCGTGAGTATTTGTTATAATTTCTCAATATGTTTTTCATATGTTGTCATGAAGAGTGTTAAGTTTCTTTTTTCTTGTTTGATTTGGTCCATGCAACAGCTATTTCAGCATCAACTTTGAGCATTCCAGATGTTCAAACATGAAGTTTGAAAGTTTGTTCTTTTTAATTGTGTCCCATCTGAGCCTGACCTTATTTCAGATTTTCATTTCCTCACTAAGACCAGGCTTCTCTGTGTTGTCTTTTATGTCCAATGCGAAAGTCTGTGTCCGAGGATTCAGGTCGCTTTCTACGTGCCATGATATGTTTAATTCTTCAAGTTGTTTGTGATGGTGTTAGTTTATGAAGCCATAGTCAATTATTGATTGAATTTTAAGCTAATTGTAAACCGTTGTGGCTGGGATGGTTGACTTTGCAGTGTCTCCGGTTGAATCTTAACTGTTTTCAAGCAGAAATTGTTCTAATGTTATACTTGTGTCTTTCCTTTGAAAACTGTGTGAAAAGATGGCAGCACACTATCCTCTGCCGACTTGATAATTTTCCCTGTTCCCACCCCTTTTGTGGAGTTTTAGCATTGATGTCTTTGTACACAAGAGTCATCCAGTTTTCCTGGACAGTGATGTTGCGTTTTAGGGCTTCTTGTAATGAGTAGATATTTGTAGCAGATTTGTTGAAATAATTGTGGGGGCATGTAAATGTTGTAATGTATGATGTCCAAGTCTGAGAAAGTCCTAAATAGAACACCCTGGGCGGAAAATGTCAGTGGACTCCATAGACATAAGATCCCTGAATTGTTTCATGCTGCAGCTGATATGGAGTCCAGCAGTAAGTCGTGGGTGATGAACTCTTAAGGTTCCTATGTGATCAGGGATCAATTTTCTTGCAAAACTATGATTGGCCAGTTAGGAATGTAGCAAAGTATAGATCTCCTAGTATGTTTGAGGTGCATGCTAGGTTCCATATATCAGACACTATGTTTTTCCATGTGATTCTATTCATCTATGAGGTTGCCACTGGGCTGCTATTCAGGAAAGTAATTTTTTTTTACAATTTGCATGGTTGATGGGGCCAAGAGGCCATTATTCTCTTGTCATCCTATATAGGTCGGTAAGATCATCTAATCTTTCTGGCCATTGCTCTGTTGGTGATGGGCCAAGCTAAATCTGCAGTGATTCATCATTCACCTGTTTAACTCCCAGTCTAACACTTGTTCCATGCGGATCTTTGTTCCTGCAAGATTCTGCCTTTCTACTGTTGTGTATTTCCTATAAAACCTATATAGGATCTGCACGTTTAGACAGCATGCACTGTAGTATTGGTGTCAGACTAATTCTAGACATCCCCACCTGATATGTTGGCCTGTGCACCAGCTAGCTCGCAGTGCCACTAGAAAATCCTTTAAACAGGGAGAGAATAGTTCTTGGCAACTATCGAACATGACAACCCTGATCCCTCAAGACCGTGGAAACAGTGTACTACTTTTCGCTCAGTCACTTGTGCTCACTTAGTCTCAGAGAGATACACAGAATAAACAATATGGACGTTTTTCAAAAAGCATTTGTTGAACAGTCGTTATTCTAGTGTAAAACAGGTGTGCTGAAACAACCATTACACAGTAACCGATATAAATGATTAGAAGTACTGCAAAAGTAAAAGGATGGTAGATTTCTACCATTTTGCTATAACCATGAATACAGACAAGTATATAAAATACACGACAATAAAATGTGTACTCCTAATATGTTACCCTAACTAGATGTGCCCAAGTGTACCTAGTATGTATGTAGGTGTTAAGCCAAGAATACATCTAGGGTAAAGTTAACCCCTTTACCTGAAGTGAGAGACTGTGGGACCCCATCTTGATCTCGAGTCAGACACCCTGCAAGGGATGTTGGACCACTGCGAGCTGGAGTGTCTGCATGCAGGAATCTCAGCGTCTTGCGTCAGTGTGTCTGCAGGGAAATTCTGATCTCCTCTGTTTGTCTACGCTAGATGTGATGTTTATATATCCAAAGGTCTCCGGGGGTTCTACCTTGCTGTGCCACTTGTTAGACTTAGGATGACGTTGGGAATTCACTTTATATATAGTTATTATACAGGAGATGGTTGTTCTGTGAGTTTCCAAGAATCCTCATGCATAATGTATTAGGTTTTTACCAGGGAAAATCCAGCGTTCTGTGTGCAGTGTCGTATCTAGGTAAAATGTCAGCCCCCAAGAACCGTTATATGTGTAATGTAGGGGAGAGTATAGTTGAAAGGTTAAGATGTTACCTAAGCCTATATTGGGGTACCTATATGGAATATAACTCTAACATGACTTGATTTCAGGGGTCTCTTTAATTATTGTAATAGGCTTGCCCTAAGGAGAATGCATGGTGCTTATTATGAGTTTGATGCTGCAATTGTTTGGTTTAGCCATCTCTTATTCACGTACATGGGGAGCAACAGCACTGTTGGTTCATTGATTTATGGATCATGGGTATCCGGACCTGTGGGTCACTTCCCAGAGTGCTGTTGCCAGTGATTGTTTTTCTGCATGGTGTAACTGAGGTTGGCTTAGGTATAAACAAGGTTGCTTTGCTACGGGGTACCACTGTTGAAGTTATTAACAGAGGGTTTGTATGTGGTTGGGCGCTCTTCATATACTAGTTAAAGAACCTGAGCCTGTGCCCACCAGGATACTGTCATTCTCTCCGCTCCATTCTGGCACATTGATTCTTTTTACAAACTGAAGGAGTTTCGTTCACACTGTACTTTCGTCTATTTTGCTGTTTATCCAGCTATAAACTTTTGTTAAATCTGGATTCTTTACTTTCCAATGCAGTAGATGTTGAGACATTTAGGAGCATGAAGTTTCTTGCATCATTATGAGTATTGGTTCATCCCTGTTTTTTGGGTTTCTTAAGCAAAGGAGTTCATTCCACGTTTCAGTCCGCCTCTAATAGTTTAGGTTTGCATCCTCTGGCTATGGCAATTCAATGTATCCAATTTCTTCCACGTATTATTTTTTTATCTAGTTTTTTTACTGTGTTGTATAATTTATTTTACTGCTTGCTGTGTGCGCTTTTCTTTGCGTTGCTTCAAAATTGTCTTGATCATTGATTGAATTTAGAGTGCCTTTTGGGCAAGTTGGTATCTCTTTGGAGCGTTTTCTTATTCGTTTTGTTCTTGATTATTTTTGCTTTGTTGTGGCTGGCTCTTTTGTTCAGTATGTATTCTTTATTTTCTTGTGTGTATGGAGATTAATCTTTGTTCTCACAATTTTCTTATCCTGTTGAGTTCTTTAGTGTAAGGAACAAATATGTTTCCTGTTTGTTAGGGTTTCGCTCTGGGATTCCATGTCTTCTTCCAGGTTTCAGACCCCAGTTTCAACGTTTGGAAGTATAGTTTGGTTGGGGTTTTAGGTTTCGCCTGGCGTCCGCTGCGCAGGCGAAATCTTTTGTGAAGCAGTACGGGGGCTTTGTCCCGCCTGCTCTTCCACTGGCTAGCTCCATAAATGGAGGCTAGCCATTGGAAGAGAGATCTGTCCGTCATTACCGGAGCAGATTCGTGGGCGTTCCGGCGATTTTTTTCGCTGTCCGCTCCTTTGTGACGTCATTCCGGCGGTGGGCGGTTGTTTTTTTTTTTTTTGCCAAGGTTTGCTTTGTTTCATTCCTCCGAAGATGGCGCCGGGGCCCATCGACTTCTCGCATCTACTGGTACGTTTGTGTGTATTGAGAGATAAGGTAGCCGTGTATACCCCAAGCCCACCTCCCCAACCACTGCTAGAGTACACGCAATAAACAAGCACACACGTTTTGAAGTTCAAATCCACATGTGATGAATCCGTAGAGGTTACAAGCATAGATGCAGATTGTCAGAAGCGTGTCCATGATTGCTGAACGCCGTTGAGCTATGTCTTTTACTGACAGCATTTTGAGCATTTGCCGGTCCTTTCGAAGCCAAACAGTGGTGCTCATCAGAGTAAACGTGCGAGATTCAAAACCTGGGCAGGGGTCTTCAGTGGCGGGGTCCCTGGACATTATGCACCCTTTTCACAGCTGCATGTAGGATGTTGCTTTCTAGGAAGCTTGTGCCCTACTCTTCGTGCCCTTCGTCCTTATGTTCACACGAGGCCCCAGGGCCGCTTCGGAGAAGTCAGCGGGCGAGTTATTTTTCGGCCTTCAGCACCGGGCACAGCTGGGCTAAGAATAGTGTCCCTGGACTTGACTAATAAGGCGAAGGACAGTGCCCTGACCGGAGCGGCCGCCTGCACTTCGGTTACAGGCACAGTATTTAAGGCGGCAGGCCATGTTTGGGGCGAGCTTCGCAGGCCCAAACATGGCCAACTAGGAAGCGGCACAGAGCACGTCAGGCCCTTGGGCCAGCCTTGCTGCCTCCAGCTCTCAAGCAGGAATCGGCGTGGGTCCACATACTTGGGTCCTGCACTACTTCTAATGCCAGATGTCACTTTCTTAGCGCTCCTAAACTGTACTTAAGTAACTGAGCTGCGATGGCATACATCGGTCGAGACTGCATTGTATTTGTTGGTAGTCATTGCTGGGAGTGCAACTCGTGTACCTTCAGACTTGAGCCAGGCTTGTCACACAGGAAGGCCGACAGATGGGCCTGCAGCTGAGGGCCCTGTATCTCTCGCACAGGGCTTACATGGGACACCCCTATGTTACTGAGACGCCTCTCTGATCCCAGCCCTAGTGCCCTACAGAAGAGGAGGTTTGGGCTTCTCAGGAGAGCCTTGGAATTTCACAACTGTTTGTGTCTTTAAGATCTATTCCTGTCTACAGTGCCTCAGTATTTATAATCCACTAACGGTTCTCTTCTGCAAAACTGCTCAGCAGTTTACAAAAGCAGTAAGAGGGGGTTCAGAGTGCACAATCTGGCACAATCTGAGATATGTTTTATGATAAAGAAAAATATATATTTTGAAAAAAGGTTTAGTCTAAGCAAAACGTTGATCCTAAGCCACGAACTTTGGAGCCGCTTGTGTGTCCGCTTTGTCGGTCTTCCCTTTGAGGTACAAAACAGTATTTTTTCTTGGAGGTCGAAGTGGCAGTTTCAGTACAACAATGTATTCTGAAGTTCGTTGCTGGTGAATTCACCTTAGTGAAAGTCGTTGAAGGATCTTATTTGTTCTGTATTTATAAGTCTACATTGATAGCACAGCATTAGCTGGACCTCGTGCTAAACTAAAAAGAGCTTCTAGAGTACTGCTGAGAAGAGGGGGTGTGTGGGGGGGGGTCTGTGTGCGGGGGGCTCTGTGTGGGTGTGTGTGTGGGGGGCTCTGTGTGGGTATGTGTGTGTGGGGGCTCTGTGTGGGGGTGCTCTCTGTGGGTGTGTGTGTGTGTGTGGCATTTGCGAGAGATTAAGCTATTGGCATTGTAAATGACAATGACATTTATTTATCTGTTTTCAAAACCAACACATAAATAAAAATGTTGTCATTTACAATGCCAATAGCTCTAACTTTTGCAAGGGCGAAACCGTTGCATTGTAAATGCTTGTTATGCTTTGTTTGGCTTTCATGAGGTTAATTGTTTAGTTTTGAAGATCCTTTCATTTTGGTGTCCCTTTATTTTGTGGCAGGGATATTTAAGGCTCATTTGATTGATGATGTTGGAGGCTGGGTCTGACAGCATTTAATTGTTGGTGTGAAGTGTTTATGATACTCCATGTTTGCCATTCTTTAGAACTGGTCTGATGGTGAGCTTGAATGTGTACTTAAATATTGCACCTAGTTCATGTGCATCAGTACTCTTTGTCTGTGTTTTCGATGCAGTGTTCTGCCAGGTCATGTGTAGTGCTTTTCTATCACCCTCTTTGTCTGTCGTTGGTTTTTGTGCTTCTGAAACACAAATAGATTTTGATTTTAGTTTTTTTATTCCAGCTGCACGGACTTCTCATAGCCCTGGTTCCACTGTTGATGAGATAATAGTAGATGGGTTGTTCCCTTGCCTTCCTGAGTCACGGGAAGGGGAGATGCTTTTTGTTTATCTACAGATGAGTACATTATTGTGTGCGCTTGAGATTCACATTAAACATGGGATCTGCGACCAGGTTGCACTGTATGATAGTGTTTCTGGCCTGAGTCTTGTTTTTTTGGTTAAATAATTTTTACTGTACCTCTGTAAATTGTCTCCCACAGTCATTAATGTCACACAGTTTATGCATGCTACCTTACCCTGAATTAATGGGCCTTATTGCTGTTTCTTCTTCATCATTCTATCATTCTACAGTTGTTGATGGTGGAGGTCATATGAATTTTCTAAAGGTACTGTGGGTGTAATATATATATATACAACTGGAACCAATAAATATCTGTTATTAAGCTGAAACTAATGGATTTTTGGTGGTCACGACCACCCTGCTCATATGGTGTCAGCGCCATTTTGGTTTCTATTTAGTCACTGTTGTTGCTATGCGTGTCAGGAATATAGAGTTTCTCTTCTATGTCTATGCTGTTTGCATTCTGATTACAGTGCACAGTCCAAAATATAAAAATACAAGATAAAGCACAACTTTAATTGTTTCTAATACGACTTACATATAATTCATGTCTCCAAGTTGCAGAATAAATTATAATTTTGTTAGGCTACTTGAAAATCAGTGTGACAAGCCTTGTCTTTTCAAGATTGACATAGCTATTAGAAACCACCAAAAAGATATCAAACGGGGCACTTAATACTAAATTAATGTGTGTATTCAATTCTTCACTATTACTAAAGTCATAGCAAAATAGACACCAATGTAATTTCATTTTCTGTCCCCTGAGAACCTAAGACGGTTTCTTTTTGTTCTGTAAAACAAACTAGAAGTTACTACAAAACCTATAAAAGCCATCCAAACCAAGTGGGTAAGTTCAACACATCTCATAGTTGTTATTGGAAACATATAGATAATAATATTTTTCACATACAGTACATGATCTAAAATAGATTCCACATTTTGTTAAAACTGGACCCGTTGGACTTTCCTAAACACTGATTGTTCTGCAAAGCCATTGCCTTTCTCAAAAAGTGCTCAAAAGTGCAAAATAACATAAAGAAACAAATCTATCAATTGATAAACGTACGACACTCCACTCATGGCTATTATTTTGAGCAGCGGGGAGGTCTGCCTCTAATGTCTACAAGTGAACATACATCTCATCATCCGAATTCAAGCCATTTGGCATTTTACTATTTAACATGATTATATTCCGTGATTCCAATTGCCTCAGCCTTTGTTCCTTATTTCTACTCCTCACATTTTTTGACACTGAGTGCATCATATAATAGACTAACTCAGCTGCCTTGCCACCATGCTTCTCATGGATATGGCGGGCAACAGGGTAGCTTTTGTCATCATATTGCCCTAAGATGCTGTAAAATTCTGACATGCACCATCTGAATTGTCCTGCCTACCTAAATCTTTGGACATGAGCCCTGTCGTCGGTACACTACAAAATCACTTCTACAATTATAGATAGTGTATTTTCAGCGGGGATTCAGTAACAGTGATATAACCTCTTTCATGTTTTGACCAAATTTGAAGGCTTTGCCCAGATCTCTGTACTGGGGTGAATGTATGACATTGTTCTGCATTCTGTCCACAAACTGTTGTTTTTGTAATTGTCACCCCGAGTGAGACGGGTATGCTCAGACGTGAGTCCAGTGCTCTCCACGCCACTGGAATCAAGCTATCCTGGCTGAAGACGGCTGATAGCCAGAAACCGGTCCTAGGATGCTTGATTCCGTTCCAGGGAAGACATGGCTTGGCAGTTCGGGCTAGACTGTTCCCATGAGGCACAGGGTCAAGGCTGATTTGCATATGGCCATGTCTGAACTGGGGTGGTGTGGGAAGCAAACAAACGATGGATTTAGGCCCAGATCTCTGTACTGGGGTGAATGTATTACATTGTTCTGCATTCTGTCCATCAACTGTTGTTTTTGCATTTGCACTTATGACATTTTTTAAAACTGAAGTCTGGCGTTAACCATGTCTCTGACTTTTTCATCTCCGGCTGCTAACCAATAGCTCATTCCGCATAGATTTGGCCCGTCTAAACGTCAAAAGTGGATTCCTCGTCACTGTCTTCCCAACAATTGGGTCACTTTTAATAAGATTCCAATGTGTATAAAGGATTCTCCTCACTCTCTGATGGTATATAGTATACCCTGTGATCATCCTTCCCTGGCCTGGGCCCTCAGACTTCTCATTTACTTTATTGAATAATAGCACTTTCCTTGATTTTCAATTTTACTTTATCTTTTGCTGTATCCAATAATACCTGCTCATAACCTCTTGCAATGAATCTTTCATTGAGGTGAAAACTGCCTGCATGGAGGATTGAGTTCCCCCCTGTTGGTTTCCTAAATGTTTTGGTGTGTATTTTATTATCTTTCACAAAGCCCTTCAGGTTCAAAAAATGGACCTCTGTCTTGCTGATATTACTAGTAAAGGAAAGTTTCAGGTTATTGCAGTTGTATTTATCTGCAAATTCTTTTGCAGAGCCTGGTGTGCCTCACCATAGAATAAAAAGATCAGAAATAAAACGGGTCCCTAGAACCATGTTTCCTGACCATTCTTGGGCATGCTCGACCGCAAGCACTTGCTCCTTTCACCAGTCCATATGCAATTTTGCGTAGCTGAGGCGAAGCAGGTACCCATAGAAGATCCTCTTATTTGATTGTATGATTGCTTCTCAAATAAGAAAAAAATATTCTCCAGACACCATTTCATCATTTGAAGAAGCATCTGTGTATGTTGATGTAGATTCATAGGTCTCATACCAAGGAAATGCTTGGTCGCCTTAAGCCTATCCTGATGTACAATGCTTGTATATAATACAGTAACATCTGAAGTCATGGGTACATATGACCCATCCCATGTTATATCATACATTCTTCGTAGGAAGTCACTTGTGGCAAGCAGAAATGAGGGTAGGTATCGGACATGTTCTCATAAAAAGTAGTCGATATACTTTGATGTTGTTTCAAATAGCCCCAATGGCTCACATTATAGGCTCTCCCTGTCGATTTTGTGTATTCTTATGTACTTTGCGATGGGATGGGGTGAGGATGATATATATATATATATATATATATGTTAAATCTGTAGCTCGAATCTTGGCAAACACAGTACCGAGCCAGAGAAAAGCATAAGTCTAGTGTTAAGAGAGGTAGCTGGGTTATGTACAGTTAATGCATGCTGTATTGTCCTTCAAAGAGGTACTTCTTCAACTCTTTCCTAAATCAGTTTATTGACCCCTTAAACATTTTGGCAACTCAGCAACAAAGGACGCTGTGATGTAGGTTATAAAAGGGCCACACTCACTTCCCCAAAACTGCCTATTGCCTTTTGTTGAGACCAGATCTCACTTTGATTGTATTCAACATAGTATGGGGTAGGCCTTGCACTCAACAGCCATACTGTAGCAGGGTTTCCGTTCTCCCACAGAACTGTGCACAGAGATCTAGAACCTGGGTGAGTCAGGGTGACCCAGAACTCACCTTTGTTTCAGAAATCCCCTTACCTAGCTAGCTACAGTGTCTCATCGGTAGTAAATACTTCCCAATGACTTAGACAATCCAGAACATGAACTTAGAATACCTCAGGTATCGTGGAACACATGAACACTCTTTCGTTATATAATCATTACAAACCGAAACTGGGAGGCAGAGAACACACGTGCAAGTTTGAAATGTTTATTTTTCAATGCAACATTCTCAAACGCAGTATCTTATATAATATCAACATACATATTATAAAAATCAGAGTTAGCAGCATAGTCACTAATCCATAATAAGTAAAAGGTGATAGCATGTTATGATGCAGAGATCTATATAATTCTGTATCACCTATATTTCGCGCACCCTAATTAGCATATTATATTATATCTAAGAAGGTCTCATCTGGGTTCTTAGCAGGGCGGACCCATACCTCTAATTCTCAGTAGGAGGAGATCACATCAACCGCTACCAGCTCTCAGCATGCGAAGCATCAAGTGTGTTTTTCATTCTCTGTAACTCTATCTTAAAACCCACGTAGAGCCCAATGTTGGCAATAACATTATTTGTGTTATGCCTAACGTGGTGCGAGGATCAAGCCTTCAGCAACCTTGTGTTAGGTTATTCTTAGAGTGTGTAGTTCTCAGTGTGCAGACAGTTGTACCAAGTGTACCAAGCACGACTGATACCAGGGCAATAACATATTATTCTCAAATAAATCACATCTTTCGTCTAGGTTGAAAGCTACAATAACAATTAGGTGTCGTGTGCAAACCGAAGCAGAAAGAAAATATGGCGTTTAAACATTTAATAAGCACATGCTAACTTAACACAATATATAGAAACGTAGTAACCATATGACACCCCCCCCAATGATCCGAGGACAGTTAAAAAAAAAAAATTATAAGCCAATACTCTATGAGAGGCAGGACATGAAAGCAGAGTTCAATGATATTGAGCCAAGCTAAATATATGTAAATGTATGTAAAATTTAAAAAAAAAAAAAAAATTCATGTATGAATGCCTATAGTGGCCACACAAAATATAAAAAGTCGAACTTGAGGCCTACTCTCAGTTAATAGGCCCGGAACATCTGAAAAAATCGAATGTTCGTATTGAAAGAGGCACCATTCAGAATTACTAAAAAGTCACATGCCATAATGATGGAAGTCTTCAAAGTCACTCATGGGTTGAATGAATATGCAAAATAGGTAGCCACAGCTTCCAACATGAAATCACTGTCATCATCCGAAAACAGTTCAGCCATCCAATTAAGCAATGGGAAAGAACATACGTGCTCCTCCAACACTGATTCCTCTAGCAATATCAGAGGACAACTCAGTGGGTTCTCAAGAACGCTCTGTGCCAGAAAGTCATGCGCCGCTGCGAATATGTCCCACTGACCCATTAGTCCATGCATCGCTGCCACAGCCATAACCCTTTCGCCAGAACAGACCAGCTCGTGAGCCTCTACGGGGTTCATCAGCTGATCAAAGTTGACGTCAGGAGAAGTCGGTAAACAGAGACACAAATCAATGGCCCAGTCGAAATCACAGCTCAGGCAATGAAACACGGGCTGGACACATGTGAAATAGGAAAATCTGAAGGATAATCCAAAAGCCGTGCTTAAAGTCGCAAGCGGCAGGGAGCCATAGTAATCAAGCATCCGGTTGCGAAACTGCATCAGTAGGTGCTGAGCGTTTCCTTGCGCAGGATGGGCATCCATGTTTTATAAAGTAAAATATCACCAGAACGCCTGCAGCCAAAGCCAGCAAAACAGGAAATCCGCCAAACAGGCTAGCGAATATAGAATGAAAGAACGCAGGGATAATACCAAATACTTTTTCAAATGTAGTCACGAGACCACTGCTAACCATTTTAAAAAAATGAGCCAGGCTAGTTGTGGAGGAGGCATTGAAGATTTGATGAACCAGCTCGCAGAAATGAAACGGCAAATCAGTACTTAAAAGTGCCTGTACTTCTGTGCGTGTGTTTGCTATGTGAAGGACATAAGTTTCGCGGGCAGAGCTCAGGGCCACCTGCTTTTGAGACAATAGGGCTCTTATACGGCCTAAACCATTAAACTCAGCTTTCAAGGTTGGTATTCTTGGCCAAATTAAAACATCTGAATCCCCATGCGTGGGTGGATATAACACATTCTTGCAGCAAACCACCCTTTCTGACACGGTAACCACATATGCGATACCGGCCTCTAACCCACAACAAAATTTGTTATTCAAAAGTAAATAACTACCGTTGGACAACAAAGTGAACGTGGGAACTATTGCAGGAACTGGTGTCCCTTTCAAAACACAGGCCAAATTAGGTTTGTCCTGATTACAAGAACCATGCAACTGGATGTGTCTGCATATTAGTGAGCGGTCAGGTGACTGTGTACATTCTTCACCATTCAGATTCACTTCATTTCCCTCTTTTAGGCATCTATAAGTGTATGGTAAAGACCATGTCTCATGGAGAAAAGCACTGCCTAATGGTTCATATCGCCCAATGGCTATATATTTCATACAATTTGTAAATTTATACAAAGCAAAAGGTAAGGTAATAATACCATGGATAAGCCATGTAGCAGCGGTCACCTCAGCCACAGAAAAAGGCAAGGATTCTAATTTTTCAATGTGTATCATAGAAAATGTCGCATCTCTCATTGACAGCATGCGCTGTTTTTCAGTCAGATTAAATGGGGCAAATAGTGATGAGACGTTCATAAAATTCCAAGGCACTCGACCAGACTTAAGAGTTTGTAGTGTCCAAGCAAACTGCATCACAGAACGTAATTGATTTTGACCATGATATAACACGGACACTTCATCATGTACAATGTCAACAACAGAAGACACAATATTGTTTAATGTGTAAATCCGGGAAGAAAGCGTGTTAATACTGTTATCAACAACTGCAAGCACCTTTTCTAAATTTGCTTGATCAATAGCTCTCAGGCGTTTAGCAGCCTCAACCTGGGTAACTTTCCAAATTTCATTGTAAATCGCATACAGCCATCGTTTAGATCTACCTTTAGCTGGGCCTTTTATAAAATCGTTCAAATCCACTTTATCATTCAATAGAGACAGATGTAGTTTAACTGCAGCTAATGTGGAATGTTGTAACCAATTCTGACACAGCTTCCCCACAGAATAAGTCGTGACAGTATAGTCTTCTTCAAAACGGGGATCGAGTCTGACTTCTGTGAACCACTCAGCCAAACCCAGAAAACGGCGTTGGCAAGAAGCAGCACTCCTATGCCACACCAGCCAACCCTTGGAATCCAAACTGGAAATGTTAAAGGACGAATTGTGTAAAAGAGTTTGCAACTCATGAATGGACAAATCAGTAAAATTACCCCAACCTGTATATTCCTCTAAATCTGGGATGGTCGGTGTATTTAATTTTTTAGAAGTAGCCAATCCAAAGCATGTTGTTTGGAAAATGGTTGAATTTAAAAAAAACATGTGATGCGGGATGAGACATGCACGGTGCAAAGCCTCAGTGCCTTGTACCTGCCAATCTTTGGTACCCCAAACCGATTTAAGGTCAATTGTTCCTTTCCAAAACTCGTAGCCATCTACAGCCAACTTGTCTAGAAAGGACGCCGAATACAGCATTTTTGTATCTGTAAGTTTAACTTTGGACATGGGCTTTTGTGTCATTTTAAAATAGAATGACTCGGGATTTGATTGATTAAAGTCTGTAAAATAGGTGTATTTTTTCAGAAACGTATTGGAGCTGCCACTGAATGGAGCAGGGCAGTGTTCCCATTGTGTATAATTTACAGCAACCCTCCTGGAATTTGTTTTATGTAAAAAATGATTACCATAGTGTTGAAAACAAAACAAATCGCCATAATTAATAGAATCTGTATACAGATCCTCAGCATCGAAGGCAGCATAATACTTCAAATCAGAGAATAATGCTTCTACGGCCTGAATATCCCAATCATCAGAACGTATATTTTGTTTAATCACATCTCCCATGTTTACTCTAAGCACATTTGGAACATTAATCACTTCAGTGGGCCCATGTATCTGAAACCTAACCACATCCCACACAATCCCATCAAGGACAGGCCAAGCAGTAATGTTAACTGTATTTAAGTTCCGTTTCAGTCTGTGCGCTGAATGTGAAGAGGAAAGAGGGGCCAATGTTCCATTAAGGTACCGAATTCCTGTTCTTTCTTTAACGTAGTGACCATCAATCAGACGGAAAAAATAAAACACAAAACCAATTGACATAAAAAGATAAAATGAAAATAGGATCAACCAAATGTATGTCCAAGGGGGAATTAAAAAATGTTTTTTAAACAACGTGGCATATCTTGCAATGTTTGAGGGTTTCTTTGAAGGTTCCGAAACAGAGTCAAAAGAGAATCTGGACTGGTTGGCCAAACGGGTCTGCAAATCAGGCATTGATAAATCAGCAGGATAGGTGTAGGTCAGCTCATCAATGTTAGTAACAGGAATAGTATTTAATAAAGGACTGGATATGGCAGGCATCTCGTGGGACACCTCCTGTTCTGCGCCAGATGTTATTGCTAGTACAGAGTGCCTCACCATGGAAGGACAGGATACAGCCGGTGTCATGCTATGAAGAATCGGCCACCCTGTGTGTCTTGACATTGTCAATAGAAATAAATCTGTTTTCCTTACGACCAGGAAGTGGTGGTAAAATGACTGTTCTTGTGCCCTTCACTCCAAGAACTCGAACCGGTGCTCGATATGAGGGACCAAACTCTTTCTTGTTATCGATCTTCTCTCGAACCAGTTCTCCAACTCGGGGTAGCCAGCCAACTACCGGGATCTGCAGCGCATCATCCGATGTGGAGGGCAAATGTTCCTTTGCAAGACTGTCTCTGGTCTTTTGTAGATTCTGTAAAACATTGCAATGTTCATCTACGTCAAAGGCCGTGGCCTGGGCCTTGGAGTCTAGCCCATCGAGGTCAGGTACATACATCTTGATACCAAAGAGCATTTCGTATGGGGTCCGCCCACCCAGAGACCTTCTAGGGAGATTATTAAGCGCACGCTGCACGCCCATGAGGTGGGCTAACCAGTTTCTGCCAGTGCCTATAACTCGAGCTGTCAAAGATTGCTTTGAGTCGCGGTTCATTCGTTCAACTACACTATTACCCTCAGGTCTGTAGGGGCTCGAAAACTTGACTTGGACCCCCATCGAAACCATAGCATCCTTATACGCCTTAGAGGCGAAAGCCGGACCCTGATCCGAATGGAAAGTACCACAGGCAAAAATTCCCACAAAGACTCGCAAATCCTTAATGACAGTACGTGAATCAGCGCTCCGATGAGGCCAAACCCACACAAAGCGTGTGCATGAATCAACTGCTACTAAGATGTACTTATACGCAGTATCAGAAGAAAATGGACCGCAGTGATCCAAATAAACGCATCCAAGTGGTTTATTCGAGATGTACAACTGTGTCTGAGGCGGACGCGCAGCAGATGAAGGCTTAATCTGCTGGCAAATGTCACATTGAAGGACATAATCGCGCGTCTGTTTATACAGTCCCCGCCACCAGAACCTCTGTTGTAGCTGAGTTACAGTGGCTGAGACACCCGCATGCGCAGATGCCACACCTTCATGAGCCGCTGTAATCAAAGCAGCCCTGCGATCCGAGTTGGGAACTAGACGTTCGCCAACATCAGGGATATTCACATAAGGAACCTTATCGGGACTTAAGTGGTATGTGTATTTAGAAGGGAACCCCGCAGGATATTTACTTCCCTTCTCTGTTGCAGCAACTGCTGCCAAGATGTCATCATCTATTTTGCTTTTGGATCTTGTGACTGCTGCAACCAAGTATTTCGATACTGCTGACTTCGCTGCTTCATCAGCAAGCGAATTGCCAACAGCGTGGACCCCCACGCGCTGATGACCGAGAGTATGAATCACAAACACGAGTGGCAACTTCTCTTTAAGTTCCGCCACTCGGACCCAGATCATTTTATGTTTTATTGTGCTACCTTTGGAATCACGAAATTCATTCTGAGTCCAAAAGAACAAGTTTTCATTGTAAGACTGGACACAGTAGTAAGAGTCACTTACGATCCAAGTCGTCACACTAGGATCTGCGTACTCCAATGCAAGCATCAGAGCACGAAGCTCTGCTAATTGTGCGGTGCAGTCCCCAAGCGTCTGCGTGTGCAAGACGCTGGACTTGAACTCATCGTTCACCATGGCACCGACCACAATGGCGCAAGCGGAAACGTAGGCATGTTTAGAGCCATGCGCAACCTGCGCCGAACCATCAGTGTAAATGATGCAATGGAAATCCTCCAACGGCCGCATTGCTAACGGAGCAGGATGAACAAACTCATACGGTAAATACTCCTGCGACCGTAAAGTGGCGTCAAAAATAAACGTGACATCCTGGGACGTCAAGGATGCAGCCCATTGAATCCACCGAGGGTGCAAAGCTTTGGAATTAGGTACACTGGCTTTCGTAACCGCCTCTAAGGCAGGACACGGGGTAACAACCAACATGCGTTTTCCTTGTGACAGGGCACGTTCTTTAAGAATCGCCATCTGCACAGCCGTTAAAACTTTTTCTACAGTGGAAAATCGCAGTTCAGCCGAAGTGTACAAGTGTGACTTGTAAGCAATAGGTACTGTATCTCCTTCATAAAAAGTCAGGTACGTGAAACCCACCGCCCCAGGGATAATCCTTATCACCAGGTTGGTCTGGTTATCACGAGTCTGTAAGTATTCAGAAGCGAGCAAATCAGCCTGCAAAGACTGCAGAATGGCCGAATGCTCTGGCAGCCAGCATGATTTGGAAAAAGATGGTTGTATCAAAGCATACAAAGGCTTGATACGCTGGGCATATTCCGGAATGTATGTTCTCCCGAAATTCAAAAATCCCAGCAAAGACTGTAATTTTTTCAGTGTTGTTGGAGAGCGCAATTGTGCGCATTTCTCCAGGAAGTGAGGCGCTAGCCCTTTTCCCTCGTTGTTAAGCTCGTAACCGAGGAACAACACTGTGTACTCTGCAATGTGCGACTTTGCAAAGTTAAACTTGTAACCAACGTCTGCAAAGTTACAAATTATGCTATTTACTCGACACAGATGCTCCCAAAGATCGTCGTCTGTGAGATAAATGTCATCCACATACGAACAAGCAACTGGGTCGAAGCTCTCCAGAAGAGAGACTATGCGGGCGGAGAATACTCCAGGACTGTTCTTATAGCCCATTGGAAGTCGCCGAAACATTTTTTGCACACCGCCGCATGTAAAACTGGTCCATTGGGAACTTAGACCGTCTAATCTATGGGCATAAAAACCATTGGAAATGTCAAGCGTGGTTTTGAACCGTTTACGCTCAAGACTATTCACTAACGCAGAGCCATGAGTATTCTGTACTGCGCAGTTACGGCAATGCAAGTTCAAATGCCTATAATCCAAAACCAAACGATATGAGCCGTCCGGCTTGTTTACAGTAAAAAGGGGGTTATTCATCGGTGACACACACGTTTCAATTACACCTTGATATTCCAATTGTTCAAGGATAGCCGCGACTGAAGCTTTGGCTTCACGCCGTATGGGATATTGAGGTTGAGGCTGTGGCTGAGACCGTAAAGGAATCTCGTGGCTTGGTGACAATTTATCCCAGCCACACTGATTACGGTACACAGCCGGCGCAAGCGCCAGAGCCCACTCTTCTGCAAAATGCAGCGCTTCCACCCTCGGCACAGTGTGCGCGAAACTGGGCAGGATTACCTCCTCCCCTCGCGGAGCTGCGAGAACAAAAGGTGGGGGCCAGTCAGCCTCTGAAAGCAAAATGTCATACGTAGACGAGAGATTTTCCCAAAATACCCCTTTTACAGTTCGCTGCATGTCACCTTCAATTAACAGGACAATTTCAAAAAGTCGTTCAGGGGGAGCAACATGCGTATCAGCAGTTTCAATCACAACATAAGAATCCGTCGCTGTCACCTTCAACAGTGGACGGAGGGCCTCTCTCACTATGGTAATCTCTGCTGCGCTGTCCAGCAAGGTCAGAGCCCACGTCAGATTCCGAAGCCGCGTTCTCACTATCTGGGGCATAACGATGCGCTGTCAGGGCGGCGACTTTCTTCGTGGCAAACTGTGGTCTCCTGGGCGTAGAGCCTTCCTGCTGATCTCCACCGGTACGCGGGCGGGGCTGACCACGTCCTTGCTGGCCACCCCGGCCCCTGCTGCCCCCTCCACCACCGGTTGACGGAGCCGATGAGTCCTGAAAGGAACGAGGAGAGCGTTGGTCAGAAGCCTGAAACCTCTCAGGCGATTTAATCATCGCGCGGTCGCGCAAATCATAAACACGATCCGACTGCGCAGGCAACGGAGTCGCAGGAGCAGAAACCTGTGTTTGTTGTTGTTGTTGCTTACCCTGATTCTGCTTTTTAGGCCAATTTTGTTTTTTGGACTTTTGTTGACCACCAGTTTCCAAAGACTGACCCAGGGGCTGCTTTTTCTCTTTATCAGTAAAAGCCTTAAGCCCCTTCGCATTGCGGCCAACCGTTTATAAGCGGCTACAATGATCCTTGCCAACCGACGGGGTCTCTCGGCCTCGGGAATTGCCGCTAAAGCGTTAGCAACCTGAAAGTTCACTGCATCTCCCTTGACATTTGCAAGGATCAGATCGCAAACTATATCAAAGGAGCCACACAGGCGCATACCCAATTCGACCGCCGACTCCGGTCCGTGTTCATCCTGAACACATTTAAGGACCGCACCCAGATTGGTCACAGACGTGGTGCCGTAGCACCTCGAATAGACCGCTGCAAAAGTCTTACCCCAGGTCTCACAATCGACAAGCTCAGGTGCCAAATCTTTCGGTAAACTTAGTGTAAGAATCCGGTGTTTATCACCCGGACTCGTGTTGGGAAACACAGCTTCCAGCTGGCCGAATTTCTCAGCAAGCCAGAACGGAAAATCATCCTTGTCCTGGGGCTTTTTACCCATCACGGAATTCACCATGACCGGATTGATTTTCAGACCAGCATGTTCTGCACGAAGCTGTGCGCCTCTAGGGGCCGCGTCCTGAACATTACGGCTAGTGTAATGAACAAGTGCTCTAATCACTTCCACCGCGACTTCATGAAGCCGCCGCAGATCTGCCACGTTACAAGTGGCGCGTAGAGGGTGAGGAGTGAATCCAGCCAAAGCGGGCCAAGGTGTGCCCGGAATGGACAAAGGACCCAACCTCGGAGCGGTCAAAGCGTGCGGTAGGGCGCCACCAAACCAAACTCCATGCTGCCAAGCATCAATAGGAACTTCCAGTGCCCTGTACGGAGCGTACGCAACCGGTACAGCTGAAGCAGTGTAAGAATGGAACACTCCAGAATTAGCGTTCACTGGCGGAAATGTCACCCACGAATAAAACAGTTCGTACGGGTAAGCATGTTCCGCACTCACCACCAGAACAACAGCTAAGCCTTCTACTGGAACATCATAAGCCCGCAAATGGTCACGCACCGCAATGCGACTATGCTGCGGGATGTCCACGGCTTGTGCCATGCCAGCACAGAAAAGTTAAAACACAAAGATCACTTTGTAGCACAACTGGGTAGTAATTCAAAGAAACCTTTTACAGATAGATTCAAGCTTGAAAAAGACCTATTCCAAAAATAGGTAGGTTTTTCCGACACTGCCGTTTTCCGGAAACGGGAATGAAGGCGTTAGGGTTTGAATGTTATACTACTCGAGTGTCATGATATAAGGCCAACCAACGTATGGGCGCCATGTAGCAGGGTTTCCGTTCTCCCACAGAACTGTGCACAGAGATCTAGAACCTGGGTGAGTCAGGGTGACCCAGAACTCACCTTTGTTTCAGAAATCCCCTTACCTAGCTAGCTACAGTGTCTCATCGGTAGTAAATACTTCCCAATGACTTAGACAATCTAGAACATGAACTTAGAATACCTCAGGTATCGTGGAACACATGAACACTCCTTCGTTATATAATCATTACAAACCGAAACTGGGAGGCAGAGAACACACGTGCAAGTTTGAAATGTTTATTTTTCAATGCAACATTCTCAAACGCAGTATCTTATATAATATCAACATACATATTATAAAAATCAGAGTTAGCAGCATAGTCACTAATCCATAATAAGTAAAAGGTGATAGCATGTTATGATGCAGAGATCTATATAATTCTGTATCACCTATATTTCGCGCACCCTAATTAGCATATTATATTATATCTAAGAAGGTCTCATCTGGGTTCTTAGCAGGGCGGACCCATACCTCTAATTCTCAGTAGGAGGAGATCACATCAACCGCTACCAGCTCTCAGCATGCGAAGCATCAAGTGTGTTTTTCATTCTCTGTAACTCTATCTTAAAACCCACGTAGAGCCCAATGTTGGCAACAACATTATTTGTGTTATGACTAACGTGGTGCGAGGATCAAGCCTTCAGCAACCTTGTGTTAGGTTATTCTTAGAGTGTGCAGTTCTCAGTGTGCAGACAGTTGTACCAAGTGTACCAAGCACGACTGATACCAGGGCAATAACATATTATTCTCAAATAAATCACATCTTTCGTCTAGGTTGAAAGCTACAATAACAATTAGGTGTCGTGTGCAAACCGAAGCAGAAAGAAAATATGGCGTTTAAACATTTAATAAGCACATGCTAACTTAACACAATATATAGAAACGTAGTAACCATATGACAATACCCAAGAAGTGAATGGGCAAAGCATTTGCCATGCACCGTGCACTGTGGGTAAAGGACCTGCCATTGTTCTGTCCCTGCCATGAATTTCAGTGGCCAGGTCCTGCATTTTGATTTGACCACACCACATTTGGGTGAATGTTCTGATCTTAAGCCAGAGTCTGTACTCGGCACACCTACCCATAGAAATAAATAATACACTGGGCTTTGCAGGGAGCTTTGGGTCTGGCCTGGAACTTTAGGCATGAGTGCCCGCCTCCTGGATCAGCTTCTGTGACTTACACCAGGTTCAATGCTATTTGTGCCATCATGTGCCTGATTTCTGTCTTGAAGCGAGTCAAAAAGAGGTCACAGAATCACTTGCTGAAAGTAAAATCTCTTAGGACCTGCCATAAGCAACATTACAGTCACTTTGTCAGCTTCCACGTGACCTACAGGATCACCTGATTTAGAGAGTGAAGAGAATGGAAACTGCAAGTCTGGGTAATGCCATCTGGGAACCACTAGGCCATTTACTATCACATGCATGGGACATCCTAGGTCAGGATTCCTATTAGAAATAGGATTTCTGGTTGGCTTAGGCAAGTGCCTAAGCCAGGAAGAAACCACCACTCTAGTCAGGGCAAGGGAGTTACACACTGAAGATAACCCCTGCTTACCCCCTGGTAGCTTGGCACGAGCAGTCAGGCTTATCCCAGAGGCAATGTGTAATGCGTTTGCGCAACACACTCACACAGCAGCGACACACTAGGCACGCCACAAAAGAAACTCCACACAAGGTTATGTTAAAATATCCTTTGTATTATCCATGAAACACATTAGAACATAATCACAAATGAACACTGTGCCATCTGGCACTTAGGTATTACTTTACACAGGATTATTTATCCTTACAGGGCCAATCGGGCCACTGTTAGAACCATCACAGTTGGTAAAAACAACCAGTAATTACTGGTAACAATGCACTTAGCACGCAGCATGAGACAAAACCATCATAACAGGACTCAGCATAGCATTTTAGACAAAACATCAGCAGTGCACCTTAGTACCTACTAGTAGCGTGCACACATACATGCATCGTGCCCACCTTAGGTATGCCACCATTTCTGCAAAGGTAACTGTCTTTTCCCTGTGTAGGTTCTTGAGCCACTTGCCCTTCTACCACAGGAAATGTGGTATTGTGGCCTTGTCTGGGCTCGCCCGCAAAGCTCACAGGAACAATCACCACAAATGAAAACCCCCCAACAGTGTACCAAAATCGGCAGCTGCCCATGTTGGAGAACTCTCCCAGTCTCGGGTTATGGCTCTGAGTGGGGCCGGAATCTTGATCCCACCCCAGATTTCAGGCAGCCTGCGATGCCCCCAAAAGGCAGCGCAATGCCCTCTCCAATGGTCTGGCTGGTAACGGATGGCCTGATCGGATTCTCCAGTTTTCCCACTGACACTGACCTGACGGCTGCTGCACCCCTCTGGGCTTGTCTGTCCTCCTCGGCTCTCTTCCAGGCGCCGGGAGGCGGGCAGTCATGAAGTGAAGCCCGCAAGGCTCCAGCTCCTTCTCGGCCCTGCCCACAAGCGATGTCAGACCCTGTCAGGGCTTCTCCCACTCCTCCAACAACATACTGGGCTCTCCTCTTCCTTGGAGAGCCTTGCCCACCCACATGCACCATCTCGCCTGACTTCCTTGCTGTGGCGGGCAAAAGTCTGCAAGGCTCCGTCTCTCCTGCTGGTGCCACGCCCCAGGGCATGCTCATCCCGCCTGACTTCCACCTGCTGCCTCTGGCTTCATTGTGACCTCTTGCAGCCCGCCACTCAGCCGAGTCCCGGCTGCGCACACGGGAAAAGAGTGACCGGCTACCAGGGAGAGGGGGAGCACTTCTCCTGGCTCAGGTCCCCTCTCCTGTCCCCTAAATAGCCACAGGCAAGGGCGGCACATTAATAAAAACAACAGCGCTTCACACGTGCCTTTGCCCCCAGGTCATAGAACTGACAGGTGAGCACCCTTGAACAATTCACACACTTCTTTTTAAATAACCTGGAAGGAGGACAGTCCGGTCCTTCTGGTGCTCCACACAGGAGCAGCCTACTGCAGGTCAATTCACCCCTCACATCAGTGCTTAGCTGGGCACAGGCAGGCCAGCACGTGGGGACCCCCAGGAGACAGCAGCTGGGTCCCACGGCGGTTCCGCCTTGCCCAGTTGTCCTTCAGCTCCAAGCAGGTACCAAGCAGCCTTTTCTTGGGGTCACAGCCCCAATATTTATACCAGTTACTGTTCTTTATTCTGCCCTGGCACAGGGCTTGGTGACCCAGTTCAAACCAGTTCTGGGGGGCACTCCAACATTTGTTTACTGCGTACAACAGTCCCCATTGACAGAGTAGGTCCTGGCCCCAGACACACTACAGGGAGGCGGAGCCAGCATTGTAGAAAGCAGGCACAGACCTAATCAGGGTCAGGGACTACTGCTCCAAATGCAGATCTGCCTATTTAGCCTAGCACTGACTTACCTAGCCCCTCTGGAGCCACTGCACCCAACCAGCTCCTGTCACTCCAGAGCCAGACATGCAATACACATCAGGCAGGCACAAAGATACATAGCACACATAAATGCCAACTTCTAAAAGTGGCATTTCTAAAATAGTGATAATAATTAGGCGCACTCCATTACCCAGCATTTTTTACCACTATTCCAAACATACCAAACTTGACCACGCTTCTCCTCTCATATCAGGAATTACCACTGAAACACTTATCAGTGCATTCCCATGAGAGGGCAGCCTCACAGCAGTGAGAAACCAAAATGGCTGTTTGTCACTACCACGACATGTCACACAATTAAGATACATGTCCTACCTTTTACCTAAAAGGCACCATCGGGCTAGCTAGGGCGTACCTTACGGGTGACTGATATATAGTGAAAGGGGGTCACCGACGTGGTACCCACTTCGTGCCACGTCCCAGTGGCAGTAAACAGCACGCGCAGGCCCTGCAATGGCAGAGATATGAGACAGGTTTGAAAGGCTACTTTGGTTGGTGGCGCAAGCAGCGCTGCAAGCCCACCAGTAGCAAAAACTGGATTTCTTGTTTTTGATGTGATTGTTGTACTTCCTACGGGCTGTTTTGAGTTGTTCGCGACTGATGGAGGTAGGGTTATTCCTCCAGCTTCTTTCTTTGGCTCTTAGTTTTCTCCTTTCAGAATTGAGGTCGGAGTTGAACCATGACATGGATGGAATGGCTCGTTTTTTTTTTCAGCTTTAGGGGCGCTAGCTGGTCAAGCATGGTCACTAGCTTTGCGTTGTAACGCCCGGTGAGTTCGCTTGTGGAGAGGTGGTCATTGGTGAAGGGAAGAAGCAAGCTTATCCGTTCTTCAAGATCTACCATGGGAATCTGGGAGAATTTCTGATCCATTTGGGGGGTCTTGCATAGGCGTTTGATAGAGGGTTTGTTGGTTGATATGAAATTATATCATGTGGTGGTCTGACCAGTCCACGGGGAATATGTGGTTGATTGTAATTGTGTTTCGTTGAGCGATGATGGCAACCAAGGTGGCTCCTTTGTAGTACGTCTCCTCCGTGCAGTTTTGAGGTAAATTATTGTCACAGAGGAGATTGGATGGCGTTTGAATTAGCGGGTTGTTAGTTTTATTCCACCGCACCTTAAAGACGCCAAGAATTAGATTGTTGGCATCTCCGAGTGCACCTTGAGGTAAAGAGTATAACGTGCACCGGTGGGATTCTGCTATATATGTGGCAGATGTTAATGGATCAAAAACTATAAATGGTTATTTTAAGTTAATGTTTCTTTTGCTGCGTTTGTGGTAGTCCATATTTTTCCACGTTGGCTTTTGTTTAGCGATTGGTCCAGGAGCCATGAGGCTTTTTTACTGAGCCCTTCGCGCATTGGTGCTCCGGGTCGTGCCACAGGACAGCATGAGCCGCCGCGCGTATGTAGGACAGTATTGCATAAGTATTATGTAACGGCGCTCCGATGAGTGGACAGTGATGCAGGATGTGGCCAGACGAATTATGCGGCGTCCCTATGAAGCCTGTGCTCGCTCTGCACAGAATATGGGCACGTGCAGCAAAAAAAATCTGCATTTTTTTCAAGACACCACGTGAGTTGCCTGTTGGTGTTTTCTAGGAATGCTCTCCTTTTTTTAAACAGCCGAAACACCTTGACCCGACCTTCTCTCCTCCTTCGCCACAACCCTCTCCTTCGTCCGACACCCAAGCACCTCGCAAAAAGCGATGAACAGATCAGTTTGGGAGCAGCGCTCTTCTGCCTGGCGACCTTTAAAGGTGACTAACATTCTGTATTACTTTCACTGTTGGCCTCGTCAAGAGATTGCTTTTCTTGGTTATGTAGCTGCATTTTAGTAAAAAAGCCTTCCCATCCCATGTAGTTTGTTGAACAAAGTAAATACTTAAAAAACATGGCTTATTGCAGTCTAAGACTTTTCTAATGTTGGGAATTAAACAGATACAGTTTTGCGAAGTGATGGAATTGTAAATCATAAACATTATGTATTACTGTTTTGTACGTTAGTGGGGAAATTAGATGGAGAACTGGAGTTCCCGCTTACTAGTCTCACAGAGGGTTTGTGGCCCAGTATGTGAAATGCAACCTGATCTGGGTAGGAAGGAGTAGCGGTGAGACCGGTCTGAGGCACTGTCTTACTCACTAGCTTATCAGAATCTAAGCGGACTGTGATAAGTCTTAGAACCATTCTAATGACCGACAATGAGAGACTGGACACATTGCACCTGTCGTGTGCACTCTAAGAGAAACCAGCATTTATGGTAGCACATAGAAGTCTTATAAATAGTTAATGCAAAATAACCAGCAGGCATCAAATGTAGTCAAAGGTTAAAACACATTGCACCATGGTCAGTTGTAAGTTGTAACACTTCATGCTTAAATCCATACATGTCTCGACTGAGTTTACACACTTTTTAGGCTTTGCCCATTCACTGTCTCATTCAAGACACTGTTTTCTAACAGTGGGCTTAGAGGCCGTCCATTGCTTACCATTGTTTGGTTTTTATTGTCACTCTCATTTGCTTTCTTTTTGCTACTCGCCGAAAAGCATTTCTCAGCCTTCTCAGGGGTTGTAAGTGCAATATAAGTACAATTACAATTATTGGTCAGCTGTCATAGGCTTCTTTCCTGCTAGTGTGTTTTTCTTTCCCTAGGAGCATAGAGGCATTACTTGTGTACTTCCATCGTTCATTTTTTTAGGCACTACTTTTTCCTTTGTATTTAAGCACTGTACGAGAGTGCACCTTTTTTAGCAGTCTCCCTCATGTACTTCTCCCCCTTCTTTGTTCTTCCTGCCCAGCTTCACTCCTCTGTCTGTGTTGCTCCAAACCCTCTGTTGTCTGTTGCTCCTCCCACCCGCCCTCCCTCTGTCTGTGTTGACCCTCCCACCCGCCCACCCTCTGTCTGTGTTGCCCCTCCCATCCCCCCACCCTCTGTCTGTGTTGCCCCTCCCATCCCCCCACCCTCTGTCTGTGTTTTGCCCCTCCCATCCGCCCACCCTCTGTCTGTGTTGCCCCTTCACCCGCCCTCCCTCTGTTGTCTGTGTTGCCCCTCCACTCGCCCTCCCTCTGTTGTCTGTTTCCCTTCCTACCCACCCTCCCTCTGTCTGTTGCCCCACCCACCCTCCCTCTGTCTGTTGCCCCTCCCACCCACCCTCCCTCTGTCTGTTGCCCCTCCCACCCACCCTCTCTGTTGCCCCTCCCACCAACCCTCTGTTTGTTGCGCCTCCCTCTGTCTGTTAACCCTCCCATCTGCTCCCTTTCTCTTTTGTCTGTTGCCTCTCCCACCCGCCCCTCCTCTGTTGTCTGTGTTGCCCCTACACCCGCTCTTCCTCTGTTGCCCTTCCCACCCACCCATTGTCTGTTGCCCCTCCCACCCACCCTCTGTCTATTGCCCCTCCCTCTGTCTGTTGCCCCTCCCATCTGCTTTACTTCTCCATTGTCCGTGTTTCCCCAATGCTGTCCGTGTTGCCCCATTCACCCTCCCTCCTGTAATGTTGGGGGCCCTGGGCCCTCATGCTGTAAAGGACTGACAGAGACACCATCAGCTACAAGGTACAACTGGCCCAGAGCACGTGCGCTCGGCCTCTTTTATTAGAACTGTGTCACCTGACCAGTGACATCAGTGGTGGGTGGGTGTTTAGTGTAGGGCATACAAAACACTAGACTGCTGACTGTGACTCTGGGTCACTACATCCCTCCCAAACTTTGGGGAAAATTGAAAACAAAAGAAAGTCCAACCTGTGGGAGAAAAAGTGCAGTTTGCAAACCCCACGACAAAGTTCAACCTGTGGGAAAGAAAATGTACATACAATATAATACTGGACTCTATATTTTGAAGTGAGTCTCTTTGGTGGATTGCAGGTCGCAGATGGTGTAGTTACTGCATCCAGGACTCATGAGTCACTGTGGCATGGTTTGTCGTTGTTTGGCGGGTCCTATCTTCTGTCTGCGCCGCCTGGACGTTGTCCTTTGCCTTGTCTTTGCTTCACACCACTGGTGACAGTTGGTAGCTATATAGAAGGGTGACGTGATCCGAGTATTGTTTGTCTTCTCGGTTCTCCTCTTCAGTCCTGGTCCTTGGTGATGTCTCGGGGCAGGCTTCAAAGTATTCCTGGGCAGATGAAAGGAGTAGGTGCATACAAAACACTAGACTGCTGACTGTGACTCTGGGTCACTACATCCCTCCCAAACTTTGGGGAAAATTGAAAACAAAAGAAAGTCCAACCTGTGGGAGAAAAAGTGCAGTTCGCAAACCCCACGACAAAGTTCAACCTGTGGGAAAGAAAATGTACATACAATATAATACTGGACTCTATAGTTTGAAGTGAGTCTCTTTGGTGGGTTGCAGGTCGCAGATGGTGTAGTTACTGCATCCAGGACTCATGAGTCACTGTGGCATGGTTTGCCGTTGTTCGGCGGATCCTATCTTCTGTCTGCGCCACTTGGACGTTGTTCTTTGTCTTGTGTTTGATTCACACCACTGGTGACAGTTGGTAGCTAGATGGAAACTTGCCCTCTTCTGCGATTGCCACATGGATGGATGGATGGCTTGTAGGTGAATATCTTTGACTTGTGCCGCCGGTGTTCCTGCAAGGCCTTGTTCTCTGCTGCACTCCGGTGTCGTGGTGCATGTCACCATCTTCTCCTGATGGGTGTGCGAGTTGACTGGTCACACCTCTTCTGTTCTTGTGATCTTCTAGTGGCACCGTGGCACTCACTACCCTTCTTCTCCTCCATTCCTTTCACGACGTGGTTGGTCCCTTTTCTTTTCTTGAACCACCCAGGCCATCTCCGTGTGGCGTGCACTCCACACGTGTCTCCCTGGTTGCGTCCTACCCTTAGGACACGCCTTCTCTTCTTCCGATGACCAAAACCAGGCATCGCACCTTTCTTCCTGTCGCTCCTCCTTTACTTTGGGTGGGTGTTCAGACCTCTTCTGGGTCCCGTCCATGGACCTCTTCTTGAACTCCATGTCGGTCTTCATGTCAGAATATTCAGGTTCTTTAGCTTTGACCTTCTGGCAGGTCTTCGCAGTCGTGACCTTCTGGCAGGCCATCTTCTCCTTTTCTTTCCGGGCGACCATCCGACTGGTCATCTTCTCCTTTTCTTTCCGGGCGACCATCCGACTGGTCATCATCTCCTTTTCTTTCCGGGTGACCATCTGACTGGTCATCTTCTCCTTTTCTTTCCGGGCGACCATCTGACTGGTCATCTTCTCCTTTTCTTTCCGGGCGACCATCTGACTGGTCATCTTCCTGGTCATCTTCTCCTTTTCTTTCCGGGCGACCATCTGTCTGGTCAGCTTCTTCCTTTCCTTTCGGGCGACCAACTGACTGGTCCGCGTCTTCTTTCCTTTTCTTTTCGGGTGACCATCCGACTGGTCCGCGTCTGGTGGTGACTTTCTGGCAGGTCATCTTCGCTGTGACCTACTGACAGGTCTCAGAGTAAACGATCCCTGCGTCACTCAGTCGTGGTGGCGTGGAGTTCCTTCACTCCTTGCACGTTCCTGCGCAGTGCTGTTCTGTCCTGAGGTGTGGAGTTCCTTCACTCCTTGCGCGCTCCTGCGCAATGCTTTGCTTCAGGCGCATCCCGGCGCTGTCTCCTTGCGCGTTCCTGAAGGTTTTGGCGCGTTCCTGCGCTGTCTCCTGGCGTGTTCCTGAGTGTTCTGGCGCGTTCCTGCGTTGACTCCTTCTTGCACTTCTTGCGCTTCCTGGAGTGTACCTGCGATTGGTCAGTCTCCTTGGGTGTCTGCTAGGTAAATGTCTTTCTTTGCTGCTGACAGTGTTCCCTTGGTTTGTTGCAGCCTTGTATATACTGATTCTCTGTCGGGTGTCCTCTGCGGGGAGTCTGCTGTCTTCTGGCGCACTTGGGGCCACTAGGGCACAGCTGCAGTGGTCACTCGCCCTGTTGCAGACTTAACTGGGGGCTGTCTTTTCCTTTGAGGTGCGCTGTTGCACCATATCCACTGGGTGGCAGTGTTGCAATTAGCTTTGATTTCGTCGTGGGCCCGGGTTTGCTGTGGTCTGGATGCTTCCTGCATTCGGCTGGGAATGGAGCCTCGGCTAATCTGATCTGGAGCTGCTGTTTGCACTTTGCTGGTGAGGAGCTTGCTTGCCTTCACGTTCTCCCTGCCTGTAGCAGCCTCTCAGACCACACGCTGCGCAGGGCGGGGAAGAGTCGGTGCTGGGGCAGTGTGAAGTGTGCTGTGGTGTCCTCCTCTTTTGGTGGACTTAAAACTCCCTGCCCCTCGCCGCAGTCCTTTTCTCGTCACGGCCGCGCAGGGTAGGGGCTGGTGCCGCATCGCTGGTTCGCCGCGGGTCGGCAGATGGCTCCTGTTCACTCTCCCTGCCAGTCTTCTTCGCACCCTGGGCTGTGTGGGGGTAGGTGGGGGGGAAAGAGCGTTAGCGCCGCTGGACTTCTCGCCGCTTTTCCTTCACTATTCCGCCGCTGCAGCCTCACAATCCACACACGGCGCGGCGGGGGAGGAGTGTTGGCGCTGTCCTCTGGGTGGCACACTGCTCTGGGGCCTTGGGCAGCCTATGCCTTGTCCGGCTGTGCTGGGGGTGCTTGCCAACGGCGGGGCCTCGTCGTGAGTGTGAGTGGGCTCTGCTTTAATTACTCGGTGCCCGGCAGCTTTCCTCACGCTGCGGGCACTCGTTTTAAGTTTAATCACCCCCGCAGCCGCACTTCACACACGCTGCGCGGCAGGAAGACGCAGGCAGGCTGCGGGTGGGTTCCGCTGGCCTCGCTTTACCGGGGGCCCAGTAGCTGGCGTCGCTCGCACTTTCGGGGGCACAGTGTCACTCTAGCAGCGGGTGGGCTCCGCTTTATTAGTCGGCGCCCCGCAGCTTCCCTCACACTGCGGGCGCTCTCTGGTGCAAAGTTCATTCCCCCGCCGCCACACTTCACACACGCGGCGGGGACGCTTCAGGCAGGCCGCGGGTGGGCTCCGTGAGTCCTGCGTTATTTGAAATTGAAATGTGGCTGCAATTACGCCCGGCGAGGCGCGTTGGTCATGCGGGTGGGCACCGCTTACGTACAGACAGGGGGGTCGCTTTAGGCTTGCGCGGCCCCCTCCGCTCACCTTCGGCTGGGTGGCTGGCTTCCTTCACGTGGGTGGGCTCCGCGGAGGTCGTAGCGTTTGACTACCAGTCCTGGCTCGGTGGCGGACGATGCAGGTGGGCTCTGCACAGCTCTCTCTTCACCCCAGGCAGGGGGGGCTCAGTCGCGGCCGACGCGGGTGGGCTCCGGTCGGTCCGCTCCTCTTCACCCCACGCAGGGGCTGTGCAGGCTTGGCTCAGAAGGTGTGGGATAGGCTCCCGGTCACCTTCTTGTCTGCAGGCAGGCCCCGGGCTCGGCTTACGCCCTGCAGGCCTCTCGGCGGCCGGCGCCGCTTCCCCGGGAGGGTGCCCTGCACACGGGCACTTCCCTTCTTCTTTCCGGGGTTTTTTTTTCTTTCAACTGCGGCACGCGTGGCTAGCGTCCGCCCTCCTCGTCGCCAATGTAATGTTGGGGGCCCTGGGCCCTCATGCTGTAAAGGACTGACACAGACACCATCAGCTACAAGGTACAACTGGTCCAGAGCACCTGCGCTCTGCCTCTTTTATTAGAACTGTGTCACCTGACCAGTGACATCAGTGGTGGGTGGGTGTTTAGTGTAGGGCATACAAAACACTAGACTGCTGACTGTGACTCTGGGTCACTACACCTCCGTTGTCCGTGTTGCCTTACACACCCTTCCTCCATTGTCCATGTTGCCCCATTCACCCACCCGTCCCTCCCTCCAATGTCTGTGTTGTCCCACCCACCCTCCCTGTGTTGTCCCACCCACCCTCCCTGTGTTGTCCAACACACCCTCCCTGCCTCCTTTGTCCTACCCACCCTCCCTACCTCCTCTGTCCTACCCACCCTCTCTGCCTCCTTTGTCCTTGCTGTCCCACCCTTGCCGTACAACCCACCCTCCCTCCTTTGTTGTTCTCCCACCCATGTTCTCCCTCCCATGTTGTCCCTCCTACACTCCCTCGTCCATGTTGCCTCACCCACTCTCTCTCGTCTGTATTGCCTCATCCACCCTCTCTCGTCCTGTGTTGCCTCACCCACTTCCCCTCCCTCCCTCTGTTGTCCGTGTTGCTCCTGCGACCCTCCCTCCGTTGTCCGCGTTGCCCCTGCCACCCTCCCTCTATTGTCTGTTGCCCCTGCCACCAATCCCCCCCTACTTTGTCCATGTTGCCCCTGCCACCCATCCCTCCCTACGTTGCCCGTGTTGCCCCTCCAAACCATCCCACCCTCCCACTGTTGTCCTTGTTGCCCATCCCTCCCACTCACCCTTCTCCGTTGCCCCTACCATTCCGGTAGCTGCATCATAGCACGTTTTTTTTTTTACTGTGAGCCAGGCTGCTATACAACTTGGCTAAAATATTGACAAAGCTAATACCTCACTTAGGCCAGACCTATTGGCTTTGCAATGCTTGTTCCCAATTGTCCCTGTTGTTCATCTTTCTCTTCCTTTAACTTTCTCCTTTTTATGTTTTTCTCTGTCTTGCTGTGAGTCGAGGACTGATGAGAAAAAATGCTTGCCTGCCCCAAAGGCGAGACCTATTGGCTAGGCCAATGCTTGTTAGATATGGGGTTGGCTGCACTTTGCAGAAAACCAGAAGATCGTCTTGTCATGACATACATTTTCAGGCATACTGGTCCATTAACAGCTTGTGGATGTCCAAACAGACATTACGTTGTGATGACAAGCCATCATGTCCCTATATACCTTGGTATTTCAAAAATGTTGGAATATTTGTATGTGCAGATGGTGTTTGGATGTTCCTTCAAAATGTCATAATATTTCACAAAAGCTTTGGCTGTCAGCCATTTGGCTTGGTCAATTGTAGCTTTGCTTTATGTCTTGGTAACTTTTTTAGGGAAGCTGCTGTGGCTCTTTTCAATAAAAAACAATTGGCTATTTTTCAAACATTTTTAGCCTCAAAAAGCACACATTGCCATAGTGTGTGGATGTGCTTCTTATGAAAGGGCAGAATACTGTCACTCACAAAGTAAGTCAGCCAGTTGCTGAAGTGTGCTTACCCATGCCCCCATGCTTCATCTTGTAGTGGGTGGATGATAAGTGTGAATGACACAGTAACAGACCAATGGATGAAGAGGGCTAGCTAAAATCCCTTATAAATAAGTATATTATTTATATAATTGTATTCAAATTAAAAGACCCTGGTAATGCTAGACGCATTAACAATGGGCAGCATAATTGAAAATATGTAATCATACTTATTTAGTTTTATTGATGATGTCAATTGACTAAGTATTTTTTTTTTCATGTTACTGGAAAAATAGTCACCTGCAAGTCATTACTGGGAGGACATATTGGTTCTTTGTAGAATGTCACCCTTCCCCTACGTGATTTAACTCGGAGGGCATCTGCTTTTAGCTATCAGTGGAAATGTCACCGTGCATCCTTGTGCCTTCATTGCAAGAACATTTTTTGACTTCCACTGGATCTTCAGCCTTTCACCACTATCTTATGCTCTATGTGACACCAAATTAGTGATAACATATATCCTGTGATATTCTCAAGGATGTAATTGTAGTGATATATGTTAGGTGAATCGCTGCATGAGGGAGTGGTATGGATGCATAACATTAGTTAATTACAATAATTGGAGATTGTATTTATTTCTTTTGTTATATCATAACCATTACATCCTTCGACTGTAGATTTTTATTTTATTTTTTATAACATGATTGTTTCAAATCAGAATAGTTAAACAAAACCCCAAACTTTTTATGTGACCACATCTAAAAAAACTGATGTTCCTTAACATATATGCATGAATGTTCTTTTTTTTTGGTGTGCAAATGTCACTGAGAAATGTCATATTTATTGTTTAGATTATATACGTAGAATTGCCCCACTTAAAATTTGCCTTCTCTAGAAAAAAGGTATTTAGAAAAAATATCTAGTACGGTTGGCATTATTACATGGGTTAAAATACAATAACACATCAGAGTAGTACTTTCAGAATTTGAATGATTGTGCAAGGAAACTGATGAGTGAAGAGATGTTTAAATGAAGATCATGATATTTGTATCCTTGGCATACTGCTGTGAAAATTCTACTACTTTGGCATGGGCTTCCTTTTTTATTTACAACGGTAATCTATCATACGTGTCCTCTTGTACAGGGCATTGATGGATTCAGTATTGCATATTTTCTATCCACAGTGGTGTGCAACAACTGCCTCACATGGCAGGCTAATCTGCGTGTGCTTTGGTGTAATAAAGTAATGGACATTATTGTGGAATGTATGACTTGAAGCTGAACAGATGGTTGTGCACACTAGCAGCGTAACTCCTTTTTGCTAACTTATTTAACCGTATCACTGCGGCGGCTTTTCCCGCTGTGTGCGGCTATTTTCAAATTACCGCGTTACATGACGAGCTCAGCTCGTCATCAGCATACGAGCGCCGTAGCTGATGACTCTCGTCATCCGCATCGAAGGGGTTAATGGCACAAGCACGGGAAGCATGTCGCCTCAAATGCGTGCCCATTGCCAGCACCATTCTTAACAACTTCAGCACTATTTTGGTATTCTATTCGAACATACGCACCCCAAATAAAGCCTTCAGAACCCTGGTACACTTAAGACCTTGCTGACAGAAAATGATCCATCTGCAAAGCAGAAATAACAATGATCTCCTGATCCTGAAATAGCTCCGCTCAACACGCAAGTAGCTCATCTCATCAGCCAAAGCAAAGTTGTATACCAACACCAGCACTGAAGCCACCGGCAGAAACAGAACACTTTTCTGGACAATGAAGAACTGCAGCAACCCCCTGCAGGACCCACCTAGTACTCTTTTGAAAATTGTGATGTAATGACCCCCTTGGAGAAGGGGGTCCCTCAGGGCTCCTGTCTGAGTCCCACCCTTTTTAATATATATATGGCCCCTCATGCCCAGATTGTGGAACAGCTGGGTTTTGAATACGCTGCCAACACTCAGCTGATGTTCACGATCGGGAAATGTGCTGAGGTAGAAAAAATATGTTTCGCTAATGGCATGAATCTGATCTCTAATACTGGATGACTGTGAATTATCTTCAATTGAACCCAGGGAAGACGGAGATTATGTTAATGTGGAAAGCTCCAGATATTTGGTCAGAAGATTGGTGGCCTGACCAACTGGGTACTGCTCCCCCCTCCTAAACTCTCCGTAAAGAACCTAGGAATAAAAATTGACCGCACCCGGTCTATGAAAGACCATATTGCAACTATGACCAGCACATGCTTTTACAGTCTCCGACTTCTTCGGAAAATACTTCAGTTCATACCCACCTCCCATCGTAGGACTTTAGTTCACGCAATGGTAACTAGTAGTTTAGATTACGGCAACGCCCTGCTGGCAGAAGTGGGGGAGACCCTCCTGGCCAAATTGCAAATTGTTCAGAATACGGCTACAAGAATGATCTTAAATCGCCAGGCATTTTCTTCATCAATCCCGCTGCTTAGAGAATTGCATTGGCTCAATGTAAAAAAAAGATCCTTTTTCAAAATCTGCTGCCTAACCCATAACTCTCTTAATGATGAAGGTCCTCGTTGCCTACAACGTAAACTATTTAAATATCGCCCCAGTAGGCGGCTGAGATCCACCTCACAGGGTCTGCTACAAGTTCCTCGAATTCGTCTTACCCGGACAGGTGGGAGAGCTTTTTCTATTTGGCTCCCAGGTATTGGAATCAGCTCCCACAGGCCCTGCGAGCCATTCCGAATTATGACACTTTTAGGAAACATCTGAAGACCTTCCTTTTTTAACTCTTGTTTCCAGTCTGGTTCCCCTTCAGCAGTAGTCCAATCTCTAGTCAGCGCCGAGATGCCCCAGGGTGAGTTGAGCGCTTTATAAATGTCTAATCTAAAACTGTCTAATCTAATCATGAACCTATTAATTAAAAAAATACATAAGCTCCAACAGCACATCGACAACACCAAGCCTGCGCCACTTTGTATTCCTACCTCTTTCTGTAGAATCCGGCAACTTTCTCAGCCTTTAAGTCTCTATTTCTTGCAGGCTGATGTTGCCGACATACTAGACTCCCTCAAGCCACTTCTAAGGGCAATGTGTTACTCTCATCCTTTTTCAAAGTCCTCTGGGAATGCTCTCTCACTCCTACTCACCATTGTCAATGCCTCCCTCACTCAAGGTATCTTCCCAAAAGCTCTCAAGACCAGCCACATTCTCCCACTCCTAAAGAAACCTAAACTAGACTCTGATGACCTCTCCCACTACTGGCCCAATGCTCACTTACCATTCATCAGAACGAGCATTGAAAAAGCAGCCCACGTTCAACTCCAAGGTCACATAGTTGCTAACAATCTCCTGCACGAATACCAGTTTGGCTATGCATTATGCTGTAGCACGAATACTACTACCTTACACATTGTAGACAATGCCCTCTCTACCACAGATGAAGATGACCCCCTGCCTCATGATATTGCTGGACCTCTCTGCTGTCAACCACAGTTGATCATATGACCTTCAAATGCACTTAAGAGTCTCAAATGGGAATCACTGGCATGTCCTTCACTGGTTCTCCTTGTAACTTCCCAACCAAAAACAGTTTGTTACATGGATACCTCCAAGTCCAAAAAATCCCTATCACCTGCGGAGTCGCTGAAGGTTCCACTCTGTTGTTTTCTTCAGCCTCTCCATAGAGTTGCTTGATGTTATACATACGTTTATCACCACCAAGATTCACCAATAATCTGCTGATAGATAGCTTTCCTTGAGTCTCCTCTGATTCAGACATCCAGGCCTCAAACACTCTTGCACATAATCCAGACCTGGTAGTCCAGTGCCTATCTGAAGCTCAATCCAACAACAACAGAATTCCCGTTATTTCCCAAGAACAACAAACCGTGCAAACTTGGCTCAATTACATGTTCTTTGATGGCTTCAAACCCCAACTTGACTTTGCCAAAAAACAAAGAGAAACGGAAAGAAAGAAAGTGAAATCATTGTTCCAGACAGCCACTTCAGAACTGCTGTCAAGACCTCATAATTTTGCATCTGGATGGTGGTAACGTCCTGCTCCATGGTCTCTCAGACTCCACACTGTAAACTATTAAGGGCATCCTACATTCCACAGTACGTCTCATCCAGCACCTGAAGAAATATGATCAGCTCAACCCTATCCTGGTGGAACTTCATTGGCTTCCCTTGCAGGCCGCACCATTTTCAGAACCAGCTGAACCATTTACGAAGTCATCATCACCAGCACATTGCTTATCGTGCAGACAAATTACCAATCTCTGTTTCTCAGCAAACACACAATCAGGACACAGTCAGACTGCAGACTAAGAAGTGGAAAAAATAAAAAACAAGGCAGCAGGCCTTTTTCATCCCAAGCATCCAGGATCTTGAACAACATACCTGTATCCATCATCACAGCCTCAATGCTGCTCCAATATAAAACAAATTTGACGTTTCACCTCTTTAAAAAACACTGCAGTTTCCATGCTGGAAAACCAAGAACACGGACGCGATGAAAGAATTGAACAGCTTCAACAGGAGATCCTCCATTTCAGGTACCAACACCTAGATCTTCAAGCCCACACTGAGGATTTAGAGAACAGGTCCCGGCGCTGCAACATTCGCATCCGAGGGTTTGCCACTGGGACTGAGGGAAAGGACATCACCACATTTGTGACAGATTTGTTCAGGTCCATCATAGAGGCTCCTCCAAATACAGAGATAAAGATTGATTGCGCCCACAGAGTGCGTCGCAGGAGATTCCAGCAGGGCCCACCACCGGATATCTTGACCTACATCCACAATTTCACCCTGAAGGAGCAAATTCTGCAGCGTGCCAGAGAGAAGCACCCCATCCAGTTTCAAGGACACTCTCAGATCCTGCACTAGGACCTGGTGGTGTCCACATTGCAAAAACGCAGGGCCTTCCAACCTGTCACCTCTTGCCTCCTAGAGAGGGGGTGCCCTACTCATGGGGGCAACCCTTTTGAATTGTTTTTCACTTGAAAGGGAAACTGCACCAGCTCCATTTCTTGGACGAGGTGAGCCACCTCCTTGGTCTGACAGACCCCCTGCTTGGACGTCCCCGGGGGAGTGATCTGGCCGTGAGAGTGAGGAGCCCTCCGCCATTGCGGTGGCGGCCCTCCCAGACTGGTCGCCGCCTGGACCCAGAGACCATTGCTAGAGAGTGACAGGCGGTCCTTGTTACCCTTGCCGGTGACCCAGCTGGGACAGCAACATCATGATGCAAACACCTTGACCCCACCTAGTCCTTACTGCATTTTCCCTACGTTGTACCAGCAATGGGGCCGGGCAGGGAGCGGGGAGCAGGGTCACCAATACCCCCCTCTTTACTTAATATCCTATGGAGCTTTACATTCTGGTGAGTATCTCCTTCTCTAAGGACATATTGTTGATGTTTTATGGGACCACTTGACTTCTTTGGGGTATAAGTTGGACCTGGTGACCGATAATGCACAATCGTCCAACCCCTACTCTTTCATGTCTGATCGACTCACTCTTGCGTACAGATGCAGCGGGCGGGGAGAGCGATCTCAGGGCCATACCAAACGCATTGCCACTTCATACAACTCCATGACAGACACATTACAGATTGTCTACCTCAACATTAAAGTCCCTTACCATTCGCTGAAATGGAGCTCAATCCTCTCCTTTTTAGAAAATTTGGGAGCCCACATATGCTTGCGGCAGGAGACTATCTCCTCCCTAAATATCTACACAGACTCCGCTCCAAGGATTTTCCGCATCAATTTTTCTCATCCCTCCCATCCAAGATGGCTGGAGTAGCGATACTGATCTCCCAGACATTCAAGGGGAAAGTGGGTCCTAAGAAGGCAAAGGTCAAGGGTAGACTCTTAGCACACTCCTTAACCCTGTGACCCTGCAGCATTACGGTTTGTACCATATACTCCCCAAATGAAGGGCAGGAACACTTTCTCCACAAAGTGGTAACAGAAATTATGGGCACACAAGATAGATGAATGCTGCTGGGATGAGATCTTAATCTTATGTTCAATAATGAACTAGACAGATCAACGCAGCGCCACGACAGACTGAAGCTGTTTTCCTAGCGGGCCTCAATTGGTTGAATGACAGGGGCGGGACGGACCTATGGAGACTGTCCCATCCTCAATCCCGAGACTTTACCTTCTACTCACACTCCCACAAGACCTATGCCAGGCTAGACTACTTTTTGGGCAATACGGAAGTCACTGTTTTGGTCCAATCTACGGAACTTGAGCCCCGCTCCCTATCAGAACACTCTGCAGTGACGGTGACTCTCACAATCCCCACAACCAGCTGACACTCCAAAACCTGCCACCTCAGAGATGCCTTGCTTAAGCGCCCAGAAGTGGTTGCGCAAATCACTAAGACAATTGAGGACTACCTGATGCTCAACGACACTCCAGAGGTCAGTCTCTGCCCTGTGGGATTCCTTGAAAGCGGTAGTTAGAGGGGAGTTTATAGCGATAGCAGCCGCAGATAATAAGCTCCGGCGGGATAAGAGGGAGACACTGTCTCGTCAAGTCTTATAACTTGAACGCATACATAAGAGAACGGAAGCCCCCAGAGTCTGGAAACCACTGGAGGCCGTCCGTGCCCAGTCGTCCGGCCTTGATATTGATAGATCAGAGCATGCAACACTTCGACTTCGTCATTGCTTTTACGTGGGGGGTGACCGGGCAGACCAACTTTTAGCCAACGGACTCCTCATTCAGTGGCAAGAATCAGTAGTCCAGAGAATCAAAGATGCCGAGAGCCAGGAATGGGCTACTGATGCGCGCATTCTAGACACCTTCTGGGATTACTATCAGACCCTCTACTCGGCACAAGTCCTCCCTCAAGACGCAGCTCCAACTAATTTAAAAGAGTCCAACGTCTCCTCCCTGACACCTGACCAGGCCTCTGAACTGGACCGACCAGTTTGCATTGTGGAAGTTATTTCCCATATCTCTCGTCAAAATCTATCTGAGTCGCTGGGTCTGGACGGATGTCTGGCCTCTTTCTATAAGGTTTTTTGTCAAAGTATAGCACCACTCCTCACCAAGACTTTTTAATGCAATTGGTGACACTGATAGTGGTAATTCCTAAACCGGGAAAGGATAAAACTCAGTGCTCTTCCTACTGCCCCATTTCCCTCTTAAACATGGACCTAAAACTTTTTATGGGCATCCATGCTGGCAGGCTGAATCCGGTACTTCCGGGACTTGTGGAACTGGATCAGGTGGGTTTTGTGCCACAACAGCAATGCAGTGATAACACCAGATGTGTTGTTCACTTAATTGATAAATCCCAGAGGTATGCACAAGAGAGGGTGCTCTTATTAAACAACGCAGAGTAGGCATTCAATAGAGTCCACTGGCCATTCCTCGCTGCAATTCTGGCTCATTTCAGTAGAGGGGATTGTTTTCAAAAGCAGCTATACCCAGCCTACAGCAGTGGTCCAGGTCAATGGATGCTCCTCCAGCCCATTTGGCATCAGAAGGGGAATGAGGCATGGGTGCCTGCCATCGACCCTGCTGCTTGCCCTCTACATGGAAACTATGGCCCACAAAGCCCTCACCAATCCACAGATAAAGGGTATCCAATTCGGAGGGGAAAGGCATCTTGTAAGCAGACGATGTCATAGTATCCTTGGAAGAGCCTCTGACCTCTTTACCCACGAAGATTGCCGAATTAGAAGCATTTGGCTTAGCGTCGGGATTTAAGATAAATGTCCAAAATTGCAGGCCCACGACCTTACCATTCCCACGTACTCTCGATGCTCCACGCCGTATACTCCCTCAGCAATGGGCCCCGAAATCCATCCCATACTTGGGTATCCTTCTCGCCCCTGCCATAGCTGAAACAATAACCCTTAACTATCAGACCCTGACCCAACAGATCAAGTAGGATCTCCACCGCTGGCGCTCCTACTCTGTATCTTGGTTAAGGTGCATTTCAGCAATCAAAACGATAAACCTCCACAGCATTTTGTTCCTCTTTCAGGCACTCCCAGTCCCGCCCCCTCCTGACATGCTACGCCTTCTCCAGCAGGAGATAAACAAAATCATGTGGGCAGACAAACGCGCCAGCCTTCGTCGAGATTTTAGCTACAAACCCCCCATGGAAGGGGGTTTAGGCATCCCAGCGCTATTAACAAGCCACTCCGCTCAGGATTTTTGTTGAATAGTCCCGACCAGAATCTGAAAAGCGCTGGTTATTTATCGATAGAGCGCTAGCTGGACAGGATCTAAGGGGTATCCCTTTTCTTCCAAAACCGTCTCGACCCAAATCACTTTACCTTTCCCCAATAAAAAGGCCATCTCTGAGGTTGTGGGACGGCCTAGCGACACAGAGGGACCTGACATCTTTCCCCTCACCTCTCACGCGCCATTCCAGATATGGAACCAGACAGGCTGCAGATCAGTGAGCCACCTATTTGACGTGGAGTGCCCCCTTTGAGGCTTTACGCACAAACTTTGCGCTCCCAGAATCAGAGCAATGGCACTACTTGCCGATCCTTCAATGGGTAATGCACCCCTATGTTCGTTCTGGAGTTGAGCGGTACCTCACTCTCTTCGAGCGGTGGGTGCTAGCCAAGACGTCGGACAAGCTCATGATTTCAGAACTGTATCGCCTAATAGGTTTCTGTACAGAGACTTCTAAGCCTAAGAGTCTGCTTCAATGGGAGACCGAGATAGACAGGGAACTAATGGTAAAGGAGTGGGGTGACATTTACCACTGGGCGCGCCACGCGGCCCACAACATGACCAGCATCGAAATCGCCATCAAAATCGTTACCTATTGGTATTATGCATCCCATAGATTACACAGCTACTACTCATCTAAATCACCAGAGTGCTGGCGCCATTGCGGGCAAACCGCTACGTTGTTAAACATCACATCCTATGGGACTGCCAGAAATTACAGCAATACTGGGAGCAGGTACTTGCCGATATAGATACGCACTTTGACACAGTACTCCCCAGATTCCCAGCATACATTATACTTGGACTCCCAAACCCTCTCACCTTCCCCCTCAGGTCGAAGCGAGGCAGACAGATCGCCCTGGCCTTAGGGGCGGCTTTACAAAACATCCTATCCCATTGGGGATCAGAGCTACTGCCCACACACTTAGGATGGCTGCACCGGTTATGGCATATACTAGGGATGGAATGAATCACTCTTTCCTTGTCCAATTAGAGCATTTGCTTCCTTGAAATATGGGGGCCATTTCTGACCCTGCTGACATCGGAATTCCGGGAGCTTACCTGTCCTAAATACCTGCGACTCTCGAGACTGAGCGAGTCCCAAGGTCCCTCGTAGCCTTTTCATTGCGGTCACGAAGTGGGACACTCAGGACATATGTTGGGTTTGGAGCTCGTTTTTGTTGCAAGTAAACCTAACAGGTTGTAGCTTAATCATCCAACATAACAAGGTAAGTTGCATAGTTAAGACCATTCATTAAAGATTCTGCAAGTGACACCATAGTCAATAAAGCAGACATTTCCTAGGGCTCAAAGCACCCAACATTGGGAAATCGGAAATCACTTATGTTCATCTTCCCAGTCCAGCCCTCGACCCAGTCCTCCCCTCTAGCTCAGTGTCCCAGTAATGAACTTTCACTGTCACCTGCGAGCAGGCAGGATTCTCAATTCCGGCCTCCGCTATATCGGGGTGCTATATAAGGTACAGTTTCAAGGGATCCCAAATATCCCTTGGACGAGGTGCGGGTGGCATCAACTCAGCGTATATATTCAATTGTTCTCGACAGAATATGAGGTTGTTTAACCAATCTTTAAATTTGGGTGCTCTCCCTCTCCCCCACCTGCAGGCGATCCTGCGCTTGGCCAGCAGAAGCGCTAAGGAAACTTATCTTCTGAACTGGTCATCTAGGTCCTTTGTACATCCCAACAATGACAAGAGCGTGTCGGGTATGTGCAATCCCGTCATCTGGTCAAGTGCCTCTAGTACTTCGACCCAGTAATTCCAGACAGGGTACAATCCCAGGCCAGGTGTAGAAAGTCAGCACAATTCTTCCTCCCAGCTCGCTCGCACTACAGGGGTTTTCTGTGGGCTGTCTGTTGGAGTGGTGCAATATAACATGGAAACGACGTGTGGGGGTGGGCTTTTGGAGCAGGGTGTGTAGAGGGGCCATGATGGATGGTTCATTTGGGAATTCTGGGTTGAGGGCTTTAATATCCTGCCGAAGTCTGACTCACATAAAGAGTTCCATGGAGGTTTGTGAAATGTCCCCGAAGAAATCCTCTCGGTGCGAAACCTTCCATTCTTATACATGTCCCCCCCAGGCCAGTGCTGCGAATTTCTGAAGCATCTGTCGACAGCCTTCCTCCTGTGTAACGGGGAGATCCATTCTCCTTTGAAGAGGCAGAAGAGGGGGGTACATTAGATCTAGTGTCAGTTGGTGAGCTAAATCACACCAAGCTCTGTTTGTGCAGTCAACCTTGGTCGGATCCTTACATTTGGGGGTGACCGGTGAGCTCAAATAGGCTGAGTACGGGGCTGGTGCCATATGTCCATTCTCGAGTGCCAGGTGAGGCATGTATGGTGGTGGGTTCATCAATATGCAGCATAGTGAGCTTGGGCACAGCAGAAATAAAGTTCCATATCCGGAATTTGAAACCCTCCAGCGATAAATGGTTGAGTCATTGCTTCCCATTTTAATCTAGATTGTTCCCCTCAAACCCAATTCCCCCCCCTTCCTCCCCCAGGTAAGTCGAATGAGTTGTGATTTGAGAGTTGTAAATAAGTGTTTACTGGGGGCCTACGGGATGTGGATGAAGAGATACAATAAATTTTGGACGATTACCATTTTTATCAGTGTTGCTGTCCCTGCCATCGACAAGAGCGTAGCGATCCATTTGGTGATCTTGTCCGTTAGCGTGTCCAGCACCTGCCCATAGTTCACCCTCATTAATTCTTCTCTATCTCTTGTCACCACAATACCTAGGTATGTGACTGCACTGTCGCACCAGGCCAAGGGATAGTCCGGGGCGAACCTGGTGGCCGCGGCAATGAGAGGAAAGATCTGGGATTTGCTCTAATTTATGTTGTTTCCTGAATACCTACTTAGTTGAAAGAATTCACATTATATTGGGTTGAGGCTCTCCTCAGGGTCCCAAAGGTACAAGGTGAGATCGTCCGCGTAGAACTAAATAAAAATTTGTTGCGCGGGGGTAAACGATCGCATTATCTCAATGATGCTGATGTAGTTTGGCGGACAACGGCTTCATCGCGAGCGTGAAGAGGAATGGCGACAGGGGGCATCGCTACCTCGTTCCCCTGGCAACGCTGAAGCGAGAAGAGCATGCCCCATTAATTAGTATTTTAGCCTGTAGTTCAGTATAGAGTAACTGTATCCAGGCCAAGAACGGTATGGGGAAATGCATCTGTCTATGAACACAAGCCAAGTAGTTCCATTCTAAAGAGTCAAAGACTTTTGTGGCCTCTAAAAAGACTGCCACCGCATTCGCCTCTGGATCAAGGTCCTCAAAGACTGCAAACAGGGTACAAAGGTTGCTCTGCCAGGCACAAAACCCGATTGATCTGGCAGTACCAGGGTGCTCATAAGAGGACTAATGCGATTCGCCACTATTTTTGCTAGGATTCTAGCGTCGCAATTAATGAGGGATATCGGTCTGTATGAGTCACAGCGATCTCCCGCTTTCCCGGGTTTGAGGAGGGATATGATGAGTGCCTGGTGCATTGTGTGAGGAAGGATGCCAGCTTCCCTTGCTTCTTCGTAAACGTGTTTGAGAATTGTGGTGAGTGTGGCACTAAATGCTTTGTAAAATTCAGCTTTGAGCCCGTCATGGCCTGGGGCTCTTCCAGACCGTAATTGCATGATCGCGCCTCGAATTTCGTCAACTTCAAAGTCCGCCAGGAGAAACTCTCTTTGGGCATCTCCCAGCCACCCCAGTGCTGTATCTTCGAAGTACGGTACAAATTCTACAGGCTGTATCCTATGTGATGTGCAAAGTGTACTGTAGAATTGATGAAATGTGGCTAATATGTCCGGGGTGTTCCCGTGGAGCTCCCTGTCCCCATCATTTATCTCAAACATAGTAGTCAAGAACCTAGGCGGCCGGGTCAGTTCTGTTAGTGCCTTCCCTAGTCTCTCACCCTCTCCGTATTGCCAGCTTTGGTGATATTTCCCCCTGAGTTTACATTCCCGGTCTGCTGTCTCCTGGTAGTCCGTCATCACCTCTCTGATTCGTTGTTGTACCTCTGTGGTGGGTGCTGATTGCATATGGGCATCTGAAAGAGACACGTTAGTGATAGATTCCTTATCATAGAATATTCCCCAGGAGCTCACTGGATCCGGAAAGTTTTTGCTTAGCTGTACCCCTGCGCGCCGGTAGGTGGCTTCGTGCGGCTTAATGTCCGTCACTGGTGTCGTAAGCACTGGGATGACATCACGGAAACTACTTGGGCGCCACCCATGCGTGCTGATGTCAGTTATTTCTTTTTCCACGCCGTAAGCGCAGATCCGAATTGAGCACGTACCTCTGTAATTTTTAGGTCTCCTGGCGTTGAACCGCGCGAAAGCGCGGTCTCGCCAGAGACCTATTGTGACCGACTCTGCTTCCCAGGAGAGGGGACAGGAGCTTGCTGCGCGCTCGAAATTGAGCGGGCCACGCGCACGCGCTTGCTGTGCCCAGCTCCTATCTCCTCTCCTGGAAAGCTGTACCATACAGCCACACCTCCCCCTTACGCATGCGTACACACACGAGCACACCTACCTACACACACGCACGCACACACACATACAGAGACCCCCTCCCCCCCTGCCGCCGCCGCTTCACACGTTTGTTCTTATAGCGCGAACTCGACCCAAGGCATCGAAGCAATTTAACATTAGCAGCAACCAATTGCATTACAGACGGACAGTGACATGTTTCATTTTAGGCGCGGAGAGATTTAAGTGATTTGCCCAGAATCACAGATAGCCTGAGCCTCCCGCCAAGACTAAACCCCCAGCTTCTAAGTCTGCCGCTGTAGCCATTACAACACATCTTTTATCTGCTCTTTGTTTAATTATGGTTGCACAATAAGCCTTTGAAATGGGCGACCTGGAAGCCGTCTTCGTGCTGACCAGGAGGAAGCACTCGTTCGGTCTCGTGACTGCTGTCACAGCGGCTTCCCTCTGGCAGCGAAGACCGGTTGCTGTGTGGCTGACTGGCCTCTGTCTCGCGCCTGTCAGTAGGGTGGGTTCTCACATTTGCAGGTAGGCTTGTTTCCCTGAGCGCTGCCCCTCGGAGCCTGCTGGGAGTGGTGTGTACGTGTTTCACTTTGGCTCAGACAGCCGCTTCGGCTCACGAGTTTCCCAGTCAGTCAGCAGTTGTAACGCAAGGCCTGCGCTGCTGCTCTCGAGTGCCCTGTATTCTGTCGTATCGCGGCTCCTCCTCTCAGGGGCGGAGGCTGAGCAGCGCTGACTGCCTCCAGGTGCTGGGCGGCCCGGCTCAGCCTTCCCCCGCTGCCGGATACAGGCTCAGGCCGGAGGGGAGATAGCCGTTATCAGCTGTGGCGCTGAGCCCGGGGCCCGTGATTTGAAACATGGGGATGCTGAAGAGGCTGCTGCAGCTCTGCGAGGACTTGCAGCACCCGGACATGATGGCGCGCTTCCAGCGGCTGTGTGGGGTAGGAGAAGCCATGGAGAAGCACTCCGGGGCGGATGAAATCGTAGCAAATGGACGGGAGCACCAGGAGCTGCGGCACAGGCCACCCAAGGACCGGGTTTGGGGTAAAGGACAGCGCAAAAACTCTCTAACCGGGGAGGAAGGCCAGCCTTTCGAGATCAGTAACCGGGCACTGTACTACTTGTTCACCCTGGGCACAGAGCTGGGCAACAAGCTCTTCATTTTTCCCCGTCTGGATCTGGAACGTGGACCCCTACGTGGGCCGGTGGCTGATCATCGTCTGGGTGTGGGTGATGTACCTGGGCCAGTGCACCAAAGACTTAGTGCGGCGCCCCCGACCCTCCTTGCTGCCGTGTTGAAGCTTGATGTTTTTTACAACTCCGAGTACAGCATGCCCTCCACGCACGCCATGTCCAGCATCGCTATCCCACTCTCTGTGCTGCTGCTATCCTACGGCCGTTGGCAGGTGAGTGCCCATGGGTGTTGTGTCCGTTTCACCTTTGGGGTGGCAGTTTTGTACCTTAGTTTGAGGGCGAGAGTGACTGGTGCACATAAAGAGGGTTGCTGTCAAAGGTGTCACTTGTTCAAGGATGTGGGGGGGTTATTCTATTGGGGCAGGGTTGGGGTGCTATCTTCCATCTATTCAATTTCCCCGCCGGTTGTAGTGGTGCATGGGATGGGTGTCCTCAGATTGCTGCTTGTTCTGCTGGTATTAATTATTTAAAAAAAATTAAAAGCCATTGTTATTTGTAATATCAATACATCTAAGTCACGTGAATACAACACAAATTGCAATAGAAATGCTATAGGTGTCACATTTGCGAAAGTTAAAACTATTGGCATTGTCATACACAATACCAATAACTCAAACTTTAATGCTGCGAGACCTTTTGCATTGTAAATGCTTGTTTGACTACTTTTTGAGATCTTTGAATCCTTCTCTTGTCTCCTGGTGCACTTAGGGATGCCTGACTTTATGTCTTGTGGGTCGTGCCGCGGTAACATGTCGGTGGCAGACACCCACTATGTGCGCCTCTACTGCTTGTAGACCGACCATGACTCCCGGGACTGTCAACACTGTCGAGCCATGGCCCCAAAGGCCTTGCGGGAATGGAGCCAGAAGTTGCTGAAGGTCCGGCACTCCTCTCACCGCCACTCGAGGTCTAGGGGGCTGTTCGCGGGACCGGAGCAGTCGCTACTTGGACTCTAAGTCTTCGCCTTCAGATTCCTGTAAGCGACGCTATAAAAAGAAGTCAAAGAAGCGTGTTCACTCTCCGACGTCCCCTGTCGCTCCTCGGAGGCCGACGAGGGGGACAGGGGCTCCGCCCCTGCGGCTCCACCGGAGCCTGGGAGTCCCGCTGCCTAGCCGCCATACCTGGGTCCGGCAGCGACTCCCGAACAGATGCAAGAGTTTCTTGCTGCCATGGGCTACCTTTTTATTAGGTCTCGCCTCTCAATGCGCATGCGCATGCGCATTGAGCGGAGCGAGACTATAGGGGCTTAAACAAGACTTACCTAGACTGGCGATTTGATGCTGTGCCCGTGCGCTTTTAGGTCAATGCACAAGCGCATTGACCTAAAATGCGCGTGCACATCATCAAATCGCCAGCCATCTGTTCCCCAGCAGCTCTTCCCGCTCCGCCCCACAAGCTTCCCCCAGCGTGCGCTCTGCCTTAGCAGCACTCCTCCCACACCTTTGAAGTGAAGCTTAGCTTCACTTCAAAGGCCCCTGCTGCTTCACACTATTCACGGCCGTAAGGCCGTGTCTCTCCCCCACCGCCGCTCTCCCTGCTCCGCCCCCTGCTGCAGCTGTGTCGCATTTCTCCTCCCCCCTCCCCACAGCAATGCCCTCCGTCTTGTTTTCCCTTCCCTCTGAACAGTGAGCTCAGCACAGCCCAGACTTTTAATAATGGGCGGCTGCGGGAACTTAATAGTAGCGACATTGTTTTAATATGAAACATCTGCCAGCATCTAATATGATTAATCATCCCACTCGGTCTGTCTCTGTTCTCTGGTGTTTGTATATGTCGCTCAGTGTCTCCACACTCCTTATGCACCACTCGACTATGACTATTGGTGAGCAGTACTCTGCCTACTTCTCTTACACTCATTACTGCTGAGTAGCAGTCTGTCTTCCTACTCTCGCGTCTTTCTGTCGGCTTCCCCCCATCAGCCTGCTCACCCATCCGCCCACCCACTCACCTATCCGCTCATCAATCTATTCATCCACCCACCTTTCCTCTCAATCCATTCGCCCATCTGTCCGACAAATGATTTTATACTCGCTCTCGCCCTCGTTCTCCTCTCTCTGCCTTAATTCTTAATTTATCACGCACCTCGACTTTCCCTCCTTCTATTTCTCCGCCCCATCGCCCTGGCTTTTTCACTACTTCCCCTGTTCTCTAGATGTCCCCTTTGTATTACCTTCAAGTGGGCTTCTACCTCGTTCATCTCGTTCCCCATTTTGTATGCCTGATCTCTATTTTGGTACTCTTACGTGTGTGCTTACGACGTGAGCGTGCGTGTTTTTATCTCAGTTGCTGTCTACTTTCTTCAGCGCCTATTTGTGAGAGGCGGAGATCAGAGTCCTCTGGTCTCCGGTGGAGTCCCGGCTCCATATCAACCTTCTGGAGCTGCGGGTGATCCGGCTTGCACTGAAGACCTTCCTCCCGTCTGTCTGGGGAAGTGTAGTGCAGGTGTTCATGGACCACACCACTGCCATGTGGTATTGTAACAAACAGGGTGGGGTGGGGCCGTGGACCCTATGTCAGAAGGCTCTGCGCCTCTGGACAGGGCTTGAACATCAAGGCATTACCTTGGTGGTTCAACACCTGGCAGGTTTTCTGAACGCCAGGGTGGACGAACTCAGCCGCCGGTGCATGGTAGATCACGAATGGCGTCTGACCTCGGACGTGGCACAAGGTCTCTTTCTGCAGTGTGGAGAGCCTTGGTTAGATCTTTTTGCCACCGAAGAGAACGCGCAATGTCATCAGTTCTGCGAGTTGGAATTTCCAAGGCGACGCTCGCTCAGTGACGCTTTTCGTCGCAAGTGGAGCTGGGGTCTAATGTATGCCTTTCCGCCTATACCACTTCTGCCCAGAGTGCCGAAGAAGATGAAGCGCGACCGGCCCCAAGACAGTGTTGTGGCTCCAGACTGGGCTCAAAGAGTATGATATTCCGAGCTACTCAGTATGAGCATCGATCCCCCGATCCGTCTGACTCTTCTGGAGGATCTTCTGTCTCAGCAGCAGGGGACGGCCCTCCACCCGAACCTGTCCAGCCTCCACCTCCATGCGTGGAGATTGAGCGGCAACAGTTGACGCCTTTCGATCTTCTTCCCGAAGTCTGTGATGTCATTCTGGCAACCAGGCGTCCCTCCACCAACACGGTATACGCCTGCAGGAGAAACAGATTTGTGGCATGGTGCGCAGCAAAGGCTGTGGATCCCCTTTCTGCCCCTCTTTCTGAGGTTCTTCTGTTCCTTCTCTCTTTGGCCCAGCAGGGCTCTGCTTGGGTACTATCAAAGGTTATCGTTCCGCCATCTCCGCCTTTCTACGGCTTCCAGATCAGCCTTCTCTTTTTAAGTCCCCGGTTGTTAACCGTTTTCTTAAGGGCATTACGCATACGTTTCCACCCGTACCCTTCATAAACTTGTCTTGACTTTTCTGATGTGCGCTCCCTTTGAGCCCCTTCATAATTATCCCTTACGTCTTCTCACTCTAAAGACGGCCTTCCTGGTTCCTATCACCTCTGCCAGAAGATTGAGCTCCAGGCCCTTTCTTCCAAACTTCCTTTCCTTTCTGTTTATCCGGACAAGGTGGTTTTAAGGACCCGTCCTTTTTTTCTGTCAAAGGTTGTCACGCCCTTCCACATTGGGCAGACCATCACTTTGCCCACCTTCTTTCTGCCTCCTTTAAGGGAAGAGGAGAGGCTCTATCGTCTGGACCCAAAACGTGCACTTGCATTTTATCTGCAGCGTACACAGCAGTTCCGGGTGGATGATCAGCTTATTGTTGGTTATTTGGGCGCCAAAAAAGGTTGGGCTGTACACAAACGGACCATCTCCCGGTGGGTCCTTCTGTGCATCAAAGCATGTTACTCCTTGACCAAGAAGGAGCCTCCTGTGGGGCTGCGTGACCTTTCGGTGGACTGCAGCCACTACTGCCTTGGGACACGGCGTTCCCTTGCAGGACATTTGTCAGGCAGCTACGTGGACCTCGCTGCACACGTTTACCAAACACTACTGCCTTGACAGTCCGGTACGGAGAGATGGCTTCTTTGGCCGTTCTGTGCGCTGTGACTTTTTGGTGTAATCTTGTTCGCAGACCTACCACCGGTATTGGTATTGCTGGGGTGTCTATTCTAAGGTAAGGAATCTATCAATAACGTGTCTCTTTCAGATGCACAAGTTACTACTTGTGTAACGATATATCTGTAAGAGACATTAGTTAGTGATAGATCCCTTACCGCCTCACCCATCCTCCCCGTTCTGCAAACTGATTACTAGAGTTAAGATCATCCCCTTTTAAGGCCCTAGTTTTATGAACCAATGGTCAGTATCTTGCATGGCTCTGCGTTTCGGCGCAGAAAGTCGTGTACAGAACTGACGTCAGCACGCATGGGTGACGCCTAAGTAGTCTCTGTGACGTCATCCCTGCGCTTACGTTGCCAGTGACTGACGTGGAGCCGCACAACACCACCTACCGACGCGCATGGGTACTGCCAAGCAAAAACTCTCCGGATCCAGTCTGACGCCTGGGGAATATTCTAAGGTAAGGAATCTGTCACTAACTAATGTCTCTTACAGATATATTGTTACACAAGTAGTAACTTGTGCTTCTAGATGTTTTCAATCTTTGTCCAGTTTCTGGAGCGTGTGTCGTATGTTTTTCAATATCCCTCCCCCTTTAGCAATACATATCCCGCAGATGGTTACTTTGAATGCTTCCCACACTGTGGAATATTGTGACACTGAATTTATGGTGCGTGGGAATAACTCTTCTATCTCCTTTTCCAGTTCGGACCAGAAGACAGAGTTTAATAGTGCAGTCGTAGGGAGCCTCCAAGACCCATATGGCGAGTCCTAGTGTGTTGTGGTGAGAGTCAGCAGTACAGGAGAGTGGTCGGAGTAGGTGTGGGGCAAGTGCACTGTTTGGGTTAGCCTTGATTTTAGACCCCTGGACAGCAACCATCCGTCAATTCGCGACCATGATGAGTGCGCCATGGATTGGCAGGTTCCCTCTCTATCAGTCAGATGTGGATTTCTCCAGGAATTTATTAATCTGTGTTCTATTATGATGTTTTTTAGGTGCAGTTGGGTGTTTGTGTAGTAGTGTGATTGGGGGTGTGACCGGTCCATTCCGGATCTATTGTAACATTGAAATCCCCTCCCCACACTACATGGGTGGATTCAATATCTAGTACCTTACCCTTTAGGATATGAAAAAATTCGGGACCGTAGCAGCAAATGTTATGCACTGGGAGGCCAAACTCCCCTACATGATGCAATAGCGACCCTGTTGGTCCATTTGCGATCCCATGGCTACGTAAGGAAGACTATGTTTGATTAATATTGTTGTGCCCTGTGCATATGTCGAGTATGAGGAAAAGCAACGGTGTGTTGCAAATCGGGCCGCAAATGCGGTTGGAGCCGATGGGCCAAGATACGATTCCTGTAGCATTACGCACTGTATGTGATGTCTATCTAAGTACATTAAGATATGCCTGCGCACAGGGGTTTCCTAGGCCGCGCACGTTCCAAGTTGGGATGGGTCCTGGATAGGTAGGGGGTCCTGGACGGTTCATTCCGAGTGCATGTGTTAGATCTCATGTTGGGTGCAGTGATCATGTGATGTGTCAGAGTTATACTATGCTGGTCAACGGCGGCAGTGTTATCGCCTTGTGTCCCAAGGGTTCCTTCCTTCCCTCCCTCCTCCCACAACAGCAGCCCAATCCTGCTGTGATTCATGTCCCCCTTCCTCCCTCCCATTCATCCTCATAACTGCATCCGCAACAGGGGAGAGCATAATAACTACTTGGCCAACAAAGGTCCACATCATAATAGGGATTTCCAACTGGGTAGAATCAAGAGGGCGACACAGTGCTCCCCTGTAATTACGAGGGCGCGCAGGAAAGGGTATGATAACCCGTATGCCCGAATGGCCAGCTGCATTCCTGGAGGAAGTACCATGCTGTGGTTCCAAGTTCCATCGCCATGCTGAAAGTCAATGCGTCCGCTCACGTGTGGGCTCAGAGTTAGTGTCATTATGTCCATCAACAATTGCATGAATATGTATCCATGGGTGTCCGAAAAGCGTATCTTAATACTTTCTTCACACTATGTCCGATAAAACAGCTGTGGACCAAGTTGGGCTTAAGGAAGAGTCATTCCTAGAAGCCTTTTTGAGTGTAGATTTAAGGAAGTGATTAACGTGTTGGGGGTTAGTGAAAAAAGGCTGTTTGCCTTGGTATGTGATTCTTAGACATGCCGGAAATGTCATGGCATAGGTGATGTTTGCCTGCTGAAGCATCTTCTTTACCGGGAGAATTTTTTTACGAGCTTCCTGTAACGCCATGGTGAAGTCTGGACAGATGGCTATTTCGGTGCCTTTGAATGATAACAGCTGTTTTTTAGGTTGAGGCTAGCGCAGTGCGCATGCGCTGTTCTGCGAGGCTTCTTGTAACTGCTCTATGTGGGTCTGACTCCCCCACGTGTTGGGTTGGCTTTTGCGTGTGTCTTTTAATAATGAAAGCATGCAAATGGCTAAAGTCGGGTGCTTGTCCCACCTCTTTTGTAATTTTCACTCCAACTGCGTTTTGCCTTCGGGAGTGAGCAACGGCGCGCAGGGTGGCAGCTGCATTCCTCGTGGAACGATAACTTTGAATTCACTGTATTTTGCCTGTGGGAGCGAGCAGCGGCGCACAGGGAGGCAGCTGCATTCCTCGTGGAACAATCACTTTGAATTCACTGTATTTTGCCTGTGGGAGCGAGCAGCGGCGTGCAGGGTAGCCGCTGCATTCCTCGTGGAACGATCACTATTAATTCATACTTCTCAATGCGCAATATAATCTGATATACTAAGGTAAAACGTGTTCACATGTTAAATAAATACACAATTTTTAGACTTTATGATGCTTTGCGTGATGCTTGTTGCATAATGTACATGCCAAACCTGTTCACCGCTGTCAGAGCTAGGCCAGGCCCCCAGCTCAGCTCTCCCTGTTCATTTGTTTTCTGACCTACCTCTAAGTTGCCCTGAAACTTTGGAAAGTGTTCTATGAACATAACTGGCGTGTGAGGAATGGCGCTTGGTTTACAACCGCACTACTTGCGATAGAGCCAGGCTGAACCGATATGACAAGGGCTTTCCCGCTCGCCTCAAGGCCCGGGAGAAACTCTTCACTCCCAGTGAATGAAAAATTCTGCGGCGAGAGTCTCTCTCTCTCTCTCTCTCTCTCTATCCACCCCACCCCCTCCCCCCTCATGGTCTGCCATAAGAAAGGCTGCAGAGCATTGTCGATGAAGTGCACTTGTGAGTTTGTTAGAGGTCTTTGTAGCTCTCACGGCGGACGTGTGGTTCTGTTGTGATATGTTGGAGCCTTGTCTTATGCAGCAGCTACAATAACCGGTAAAGAAAACGTCTGAATACCTGTAGGAATGAACTCAACTTTATTATAAATTTGACACAATGGTTTGCGTTGGGTAGTACACTTATTAATGTCACTAAAGACTTCAGTGTGATCGTGTGCTGGAAACATACCATCACCACATAGTACAGCAAGCATTTGCAATGCAATAGGTCTCACATTTACGTGAGTTTAAGCCATTGGCATTGTAAATTACAATGCCTTTTATTTATGTTTTAAAAAACAAAAATAATAGGCATTGTGATTTACAACGCCAATAGCTTAAACTCGCGTAAATGCGAGACCTATCTCTCGCTAGTCGTAGAGTCTTATTCCGGTCTCTGTAGTTTAATATCCTAGCAAGTATGGGCCTCGGGGGAGCTCCCGGTGGAGGTCGGTTGGCCAGGGAATGGTGTGCTCTTTCCACAATCCGTATCGCAGAAAACATTTCTCTGCCGAACAGTGTGGTAAGTAGGCACTCAACATATTCTTCCATTTTCCCCGTATTTGTGGATTCTGGCACACCAAGAATTCTAAGGTTATTTCTGCGTGACCTGGATTCTAAACCCTTGTTTTTGCTGCAATAACTTTCAAAACTTTTTCCATGTTTAGTAATTGCTCCTTATGCCCAGTGTTCAGTGTAGGCATCCACCAGGTCCAAGATGCGCTTTTCCGCTTCATTAAGGCGCTCGTCATGCTGATCTAGCTTGTGTGTGAGATTATCCATTTGTATGCTCATAGTGTCCATTTTGGCCTCTGGAGTTTAGGCTGGATTTCATGATGAGGAGGAGTTATTTCAAGTCTTCTGTCAAGGTGTGTACACTTGTGTTAGATGCGTCCGCCATGTTGCCTTCCGAGTCCGCTTGCGTTCTGGTGGATTTGCGAGCTTCGAATGGCAGCTTAGTTTGTTTCCCGTCCGCTTTCCCCTTGTTATTTGCGTTATGTTGAGTTACCCAGCTGTCCGTTCTGGATCGCGTTTGGAGGGCTGGGTGCTGGAAGTTCAAGTGTGTATCTGCTTTATTTCTAGGGCAGTGGCACAGATTTCTCTGCACAGCATACGATGTTCTATTTTACACCTAGTGTCTTGCTCTCAGTGTAGGTATTGGCTTCCAGGCTGCTGTTTCCCGGTAAGGGAGTCCTTGGTCTAATGTTTGGAGCTTGTGTCTGCCTTTTGGCACTGTGTGAGGGAAGTGATGGTTTCTGATTCTATCCGCAGTAGTCCAGGAGCAGATCCGCTAGATCGTGTTCTGGCTCTCGTGCAACGTCTGTCTTTCCTTGCCTTTCCTGCAGGGAACTTCGAGACTGGCCCGTGAATGTTGGCGGCAAGCTATTGGGGCACTTGGGGTTTGGGCAGTAGCTTCCCCGCAACGCACGCTCACATTGCGATATGTCCTGGGGCTCTCAGAAAGGAGGCTTCAAGCACGGGTGATTACGCGTTAATGCGTCTGCAATAGAAGTGCCTGTAACAGCTGGCTCGTCGTCGTGAAAGTCATGTGAAGTTTGCTGCCTGTTGGCGGACTTTTCATGTACCACTACAGCTAAAAGCGGGTGAGCAGGGTCGATTGCGGCATTTCTCACTCTGCGCTCACTGTGTCATGCCCGCCGAATATGTTAGTGTCAAGTTCACAGCATAGAAGGTTCACAGGCCTCGAGCAGGAGCCAGGAACAGGGTTGGGGGGGGGGGGTGGAGTCACTTTCACGCACCCCCGTAGCTGATGTTGTATGCTGGTTATAGGGGCTGGGGGGGGGGGGAGATAGTGAACCTGCCCCTGCCTCCCAAGTTGGTCCATCCTCCCACTGTGGCCACCTCGTAAACGCTCGTGTGGCACTTTCTGACATAAACAGCAGGCGGGGCGAGGGCCGGCAACTCCGGCAGTAGCTCAACCGTGCCATGGGCCAACTATCTTGTTCACAGCCCGGTCGCTAGCGGGGGCATCTCAGCGTCCCTTCTCAGCGCTCGCGATCATCACCCACCTCAGTTGACTGTGGAGCGGGGGCACTCTCCGTGTATGTCGGCTCCCCGTCCCCTATTGGACCTCATACTCCACAAATGTGGCAAGTTTCTCTGGTACCTTCTCGGTGGCAACGATCTCTAGGCGGTGTGTGCGTATGCCATCTTGCGAGGCATCCGGAGCCCAGCATGCAGGGGCTTTCTGCTGTGAGTGGTCCATTTCTGCGGGTTTCACCGGAGTCCAGTCGTTTGTTCAGCTGGTCATCGACATATGGGCAGGATATTATTGTTTGTGGTTCATGAGCAGCAAGAGCCTCACACAAGTGCGGCCATCTTGCTTGTGCGCCCTCTAACGCCCCCCCCTCCCTAATTGGCTTTATGTTTGTCTTTAACTCTTTCTTATTCTCCCCTGCTTTTTGACTAGGTTTGCACTGTAGAAATACTGTATGCATACATATGGAAAATAATGACTACCCACTTGCATATATGTAGGGTATTTGGTCATTAATCATGTAAAAAAAACAATAAAATCCCACTAGAGGTGATTTCTCATTTTAGTGGTAACTGAAAAACACTGAATTTTGCTGTGCTTCTATTCCTTTGGTGCGGTCTGGTGACAAAGCAGTATAAGTGCAGCATCAAACACCAGGTACTTTTCTGTTTCCTAAGATAATACAAGCCATTGTGAGTAATTGCCTCTCTTTACGGGCTCTTTGGGTCCCTCAAAGGCATACCCACCCACTACTGCATTTATTCTGTTTTCATCTGCCATTTCCTGCATAAGATTAGCAATATGCAAGGTGTTAGAGAAATATGTTGTCTCACCTTTAAACCTTTTTTAGGTCTCGCCTAGCGAATGCAGCGCATGCGTTGCTTCGCCTTGGCAAGTCTATTGTTGTTGGGTTGGTGCACGAAGGGAGACAAATCATGTGCGCGCACGGACAGACGATCTGCACGCCCATGGTGTCTCCTCTCTGCCTCACTGCACGCTTGTTTCCTCATGTTACAGAGTGATATTAATAATAATAAAATGCTAATAAAACAGCAATAAAACACTGGGATAATTATCCAGTGGATGCACATCAAATGCGTTTTTTTGGCTTCCAGTACCCCCAGCATCCATTTCAAGGCGCTAGCAGGACCATCAGCATCATTTTCAAGGCGCTGGCTGTTATCCATTCATATTCATTTATCAACAGTGCTTAACTGTTTACCTTGCGGCATCTCCTGAGCTTCCCTACTGTGATATTCACAATTTAACCGCATGTCACCCCCTTTCAAATGTTCTACCTATATACATTGAGGAACCGTCCTTCCAAAAAGCCATCCCATCTCTGAGATTACAGATTATACTGGGGGCTTGTCAACTGCTTCACTTTGCATTTTAAGGCAGAAATAGTACAGCAACGTGACTGCAAGGTCACACGGTTCTACTGGGCATAAAGTGAAATAAAAATGTAATGAGTCTTATGGCTCCCAACTAAATGGCACTTATTTTACTTACTTGACAGACTTCCTAACTGCCCTGTTAAATTTAGATACAGATTTATGGAGCGTGCTCTGAACCCACTGTACTATCCTACGCATTCCATATTGAATCTATCTGTATCTTCTGAGTCATTAACATTTGATCAAAGCTAGGGGATGACAGAAATGGAACAGGAACATACAATTTTTTTTTTTTAAATAAGCAAATAAGTGTCAGGACCTTCGTCAGGAGGCAATTGCAGCATGCACCACATATTACGCCTGCCAGCACTGGCAATGACCGTATCAACACCAGTATTAACCATTACACTCCTACAAGAGTGACATTTCACAGGTCCTCACTGCTGCGAGAAATACTTGGGTGGAAGATATTAGTAATTTTAAGTTACATTGAACTAACAAACAACTGCTCTTGAACATGTCTCCTAAGTGGACAAACAGCAACACCATGCCGGTATTGTAAATAGAACAAGCATTTGCAATGCAATAGGTCTCGCATTAACGCGAGTTTAAGCTATTGTTATTGTAAATGACAATGCCTTTTATTTGTTTTAAAAACAAAAACACAAATAAAAGGGACTTTTGTTTGCAATGTCTATAGCTCAAACTCGCGTAAATGCGAGAACTTTTGCATTGCAAATGCTTGCTCCCTTTGTCCACATTGCCTTGTCTAAAGGACATCAGTAGCCCCCAGAGCAGCATTACATTCTCTTGCATACCTTTTGATGATGCTCAGCTTTGCTTTAGCTTCTTCTCACTGATTCGCTTCAGAAATGAGCAGGAGTTCCCTCAGGCACGAAGTGTAAAGCAGTGATCAGCATTTTCCATTTCAGAATGGCATATTTCCCAAGTTGTATGGGTCTGATTTACACTTAACATGCTCCACTCTGATCCCTGGAGTTAACATAACCTGCAGATGTCATGTCTGCCTAAGCTTCACCGCCCTGATTCACCCTTGCATCTCTTTTCGGTTTGTACAGCAAAACAATCTCCCCCCAACATCAAATACATGGCTGATTTCCTAAAAATACACCCCAACGCACACAAACTGAGGATGGAAATTAATGTCTAGGAATAAAAGTGGGCAATGAGTTACATCTTTCGCAAAACAAAACAAATATTGTTTTCATTTGGTAGATTCTTTCCTTTTATCTATTCACTTATACAGATCTTATTTATTTGCAAAGTTTTATATACCGCTGGCTAGACCTGGAGGTATCAGAGTGCTTTACATGAGGATCAATGAGTTACAGGTTACATAATTACATAGACAAGTATAGACCTTGGAGAAAATAAACCATGAGTTTACACAATAATATGAGTTATTAGCATGTACACACGTCTTATGGGGAGTGAAAAGGTAGAGGGTGAATGGTAAACCACGGTAAGGAATGCAGGTAGGAAACACAACGGGTAGGCAAGGTAAACAATGTCCGATGTCTGGCTGGGCAGGTGACGGCCAAGGGGTAAACCAGAGCAAAACTCCTCTATAGCTACATAGGACAGCTCCACCGGGCATCAGCCAAGGTTGCTCAGGCACCGCTGTAAGTACAGACCGTTATGGTTTTCACCCTGGGGGCATAGTCAAAGTTCCATCAAGAGCACCGGTCACGGTGTTGCTGGGAAACACCATCCGCCTCATCCTCCAGCTCGCCCCCAGGTCAAGAGTGGTGAGAGGACAGTTCCAAAGTCTGGAGATCTTCCCCATTCCCAGCAGAAGTGGTGAGTGTTGGGCATTTGAGCAGGATCCCAGTGGTAGGGGGACCCTGGATGCTTCAGGGTCAAATAGTGATGCCGCTACCTGGGAAAGGGTAGGCCGCCGTTAAAGCCTCCTTGCCTCCACCAGGAACCGGGGTCTCAGAGCTCCCAGAAGACAAAGTGAGAGATCGCTGGCGGCGGCAAAGTAAAAGGTCCCTGAATTTGAATGGTAAGGGGTCATCTCTCTCAGAAGGGTGTTTTGCATTCAGAGTGACAGTGCGCAGCTGCTGCAAATGTCTGACGTACCTCCCAGTCACGGACTCAGTCACCGATGAAGGCCCGGTCTCGGGGGACGTCGCAGGTCGGGTTTAGCTAAGATATGATTGTTGTGTGCTTTGCACTAATTTTTTATAAATTTTTCCTGAACGATTCTCTCATATCTTTGTGTTCTGTTCATACTGATCTATTTTTCATTTTTATAGGCAAGATTTGCTACCTTAAATCTTTAATGGTGGAAGCAGAAATTCATATGTTCCAGAATTGCTTCATGGACACTGCAGGGTTCAAGACATGATGAAATAATCTCGGAGCATGAAGTATCCTGTTTTTTCAGACAAGCCAAAACCGGTCAGTTGTAAAAGTGTATATTCCACATGTGTTTATTAGCTGTAGCCCTAAGGAATTTATAATGAATGTAAAGTACAACCCATACAGAATTCTGAGTGGGTGCAGTTTTTATTTTTCCCTTTGCTCGTTCTATATTTCCTCATAAAGGTATTTTAACCCTTTACTCTGAGCTGAGTTAGACTACTTAAAATTAGCAAAAATATTTTAAGTTGAGGTCCCTCTGTGTTCTGAAGTAAGTAATGTACCTGCTATTTTGTTTTCCTTCTGTCCTTTGGCCAGTTTTATATTTGATGTAAATTGCTGTCAATATTTTTTTGGTTTCAAAAAACTGTATGTGCTGGAGAATCTCAATTCACATAATCTCTCACAAAGCCGTCTTCGTGGTTAACCTTGTTTTGCTCCACTCTCAAGCGCTTCATTTCTGATTTTTTTTTTCTTGTTAGCACAGATAAGCATCTCTGCCAAGTACAGGCATTTTCTTCTTTGCTTTGGACACTTTAAAGAAATCATTGTATGGGCCATTGACCCAATTCAAAGGGGAAATTCCTCCCCGCTGTTAGGTTGTCTGATGGAGGTGTGTTGACGAACACTGGTGTTTATAAGAACATACAGTGATACAGTGATATGGTTATATATGTTGTTGTACAAAAATGGCTCTGTGATACTTGGTCAATTGGTATAATATAGTGGCTATGTTGTTATATTACGGTGTGTTTTATATTGTATGATTTATTGTTTGGATAAATCTATTGACTTTTAAAACACACCACAAATTAACATTGGCAACACAAACAAGCATGTTATAGAGATTACATATAGCCACACGAGAGGCGACTGAACCTAGGAAATCAACTTTCAAGGTAAGATGACATCTATGGCTGACAATAAGCATAAGCTTAGAACCCCTTTAGGACCATTTTCCCCAGATCTTCGTGAAATGGTCGGAGCTTCCCCGGGCTTCAGAGAGGGACTCCTCTTGAGTCCTGCACCAGTCAACCCCACGCTTCCATTTCCGTACACTAGGAGACTTGGCCTGGGACCAGAGAGCAGCAATATCTCGCTTTGCCTCTGTCACTGCTGTTCCAAGGAAGTTCTTATCAGCCCGTGAACCATCCAGGCCGTCAAACACGCCCAGGATTAAGCGCAACAGATCGTGAGGGATTGTCCACCCCAGGGTCAATGTGAGTTCCAACTCCACTCATGCCCAGAATGCTGCCAGAACAGGACACTGCCAAACCATGTGGTAAAAGCCTGCAGGTGCGTGGTTGCAGCACGTGCAGGTCGGGGAGGGTCGCAATCGGGCGCTGTAAAGACATGCAGGGGTGAGGTATGCCATATGTAGATAGTAGAGTTGGACGAACCTCACCTTAGAGGAGGTCGTCAATGTTTTGGGGGACATGAGGGCATCCCTCCAATCTGCATCATCCAGAGGACCCAGCCACCCGTCCCAACGGGCGCGCAGTGAGTCTAAGGATGCGGGCCATTATCGACTAAGGAGCGGTAAATCCAGTACACCCCCCTCTACCCAGGTTCCCCATGATCACCTGGGCCTTAAGAGGGCTAAATTCAGGGAGAGGGGTGGGAGACGGAATGTGCACGTGAAGGGCATGTCTAAGTTGTAAATACTTATAAAATTGAGAGTAGTGGAGGGAGAAGCGCTGCTGCAAATCTGCGAAGGGTCTGATGTGGTCTCCAACCCAGACATCTCCAAGGAGAGAGATCCCTATATTGTCCCACCGATGAAAGTCCCAAAGGGACGAGGTCTCCCGCAGCCACGCACCACACCACAAGGGTGTTTGCCTGGTGAGTTTCAAGTTCCATTGCATGTGTCATACAAGTAGGCCTGTAATTATGGAAAGTCTATTGACCGAAGTTCCACCCGGTACGCCAAATCGGACTAGCCTCCTGCGAACCAATCGTGCACCACAATCAGTCTCGTGGCTAGATAATAAAGGGTGAAGGTTGGTGCCTCCCATGCCCCCATCATAGGGAGGTATGCGGCAGTATGCCAAGGACATTCGTGGCCTCCCGCCTCCCCACCGAAACCGGGTGAGGATACCATCTAACTCTCAAAACCAGCTCATTGGAAGGTGAAAGCAACATTTTGTATAATCTACAAAAAGCGGGGGAGAACCATCATTTTAAAGAGGGCACTCCGGCCAAGTGGGTAAAGAGGGAGGGACTGCCACCTCCTAAGGTCCACTTTAGTCTTGGTGACCAGGGGCATAATATTCAGGCCCACTCGAGTTCCGCAATCAGGGCGATCCAGACTCCCAGGTATTTGAAGAACAACCTGTGCAGGGGAATATTTGTCTGCCAGTCGAAGCAGGCACGGGACGGATGAAGCGGCACCAGAGTGGACTTCGCTGGGTTGAGCCGCAGGCCCGAAACCCTTTCAAAGGCAGAGAGGGCATCAAGGCATCGTGGCCCAGAGCTCTCGGAGTCTGCCAAAAACAGGAAGACGTCATCGGCATAAAGGGCGATCTTGTCGACCTGAACGGGGTCCCAAGCCCATCCGGGGATACCGGAGTCCTGGCGTATAAGAGAGGCCAAGGGCTCCATTACTAGCGCAAATAAGAGTGGCAAGAGTGGACAGCCCCGGCGAGTGCCCCTCTGGATGGGGAATTTCTCCGACAGCACCCCATTAATGAGGACCCTCGCTGTGGGGCTAGAGTAAAGGACGCGGATGAAGCGCCGGAACGGCATGCCAAACATCACCTCCAACACGTCCTCCAAGTAGCCCCAGTCCACTGTGTCGAACGCCTTCTTGAAATCAATGAGAAGCAAGGCCAGATACAGGGTGAGACGATGGGGATATGCGAGGGCGAGATGGCGGCGGTGTATACAATGCCGAGTGCCCCGAGCGAGCATGAAACCATTCTGGTCCGGGTGAACTAAGACATGCAGGTGGGGGCAGATACGCTTAGCCAAGATAGTGGCGAAGATTTTCACCTCAGTTTTGATGAGGGAAATGGGGAGGTAGTCAGCACAGGCAAGGGAGGGCGGCTGTGTCTTAGGGAGTACCACAATGGTGGACACGTCCGCTTCTGGGGTAAAGGACCCTGTGGCCACCACGTGCTGGAACAGTGTCACTAGGTGCGGGACCAACAGATCCCGATAGGTATCGTAATACTCCTGTGGATAGCCATCCGGCCCAGGCGGATATTGTATGATTTTAATTGTATTAATTTATGATGATGGATGTGTGATCATATAATGAAATTGAGATGTGTATTGTGCAGTATAATGTATGCGGGTGGTGGGAGTTAAGGTTTTGTCGTATGTGCTTTACACGCAAAAAAACGCTTAAAGAAAGTGGACAAAATGCTTTCATTGAACCAATATTGACAATTTTTTTAAATTCAAGAATGGATTTCACCCTGTTGATGAAACCAAGTTGTTGAAAGCCTTTCTTGATGAACAATTCCTTTCTTCAGGCTGTTTTTCCGTCCTTGAAAGGCTGTTTTTTTGCTCTTTTCAAGGGGACTTCCCCTATACTCCCTATTCATTTTTTTCCCATTTTTAAGGCCCACCCTCCTGTCTTGCTGCAGGTGTGTTTTGTGTGTATCGAATGTTGTGTAGAGTATCTGTCATCTTTGCAGATTGTGTTTACCAGTCTAAGTGCATATGGAGTCAGGACTGTTTGTCTTTAAGAGTGTGTATAAATAAGCATCTGTATCACTTGTAATGAGTGTTGCTTGCAAAGAGTGTATCCAGTCTTGTGAAATGTCCATCATATGTGCCATGTGATGTCCAGCAATCACATTTCTGTTACTTGTGAAGAACAAGAAACATTATAAACCTGGCTCAATTACCCCAACTGTCACTGAATGCCAAGCCACTGGGATCCACCCTAGACACAACATCACCCTCGAGGAACCTGCTGCCAAAAAACAAAGTCAAACAGCTCTTTCTTCCATCGATAGTGAACTGTTTCTTCCAGAAAGCGACTTCAGAACTGCTGTTCAAGCACTAAAGGTCTCACGTGGATGGCGGTAACGCCATGCTCTATGTCCTCCAAGACTCCACACTGGCACACCTTCAGGGCATCCTACATGCCACAGCATCTCTGATTAAAATCTTGAAGAAATATGACCGCATCACGCTCATTCAGATGAAGATCCATTGGCTTTCCTTGCTGGCCAGCACCATCTTCAGAACCAGCTGCATCATTTACAAAGCGATCATGACCAGCATCCTCCTTAACTTGCAGATAAATTCACCATCTTTGGTGGTACTCCGCAGACCTGCAGCCAGGACACCATCAGACTGCTGGCTAAGAAGTGTAAAAAAGTAAAAATCGGAGCTGGCCGTTTCCATCTATGAACCTAGTATCTGGAACAGCGCTCCGTATTCACCAGGCCAGCTCCAGCACTGCTTTAGTTTAGATTTAGAAAAGATTTATAGATTCACCACTTTAAAAGAACACTACTTCACAATGCATCAACAATCCGCAAACCAGATACCTCTCCTATCATTTGTTGGCTTCATGCTTATGTTTGCCAGTTTACAGCTCTCCGCTGCCTTTTGGCTAGGCTTTCACTATAGAAATACCATGTACATACATACATGTGCGAGATAATGGCTGCCCACTTGAATAGGTGTGTTTTTTTTGGTTATAATCAATTAAAAATAAAGTCCCACTGCAGGTGATATCTGCTTCTTGGTGGCAACTAAAAAACACAGAACTCTGCTATGCTTATACTCCTTTGGGGCTGTCTGGTGCCAAAGCAGTATAAGTGCAGCATCAAACACCAAGTACTTGTCTGTTTTCCAAGATGATGCACTTCTTGCTTAACCCCTCCCCTGCTGGTGACGGAACCTCTCCGTCATCAGCCGCGGTCGTGCTGTGCTGATGACGGAGCGGTTCCGTCACGGCCCGCTCGGAACGCCTGCGTGGCGCGGATTCCGCGCCTGCGCTGAACGTTCTATTGAGCGGGCGGGGCCGTGACCGAACCGCTCCGTCATGAGCACAGCGCAACCGCAGCTGGTGACGGAGCGGTTCCGTCACCAGCATGCACCCGCCGCTCTTCCGCCCCGCCCCCTTAGCACTGCGGCGGAATAGCCGCCGCAGTGAAGGGGTTAAAACCTGTCAGTAATTCCTTCTCTTCGTGTGCTGCCTGTTTCCTCAGAGGTGAGCGCTCGCTATTGCCTTAAAATGATTCTATTTTCATCTGCTATTTCCTGCATAAGATTAGCGATGTGCAAGATCTTACAGGAAATATGTTGTTTCAGATTTATACTTTTTGTCCCTTGTCCACATGTTCTTGTCTAAAGGACAACAGTAGCCCCCAAAGGGTGTCACGTTCTCTTGCATACCTTTGACGATACTCCACTTTGCTTGAGCTTCTTCTCACTAATTCGCTTCATAAATGGGCTGGAGCCCCCTCGGGCACCTTGAGTGTGAAGCAGCTATCAGCACTTTCTATAGAAGAGGGCAATATTTCCCAAGTTGTATGGGACCGTTTTCTGGTCAACCTGCTCCCATGCCGATCCTTGACATTAATAGAGGTCTTCCTTACCTTGCACAAACTATGGATGTCATGTCTGCCTAGGATGCACGTCCCTGTTCCACCTTCTGAGCTTTATCCCCTACTTAACTCCCGCACTGCTTTAAGTGAACATAAACAACTCCCTCGGGATGTGGGTGTATTTGTCTTCCGCATGTCTGTAATTAAATGTCCGCATTCACCTGGGGCACAGCTAGTTGGGTGTTGGACCGTATCCATTCGCCATCAATGCCTGCTGCTCCATGCTCCACCCATGTCTTCCTCTTGCAGTTAATTCTACTCTTTCCTTCCATTCTGTCCAACATATTATTTGGGAACATCTCCTCCTAGTGCCACACAGCATTCCAGGCAGGTGCTGCTTGGGTGGCAGCTGCACATCGGAGAGCTCCTATTGCTGATGTTTTTCTAATCGAATGCTTAATTTTAACTTTGGAACATAGCTTATGGGGATCAAGTCTTCCTTGTACCTTTCTGTCCCAGCCGTATCAAACTTCAAATTCTGTGGCAACAATTACTATACCAACAAGCATTGGAAATGCAATAGGTCTCGCATTTGTTGAAGCTGGAGCTATTGGCATTGTAAATGGCAATGTTTTGTACTTTGCAATAGGTCTTGTATTTGTTGGAGCTATTTACATTGTAAATGGCAATGTTTTTTTATTTATCCTTGGTGTTTTATATAGCGCGAACTTAACAGCCTCAGTTGTGAACTTCGATTCATCAAGGTTTTGTGAACCCTGAAATTTGCACAAATAAAGTGCTAACAGTATAAATATAGGCACTGTTTAATAAATTAAGCCACTGCAATACAAGAGCAAAGGTGACCGAGTTACTGCCTCTGGGTTGACGGAGTTGCTTACAGTCAATGCCCCGTAAAGCTAGCAGGTCCGCTACCAGGAGTTTATCAAACTCAATACTATGTTTTCTTATGTTATGCTATGCTTTTCTATGTTATGCTATGCGATCTTTTGTTATGCTACGCTATGTTTTGTTATGCTATGCTTTGTTATGCTATGCTATGCTATGCTTTGTTATGCTATGCTTTGTTATGCTATGCTTTGTTATGCTATGCTTTGTTATGCTATGCTTTGTTATGCTATGCTTTGTTATGCTATGCTACGCTTTGTTATGCTATGCTTTGTTGTGTTTTGCTAGGCTATGTTGTGTTTTGTTATGCTATCCTATGCTTTGTTTTGTTATGCTATGCTATGTTTTGCTATCCTATGCTTTGATTTGTTATGCTATGTGTTTTTATGCTATGCGATGTTTTGTTATGCTATGCTCTGTTGTGCTGTGTTTTGCTATGCTATGCTTTATTTTTTTGTGCTATATGTTTTGTTATGCTATGTTTGGTTTTGTTATCCTATGCTATGTTTTGTTATGCTATGCTATGTATTATGTTGTGCTATGTTTTGTTTGTTTTGCTTTGCTTTGTTATGCTATGCTGTTTTGTTTTGTTATGCTATGTTTTGTTATGCTATGTTTCGTTGTGTTTGGTTATGCTATGCATGTTTTATGATGCTATGCTATGTTTTGTTGTGGTGTGCTATGCTTTGCTTTGTTATGATATGCTATTTTTTTATGCCTTGTTATGTTTTGTTGTATTTTGTAATGCTATGCTATGTTTTGTTGTGCTATGTTTTGTTGTGCTATGTTTTGTTATGCTATGTTTTGTTATGCTATGTTTTATTGTGTTTTGTTATGCTATGCTGTTTTGTTGTTATGCTATGTTTTGTTATGCTATGTTTTGCTATGCTATATGTTTTTTGCTATCCCCTTCGCTGCGGGGGTTATTCCACCGCAGCGCTGGGAGGAGGGGGGCGCGCACAGCACCCGCATGCTCTTGACGAGCTGAGCTCGTCATGAGCTACAGTGCTCCTGTGCTCATGACGAGCTCAGCTCGTCACCGGTGCATTGGCTCCGTGGAACGTTCAGCACAGCGGGAGAATTTTTCCCGCACCTGAGCGTTCCATGGGCCATGACGAGCTGAGCTCGTCATGAGCACCGGAGCGCCGTGGCTCATGACGAACTCAGCTCGTCATGAGCGTCTAAGGCGTTCTACTATGCTTTGTTATGTTATGTTTTGTTATGCTATGCTATGTTATGTTGTGTTTTGCTATGTTTTCTTATGCTTTGTTTTGTTATGTTATGCTTTGTTTTGTTATGTTATGCTTTGTTTTGTTATGCTATGTTTTGTTATGGTATGCTATTTTTTGTTATGTTATGCTATGCTTTGTTGTGTTTTGTTATGCTATGCTATTTTTTGTTATAGTATGCTATGTTTTGCTATGCTTTGTTATGTTACGCTTTGTTTTGTTATACTATGCTATGTTTTGCTATGCTTTGTTATGTTATGCTATGCTATGCTTTGTTATGTTATGCTATGCTTTGTTTTGTTATGCTATGCTTTGTTGTGTTTTGTTGTGCTATGTTATGTTATGCTATGCTTTGTTATGTTATGCTATGCGTTATGTTATGTTATGCTGTGCTTTGTTATGCTATGCTTTGTTATGTTATGCTATGCTTTGTTATGTTATGCTATGCGCTGTTTTGTTATGCTATGCGCTGTTTTGTTATGCTATGTTTTGTTGTGTTTTGTTATGTTTTGTTATACTATGCTATGTTTTGCTATGCTTTGTTATGTTATGCTATGCTATGCTTTGTTATGTTATGCTTTGTTTTGTTATGCTAAGTTTTGTTGTGATTTGTTATGCTATGCTATGTTTTGTTATAGTATGCTATGTTATGCTATGTTATGTTATGCTTTGCTTTGTTTTGTTATGCTATGCTATGTTTTGTTGTGTTTTGTTGTGTTTTGCTATGTTTTGTTATACTATGCTGTTTTGCTATGCTTTGTTCTGTTATGCTATGCTATGCTTTGTTATGTTATGCTATGCTTTGTTTTGTTATGTTTTGCTATGCTATGTTTTGTTTTGTTATACTATGCTAGCACCATTGCTGCTTTGAGATCTCCCCTCCTGTGCTGAAGGTCAATGGAAACGGGTGTGGTCATGACGAGCTGAGCTCGTCATGAGTGCAGCTCAACTTTGCCTCATGAAGAGCTGAGCTCGTCATGAGCATGGAAGGGGTTATGCTTTGTTTTGCTATCCTATGCTTTGTTTTGTTATGAAATGCTATGTTTTGCTATCCTATGCTTTGTTTTGTTATGCTATGCTACGTTTTGCTATGCTATGCTCTTTTGTGGTGTTTTATTATTCTATGCTTTGTTTTGCTATCCTATGCTTTGTTTTGCTATCCTATGCTTTGTTTTGCTATCCTATGCTTTGTTTTGCTATCCTATGCTTATTTTGTTATGCTATGCTATTTTTTGTTTTGCTATCCTATGCTTTGTTTTGTTGTGCTTTGTTATGCTATGCTATGTTTTGTTTTGCTATCCTATGCTTTGTTTTGTTATGCTATGAAATGTTTTGTTGTGGTTTGTTATGCTATGCTATGTTTTGTTATGCTTTGCTATGTTTTGTTATGCTTTGCTATGTTTTGTTGTGTTTTGCTATGCTATGTTGTGTTAAGCTGTTTTGCTGTGTTTTATTATGCTATGCTTTGTTTTGCTATGCTATGTTTTGTTATGCTATGCTTTGTTATGCTACGTTTAGTTATGCTCTGTTTTGTTGTGTTTTGTGATGCTATGTTTTGTTATGCTATGCAATGCTATGTTTTGTTGTTTTGTTATGCTATGCTATGTATTCTGTTATGGTATGCTTTGTTTTGTTATGCTTTGCTATGTTTTGGTATGCCATGCCATGTTTTGTTATGCTATGCTGTTATGCTATGTTTTGTTATGCTATGCTATGTTTTGCTATGCTATGCTTTGTTATGCTATGCTATGTTTTGTTATGCTATGCTGTTTTGTTTTGCTATCCTATGCTTTGTTTTGTTATGCTATGCTATGTTTTGTTGTACTTTGCTATGTTTTGTTGTGTTTTGCTATGCTATGCTGTTATGCTATGTTTTGTTATGCTATGCTATGTTTTGCTATGCTATGTTATGCTATGCTATGTTTTGTTATGCTATGCTGTTTTGTTTTGCTATCCTATGCTTTGTTTTGTTATGCTATGCTATGTTTTGTTGTACTTTGCTATGTTTTGTTGTGTTTTGCTATGCTTTGTTATGCTATGTTTAGTTATGCTATGCTATGTTTTTTTGTGTTTTGTTATGCTATGTATTATGTTATGCTATGTTTTGATATTCTATGCTTTGTTTTGCTATGTTATGTTTTGTTTTGCTGTCCTATGCTTTTTGATATATGTTATGTCTTGCTATCCTATGCTTGTTTTGTTTTGCTATGTTTTGTTCTGCTATGTTTTGTTTTGCTATGCTATATTTTTCTATGCTATGCTTTGTTATGCTATGCTGTGTTATTCTATGCTGTTTTGTTGATTTTTATTATGCTACGCTTTGTTTTGCTATCCTATGCCTTGTTTTGTTATGCTATGCTATGTTTTGTTTTGCTATACTATGCTTTGTTTTTTTATGCTATGCTATGTTTTGTTGTGGTTTGTTATGCTATGCTATCTTTTGTCGTGTTTTGCTATGCTATGTTTTGTTATACTTTGCTATGCCTTGTTATGATATGTTTTGTTATGATATGCTATGTTTTGTTATGCTTTGCTATGTTTTGTTGTGTTTTGATATGCTATGCTATGTTTTGTTATGCTATGCTGTTTTATTGTGTTTTATTATGCTATGCTTTGTTATGCTATGTTATGCTTTGTTATGCTATGTTATGCTTTGTTATGCTATGGAATGCTATGTTTAGTTATGCTATGCTATGTTTTGTTGTGCTATGCTATGATATGTTTTGTTATGCTATGCTATGATATGTTTTGTTTTGTTATACTATGCTTTGCCATGCTATGTTTTGTTATGCTATGCTATTTTTTGTTGTCTTGTGTTTTGTTTTGTTTTTGTTATGCTATGCTTTGTTTTGTTATGTTATGCTATGTTTTGTTATGCTATGCTATGTTTTGTTATGCTGTGCTATGCTTTGTGTTTTGTTATGCTATGTTTTGTTATGCTATGCTGTGTTTTTTGTGTTTTGTTTTGCTATGCTATGTTATGCTATATTTTGGTATGCTATGCTATGTTTTGTTATACTATGTTTTGTTTTGTTATGCTATGCTATGTTTTGTGGTGTTATGTTATGCTAAGCTTTGTATTATGTTGTGCTATGTTTTGTTTTGTTTTGCTGTGCTTTGTTATGCTATCTTTTGTTTTGTTATGCTATGTTTTGTTATGCTATGTTTAGTTATGCTATGTTTAGTTGTGTTTGGTTATGCTATGTTTTGTTATGCTATACTATGTTTTGTTGTGTTATGCTATGCTTTGCTTTATGTTGTTATGCTATGCTATGTTTTGTTATGCTATGTTTTGTATTTTGTCATGCTATGCTTTGTGTTTTGCTGTTTTGTTATGCTATTCTATGCTTTGTTTTGTTATGTTATGCTATGTTATGTTATGCTATGTTTTGTTGTGTTTTGTTATGCTATGCTATGTTTTGCTATGCTATGTTTTTTGTTATACCATGCTTTATGTTATGTTTTGTTATGCTATGCTATGCTATGCTATGTTATGTTGTGTTTTGTTATGCTTTGTTTTGTTATGCTTTATTTTGTTATGTTATGTCATGCTTTGTTTTGTTACGTTATGCTATGTTTCGTTGTGGTATGCTATGTTTTGTTATGTTATGCTATGTTTTGTTGTGTTTTGTTCTGCTATGGTTTGTTATACTATGCTATGTTTAATTTTGCTATACTTTATGTTATGTTATGTTATGCTATGCTTTGTTTTGTTATGCAATGCTATTTTTTTGTTTTTTGTTATGCTATGCTGTGTTGTGTTTTGTTATGCTATGCTATGTTTTCCTGTGTTTTGCTACGCTATGCTTCATTATGCTATGCTATGCTTTATGCTGTGTTCTGCTATGCTGTTTTGTTGTGTTTTATTATGCTATGCTATGCTTTGTTTTGCTATCCTATGCTTTGGTTTGTTATGGTAGGTTTTGTTTTGCTATCCTATGCTTTGTTATGCTATGCTGTGTTTTGTTGTGGTTTGTTATGCTATGCTATGTTTTGGTATGCAATGCTATGCTTTGTTATGCTATGTTTTGTTGTGTTTTGCTATGCTTTGTTTTGCTATGCTTTGTTTTGCTATGCTTTGTTTTGCTATGCTTTGTTTTGTTATGCTATGCTTTGTTATGCTATGTTTGGTTATTCTATGTTTGGTTGTGTTTTGTGATGCTATGTTTTGTTATGCTATGCTATGTTTTGTTTTGCTATCCTATGCTTTGTTTTGTTATGCTATGCTGTTTTGTTTTTTGCTTTGCTATGTTTTGTTGTTTTGCTATGCTATGCTTTGTTATGCTATGCTGATTTGTTGTGTTTTATTATGCTATGCTTTGTTTTGCTATGCTTTGTTTTGCTATGCTATGTTTTGTTATGCTATGTTTAGTTATGCTATGTTTTGTTGTGTTTTGTTATGCTATGTATTATGTTATGCTTTGTTCTGATATTCTATGCTATGTTGTTTTTTTATGCTATGCTATGCTTTGTTGTGTTTTGCTATGCTGTTTTTATGCTATGCTATGTTTTGTTTTCCTATGCTTTTTGTTATGTTTTGCTATCCTGTGCTTCGTTTTGTTATGCTATGTTTTTTTATGCTATGTTTTGTTATGCTATGCTATGTTTTACTATGCTATGCTTTGTTATGCTAAGCTATGTTTTGTTATGCTATGCTGTTTTGTTGAGTTTTATTATGGTATGCTTTGTTTTGCTATCCTATGCCTTATTTTGTTATGCTATGCTATGCTATGTTTTGTTTTGCTATCCCATGCTTTGTTTTTTTTATACTATGCTATGTTTTGTTGTGGTTTGTTATGCTACGCTATCTTTTGTTGTGTTTTGCTATGCTAGGCTATGTTTTGTTATGCTATGCTATGCTTTGTTATGATCTGTTTTGTTATGATATGCTATGTTTTGTTATGCTTTGCTATGTTTTGTTTTGCTATGCTGTTTTGTTATGCTTTGTTTTGTTATGTTATGCTATGTTTTGTTGTGTTTTGTTATGCTATGCTATGTTTTGTTATGCTATGCTATGTTTTGTTATGCTATGTTTTGTTATGCTATGCTTTGTTTTATGTTATGCTATGTTTTGTTGTGTTTTGTTATGCTATGCTATGTTTTGTTTTGTTATGTTATGCTATGTTTTGTTATGCTATGCTGTGTTTTTTGTGTTTTGTTATGCTATGTTTTGTTATGCTATGCTATGTTTTGGTATGCTATGCTGTTTTTGTGTGTTTTGTTATGCCATGTTTTGTTGTGTTTTGTTGTGCTGTACTATGTTTTGTCATGCTCTGCTATGTTTTATTTTACTATGCTATGTTTTGCTATCCTGGTGTGTGGGGTTGTGTGTGTGTGTGGGGTTGTGTGTGTGTGTGGGGGGTTGGGTGTGTGTGGGGGGGTTGTGTGTGTGTTTGGGGGGTTGTGTGTGTGTGTGGGGGGGTTGTGTGTGTGGGGGGGTTGTGTGTGTGGGGGGTTGTGTGTGTGGGGGTTTGTGTGTGTGTGGGTGTGTGTGTGGGGGTGTTTATGTGTGTGTGTATGTGTGTGGTTGTGTGTGTGGGGGGGTTGTGTGTGTGTGTGGGGGGGTTTATGTGTGTGTATGTGTGTGTGGGGGGTTGTGTGTGTGTCTGTGTGGGGTTGTGTGGTGTGGGGTTAAATGTAAATGTAAATGTACAGGAATTTATATAGCGCAAATCACCAAGTGGTTTCTAAGCGCTTGCTTAGGGAACCCGTCCTGGTATTACCCTGTGAGATAACCCCAGCAGGGTATCCGCATCGCAAGGTGAAAGCCAGGCATCCCGCCGCGAGGGGCCATTGTGGAGATTAACCAAGCTATTGTCCAGAGTCGCAGAGTGTGAACCCGTGAGTCGAGTAGGCACCGGAGCAAGAATTGTCGAGTCCATGGACATTTTAGGACTCAAGACCCCGCCGAGCCGGGAATTGAACCCTGGGTCCGGGCTGACTTCTGCTTCCAGGTCTGCAGGGGTTGTGTGTGTGGGAGGGTTGTGTGTTGTGGGGTTGTGTGTGTGGGAGGGTTGTGTGCTGTGGGGTTGTATGTGTGGGGTTGTGTCGTTGTGGGTTTGTGTGTGGGGGTTGTGTTTGTGTGGGGGGTTGTGTTTGTGTGGGGTTGTGTGGTTGTGGGGGTTGTGTGTGTGTGTGGGGGGTTGTGTGTGTGGGGAGGTTGTGTAGTTGTGGGGTTGAGTGTGTGTTTGTGGGGGGGTTGTGTTTGTGTGTGGGGGGTTGTGTGTGTGGGAGGTTGTGTGTGTGTGGGGGAGACTGACAATGAGGTAATAATAAAAATGCAGCAGCTGTAGCGCATCACACTTCCTGCATGTTCCTTGTGAAAGCTCAGTAGAATAATTGACAATGCCATCACAACCCCTCCCCCCACAAAAAAATTACCTTTGTGAATCGTGGGAATGCACTTTTTGTAAAATATGCACCCCACCACAATGGTTCTATCAATTCTCAGAGAATTCCTTTGACACGAGGCATATTTAATATATTGTCATAAATATTAATGCACTGCAAATGGGAAACCGTGCAGAGGGGAAGAAGTGAACAAAGAGACAGAGGGAAAACACAACACTCTCAACAGGATGATAGGAGAGAAGCAGAGAGCAGTGACATGCATCCAAGAAAGGAAAGAGGAAAGATCGGGAGATTACACAACGGAGGAGGAGACAGAGGCAGCAGGAGATGAACGACACAGGACAAAAGTGAAAATATAGAAAAGACCAAGGGGTGAGAAAAGGCGGCGGCAAAATAGGGTAAAGTAAGGGATTTTAGACAGACTTGAGAAGGCAGGAATGCGAAGCAAAGAAGATGGCATGGCACAAAGGCGCAGTACGTGAGAGGTGACAAACAGGTCAAGAAATGCGAGGTGGAACAGAGGCAGCAGGAGGGGAGATGGAGGAGAAAAAGAAATGAGCAAGTAAGGCATCCGGAAATCAGGGACGAGCAGTCAGTGGAAACAGAAGGACTGCAAAGGTTGACGTAAATAATTAATTTACTCTCTTAATTTCTATGCAGGTAAGTACTTAATCAATAATAACTCAGATCGGATGAAAAAAGACAGAGTCCGTGGTGTTAGAGTTTCTAAGGGTTTTATTCCTTGAAAAGGAATGGTCTTGACCAGGATATCATGTTCTGACCACCACAGGGGTGTCAGAAGGGATAGAGCAAACTTTATTGACATTACATAGCTTATATACTTAATTCACATCATAAGTAATAATGCAAGAGGCGTAACAGCTGAGAGAAGACAAGATAACAGTATACACGTGGTACTAGTACGTAATCAAGAGGCGTGAACTAGGGGTGTGTACTAGAAACGTCACTGATAGGTGACGCAAGTGGGTGGCACCAAGGGGTGGTGCTAACGGAATTGTTGCAATGTCAGCAGAAATCGGAAGCTTGGATGCGCGCGCAGCTGCATGACGTGTGATTGACGGGGTGCAGGGGACTTGACATTTACACTGACGGGAAGAGACAGAAGTCTGGCATGTCAGATCAACTTGTACTTTTATCGTATCTGATATCTGATGTTTAGGAACCATACTATCTGGGCGGAAAGGTCTCTAGGGCAGAAGCTATTTTATGCTAACTGTGGATGCGTGTATAAGCGCCTAAGTGTCTGCATGAGAAGCGTGGGGGCACGGGGCCTTCCATGGAAGCATGGTAACAGAGGCTATGAATTACTTGCATTGAGACAGGTCGGCCCTTTGGCTCTGCAGCTGGAGAGGATGTTTACAGAAGCTAGTAGGCAGGAATGTATTTCTCGAGGAGCAGAACAGATAACTCGAAGGTTATAGTCAATCTTGGCAGAAAGCAGGCTGAGCTGAGCGCGAGGGGCCGCGCTGAAAGTAAGTCAGAGTTCACGGGTACAGAGGTAGCCTGGGCAGAGGCTGTCAGAGTCAAGAGCCAGGAAAGAGGCTCGATGGCAGAAATTCAGGGCCTACTCTGTCAGAGCAGGAAAAACATGTAAAGTGTACCACAAAAAGACGGTGGCATAGCATACTTAGGAACGGGCTATATAATCCATTCAGGGTGGATCTGAAAGAGGACAAGTTAACGTTGGACGCAAATGTATTTGCGTCTTCATAGCTGGCACAGGAGGGAAATTACATGCACTTTAAGCAGGTACATGGAGTCGGTGGGGTACGCGCTAGGGAACATAACATGACCAAAAATTTATATTTCCTCATTCCCTCCTTGTTCCCTACGGACCCTTCATGATATATCGATCCTCATAAATCGATCAGATTGTTCTTGTAACATCATTTGTTCTTCTTTCTTTCGTTTACGTTTTGAGAGAAAACTGGAATGTTCAATACATGACGTGGCACACAGTCCACAAATCGCTGGCCCACACTGCAGGCACAGGCAGCAACTGAATACTAGGACTAGGCCAATGCCTAGGAAGGATAGGATCTTCCATCCCCAAGCTGTTAACGTTGTCCAGAACCAACCGGACCAAGTCCAGGTGCCTGGATTCTGATGTATCTGATTTGCAATTTTATGGAGACGGGTGATAGCTTGATATACAGATGGTGCGTTTTGTGGTATGAAAACACAACAACTTGACCCGATGACCTTACAGGCTCCACCTCTATCTGCCAGGATGACGTCAATAACAAGACGATTCTGAAGGACAACAACCCGCATGGCGGACTGCTCTTCTGTTAAGTTACCTAAGGCGGAGGCAGTTTCATTCACTACTGCTTCAAGTGTTCTAGTTAATCTGCGTATTAGTTTACTATTCTGAACAGGTCCTAAAAAGAAAAAGAATCCTTTATTAAAGTCGGTGTACTGTTCCCATGCCGTTTCTGTGTAGTCGACAAGTGGAATATCTCTTCTGAGTCTGTTCTTTACTAGATTGGTATTTCTATGGTAATCAGGTGGAGCTAGGAAAACGGGTGGCAGAAGGAATGCAATGTAACAGGTACCATCCCAATCTGGAGGTAGACGTATGTATGCGGTATGGCCACAAACAAAGTAAGAATGACTAGTAGTTTTAAAGGACGATTTTCCATGATCACTGAATTCGACCACAGTAGTGCATTTACTATGACCTAAGTGTACTGAACCTTTCTTCTTGATACATAATTCACCAGTGACTGGCAATACTGACATAATGGGTAGAACTGGTGCAGCTTCAGATTCAACAGTGAGAATCATAAGGCTAATTGTATAATTACCTAATCCATACACTTCATTTTCTAGATCAGTTCCTATTCTAGTGGGGAGTCCCTCCTTATCTGGGTAACAGACGTCTAGCAGGACTAAGTTCAGATTTCCCCAAACCCAGCCCCCATCGAAAACAGCAATATCAGGATCTAAGGAATTAATTATTTTAAACCATGCTCCGCAGGAGCCATTGTGAGTGAATGGGTATGGAAAGAGGGGCAGAGCTCCCTTGTAATTCTGGTAGGGAGGGAGCCGGCCACATATCCAGCAATTTGTAGCATTGTTAGTTTGATGAGAATGATGTAGCATACTAATGAATGTATTGTTGCGCAGCGCAAGTCTGTAGGAAAGCTCGTGTGGAGGTAACTCACTAAAAGTGTGTTCAGCAGATACATTGTAAGTAGATTGTTCACGCTTGAAAATAGGGTAATAGATAGGCAAAACGATGCTGACAACAATAATTAAAATGCTCAGAATAAACATGATTAATAGTGTCACTATACAGTGACTACGAAGTGATTTACAGTATGTACGTTTCTTTGCTTCTCTCTCTCTCTCTCTCTATCTCGATCTAGGGGATACATGTCAGAAACTATTTAACCGATTCACCTAGGGGAGGACTTAAACAATTAAACTGTCTGACTTGCTAGATCGTAATTTCATGCGATAATTTTCTTGAGGAGTTCTTTCTCGTTCCGATTCTGTAAAGTCTTTTTGTTCGACACAGTCTTTGGTGGGGGTGGACGAGTCTCGATCAGGTTTCAGTCCGGAGAATTTTTTTATATGACTCGTGTGAACCCACCCCTTTCTTCCTTCGATTTTCACGGCCGTCCTTGTTGTGAGAAGAACGGTCTTCGGGGACTTCCAGCGGGGCTCCAGCGGACTCTTTCTGTCGAAGTTGCGAACGAACACAAGGTCGCCAGGACGGACGTCGTGTGGCTTTACATCAGTGTTGTCAGGGAAGGCTGCGGCAACCTGTGAACGACATGATTGGAGTGCAGACATCAAGGAGGCAAGGTAATCTGTCAACATATTACAATCAACATCAGTAATCTTTTTCGGAATGGGCGTCCCCCACATATTCGGTGGTCTGCCAAAGACCACCTCGTACGGGGATAGCCCTGATCTCGAATGGGCGACCATTCTCATGTAGAATAGTGCCACTGGCAGGGCGACTATCCAGTCGACCCCTTTCTCCTGACATATTTTGGCAAGGCGGATCTTTAGTGTCTGATTATGCCTCTCTACAAGGCCTGCGGCTTCGGGATGTCGGACACAATGGAACTTCCACTGGTATCCTAATAATAAGGAAACTTCTTTCATTAATGCAGATGAGAATGGCTGACCGTTATCTGAGTACACGACACGAGGCAAGCCATATCGTGGGAAGAATTCACGAACCAGCTGCTTGGCAGTGGTCGGAGCAGTGTAATCTGGGACTGGGTATGCTTCGGTCCAGCGGGACAGAGCACAGACAACTACGAGAACATATTTAAATCCTCGACAACGGTCCATCTGGATATAATCCATCTGGAGGACTTCAAAAGGGTGATCGGGAGGGTGAAATCCACCTTGCTCTACGGGGACGCTTTTACCTGGATTGAACTGACAACAGATCATGCAAGTACGCACTTTCTGTTTTGCGGCTGCTCGTAAGTGTTTATTATTCCAGAGATTTTGTAGACTGTCTAACATCGCTTTCTCTCCTAGGTGTGCTGGGCTATGTGCTGTATTTATCATGACTTGAACCATAGAGTCAGGGAGAAACCATGTAGATTTTCCCTTCGTCATCCAACCTTGATCTGTCTGGATCCCTCCTAGTTCAATCCATTTCTTTATTTCTTCTGGAGTAGCATGTGTCTGAATGTCGATAACATCTAGTGCGGGATCCCTGACTGTCATACAATTTGTCGGTCCTATTGTCTTTGTCGTATCAGTTGTCTGAGTGTGAGTCAGTGCTGTATGCTTTGCTGTCTGATCTGCCAGGTCATTACCCTGGGAAACAGAATCTGTGACTTTAGTATGTGCTTTACACTTCATGACGGATATGGCTGAAGGCAGATGTATTGCTTCTAACAGTGCTTGAATGAGGGGACCGTGTTGAATCTTGGCACCGTGAGAGGTCAAGAAACCTCGTTCTTGCCACAGCATGCCGAAGTCGTGTACGACTCCGAACGCATAACGGGAATCAGTGTATATGTTGACATTTCTGTTCTTGGCTAGAATACAGGCTCGGGTCAGAGCGATGAGCTCTGCCGCTTGAGCAGACAGTGTATCAATACGATGTGTGTCTTTAACTTCAGTTTCAGTGGTCACGGCATACGCGGCCACTAACTCTCCTGTACTTGTTCTCATACATGAACCATCCACATAAAGTGTCAGGTCTGGATTTGTCAATGGGACATCTGTTAAGTCTCGTCGGGGCTTTGTTACTGCATTAATGATCTCTATGCAATCATGCGGAGCTGGATCTGTCATAACTGTAGGTAACAGTGTTGCTGGGTTCAAGATACTGCAGCGTCTGATTTCTATGTGTGGCTGGAATAGTGTCAATTCATAACCTGTCAGTCGTGCTATAGTCAAGTGTTGAGTTTGGGTTCTGTTTAACAGAACCTCTACAGAGTGTGGAACTTGTACTGTTAACTGATGGCCTAAAACAATTGAATCGCTCTGTCTGATTGCTAGCGCTGTTGCTGCTACTGACTTTAAGCACGCAGGGAGTGCTTGGGCTACTGAATCCAATGTACTTGAAAAATAAGCGCAAGGCTTATGTGAACCTGCTTGATCTTGAGTGAGGACAGACAATGCTGTACCGTTACGTTCTGTAACAAAAAGTGTAAACGGTTTGCTGTAACATGGTGTCGCTAAAACTGGTGCTTGGCATAATGCTTTCTTTAATTCCTCAAAGGCTTGTGTGTGTTCCTGAGTCCAAGGGAGGACAGTCGAAGTCCCTGCCTCCTGTGTCGTTAACTGAATGAGTGGTTTAGCTAGAAATGCATATTGAGGAATCCATTGTCTGCAGTATGAGGTGAGGCCTATGAAGGCCCGCACTTCCTTTTGTGTCTGGGGTCTTGGCATATTTACAATTAACTGAATGCGATCGGGAGTGAGCTGTCTCCCCACTTTGGACAGCAAGTGACCCAAGTACACAACTTGCTGAACACAGAATTGTAGCTTCGAAGGAGACACCTTGTGTCCCTTGTCGGCCAGGAAATGTAAAACTGTCAATGATGCTTGTTCACATTCGGGCTCACTTCGTGCGGTGATCAGTAGATCATCGACGTATTGCAATAAAGCGGTGTTAACTGGCATTTGAATACAATCTAATTGTCTTTTCAGTGCTTGACTATAGATGCTGGGGCTTTCTGTGAATCCTTGAGGTGCGCGGGAAAATTTGAAACTTCGTCCATTTAAACTGAATCCGAAGAGATATTGGCTCTCCGGGTCAATAGGTACACTGAAGAAAGCGTTCTTGAGGTCAATTACGGTAAAGAACGTTGCTTCTGAATCAATAGCAGTCAATAGGGAAGAGATATCGGGGACCACAGGGTACTGTGGTACAATGCATTTGTTCAGTTCTCGAAGATCAATCACCAGCCGATATACTGGCGGTGCATTGCGGTCTGTACGTTTAAGAATTGGAATGATGGGTGAATTACAGATATTGGAGTCGGTCTCTACGACCACTCCCTGGGCAATAAGCTCTTCAATGATTTTCAGTAAAGCCACTACAGCATCGGGTGGTAACTTGTATTGTCTGATTCTGGGTAGAACAACTCCTGTCTTGAGTGTAACACGATATGGAGTGATATGCATACAACCTACATCAGCTGGGCCTTTTGCCCACAAGTGTTCTGGTACATTTTTCAATCTGACATCAAAATCTCGTAAAACATAATGACCCTTGAAATCCCGTAGAAAGAGTCTAACTCCCTCCGGGGAACAGCATATTATGGCTCCTAGAGCCTTCAGTGTTTTAATTCCTAACAGATTTTCTGGACATGATTTCGTAAGTAACAAATCTGTAACTCGTGATAATGGACCCACGGCCAACGGTACTGGTTCTGATACTTCATTTACAATAGGCTGTCCTGAAAAACCAAGGAAAACGTTCTGTGAGCCTGAGAGGGGTGCCCCTGGGACTTCGTTATGACTGATAGTGGTGCGGCTTGCCCCTGTGTCAATTAAAAACTTTCTGTCTTTTCCCAATACGTGACTGTGTACATAAGGACCTTCTTGATCTACAGGAATTTCAATAAGAGGCAAACCACCTTCCCTCTCTAGGCTGTTTCATGTATATCGGGGGTAATCTGGATATGCAGATTGGGCATACTGGTACATCTGTTGTGAGACTTGCTGAGTCGCGGCAATGGGCTGTGCCTGTGGTACTGCTACTGTCTGTGCTGTATGAGAGGGAGCATGCATAGGCTGTGTATTCTGCATTGGCTGTACATTTTGTGAGGTCTGTTGCTGAACCTGATCTTGTCTAGGCGGATGCGGTCTTTCTTTAGTTTTACCTGTTGAGATGTTATGTTTCAGGACTGGGCATTCATGTACGTAATGACCTGGCTGTTTACAATAATTACATGTCCCTTTAACGGGAGCTGTAGTATGACTCGTCTGGGTCCCACCTTTTCTCTGACCGTCGGCGGGGACCGTCTGAGCTACTAACATTTTCATCTTTGTGTCTTTCATACGTTTCTGTTCCTGATCTTGTTCTTCCCTAATTCTGTTCTGGTGATATTGTAACATTTGTAACATCTGGGATGGCGTATTTGCCTGCCAAGTACTTTCAACCTTGTACACTCTATTTTTAACTAATGGTAGGGAATTCTCGACTAGTTTTGATACAAAAAGGTGTGGATATGACTCGCTACTTGGTTGTAGGCCACTATTTATAATGAAACATTTCTCGAATCTTGAATAGAAGTCACTAGTATCTTCATCATGTTTCTGTTTACAGGACGAGATGGCGTCCCAATCTTCCTTTCTAGTTGTCAATAATCTTGGCAAAACCTGTACTATTAATCCGGGCAATGCTTTAGTCCTATCCCCGAGGCCTACTCCTGGGATTCGTTTGCTTTCTTCGTCTTCTATTTCTGCCCATGCTATCTTTGCCTCCCCCACCTCCCAATCTTTTTCCTTTAATTTCTCGTAAATGCCCGTGGGCAACAGTACTTTTAACATTTTCATAATATCATCATACGTATAATCCCCCATTAACAACATGTCTTTGAGCTCTCTTTGAAAACCTGCAGGGTCTTTATCGTGACACGGGACTAATTTCTTCATTTCTAACAGTTCTAACTTAGTCAGTGGTGTGTGGACATACACACGTTTCAAGACTTGATCCGCACCCATAACTGGGTGTACTTCTCGTAAGGGGTTCTGACTTTCAATGCCACTCAGGCATTGCATGTGATACGTTTTTCTTTCTGGAGGTGGGGCGGGAACATATTCGGAACTTATGAAGGTGTTATACTTATGTCGTTGCTCTAGAATTATTTGTATCAACTTGGTACTGAAACCTCTCCATCTATCCATGAGTAGGGCTTCTAATGTTTCGTGTAAGGGACCTGGGTCGGAATGATGGTTTCTGTACTTGATGAGGAGGTGCTGAATCATGTATACACCTGCTATTTTCTGCTCGTCTGGGGAAAGGTTCAAGAATGTCTGTGCTAACGTATCATCATGATATATGTCTGGGTTTTCGGCCCATAACACGGCTGACCGGGCTAGTTCCTGTTCATCCATAGTATTGAGTACATGGTACCCCATTCGGTCTCGAAGCCTTTTATCAGTTTCCTGGAACTGATGTTCAGAAGAATTCGGGTTTGTTAAAGCAGAGAGAAAAACTCTCTTGTTTTCCGGACGGATGCCTTTCCTAAGGTAGTTTCCCTTACCTACATACGCTATAGTATCTGTAGACCTTCTTTGTTCTGCAAGGTCTTCTTCCTCCTCGGAGGAAGCTTTGTCATTCCCTTTCTGGTGTGCCGTTATCACTGCCCTTCTAATTTTCTGGTACATGCTGGCTATGCAAGCCCCCCTGTCATGTTTTCCTTCGGCTATATTTTGACCCCACTTGGTTAGTGCATCTAATTCACTTTGATCTGTCTCAGGTCTGTCTCGTTCTCTTATTAGACAATTTATGAAAAATCGTAATATCTGTGCTTGAATGTCAACTTTCTGTTTATCCATGGCATCCTTGATACTGTCAGGGTCTTTCCCTGTCTGAACAAACTCATATATTCTATCGAGGCGCTCCTTCATTCCTACATAGCATAGCAAGATATCAGTAGCAGATCTCAATCGTAGTGATGCCAATATCATTAGATCGTTTTTTCCGGGTACTGGATCATATCTACAAACTGACATGTTTTCCTTTAATGCGTCAAGGCGGGGGGACTGGAACGTGAAAGGATTCTGCGTGTCCCTTAAATTGAATCTGTGTGTTAATGGCGGGGTCCGAGGACCCGCAGTCGCACCTCCTGAGGCGGACGCTTGGGCATTATCTCTCTGCGGAGTCTGGATCTGAACTTGAGTTTGTCGTTTAGTAGGATCAGGTAGGACTTGTTTCGGTAGGTCAATCTTGAGTGCGGGAAGTGGCGGAGCTGGCGGAACAGGGGAGGTCTGTCGCGGTACTGGCGGAACATGATCTGGGGGCGTAGTGCCACCCCCATCCCTGTCAGTAGGCAGGGCACGAACAGGCAGATTGGTGTAAGCTGGTGCTACATCCTCTAGATAAGCATTTAAGAATATGTCTTTAGTAGTCTTATGCATTACTTTAGTTGGAACTAATGGTGGCGGTAAGTTTTTCGGTATTTCTGATAGGCCTTCAGATGTGCCCTCGGCCGCGAGATACATTCCGTTTACAAGATTGTTTCGGGCACGGTCTATTTGTTCTGTTTTTACTCGGATCCCTTCAATAACTAATTCATTCTCTTGGGCCTTTTCTGATTCTTTAAGTCTGTCTTCTCTACGGAGTGCTTTCTCAGCACGCTTATGTGATTCCTTACGCCAGAATTCTATGGCGTCTTTCTGGGATTGTCTAGCTTTCTTTTTCCATAATGCTTCTTCTACCTTCATGATGCACTCGGCATCCCATGTTCCGGTAACAGGCCATCTGTGTCTTTCGTCTAGGTGCTTGGTGTAATCGGCCCATAAATCTAGATATAATATGGCATCTATGCCATGTTTGTTGTACATAAAGTTACCTGGAGTGTCCCTAGGGGGAATAGGAATTTCTTCCTCCAGTATCCCTTTCCTAGTTCCTATCTGTTTTAACTTGTTGAAAAACGGCATTTTGCTTACTTATTACTGAATGCTCAATCCTTATTCCTTAATACTCTTGATAGCTAGTTTGTACGAGAAACACAATAATACACATTTAAACAGTCACATTCATACCACGACACTAATCACATAAGAACATTTAAGACATAGATGACTACCCCCCTATACTGGATGTACTGCTCAACAGTACAGATACACTGGTGTAACAGTGCAAAAATTCGGAATACTAGATATACTGCTAAACAGTACAGATACACTGCCTAAAAACAGTGCAGACCGGACTTGCGTACCCAAACCCGTCTAGATACGACCCAGCAATGGTACTCACCGGGAAGCACGGAAACAGAAGGCCTCGGAAAACTCGACTGGACTCGACTCGATACTTCGGAAAACTTCGGAAAACCTCGGAAACCTGGTGGGCCTCTTGACACCTCGGACCTTGCTTCTTTCGGCTAGGCTCTGGTCGGGATCCTCCGCACTCCTCACCGCCTCGTCTGGGCACTGATCGCAGTCTTCGTCACCTCCTTGAGTCAGAGGGAGATGCAGGAAATCCTGCCGGTACGCGTAGGTTCCGTCTAACTGACGGCAGGGGACAGAGCTTGCAATGCGCCAACCGGCGCGTGAGGTGGGGGAGGGGTCCCTGTTCGGGCGCCAAAATGACGTAAATAATTAATTTACTCTCTTAATTTCTATGCAGGTAAGTACTTAATCAATAATAACTCAGATCGGATGAAAAAAGACAGAGTCCGTGGTGTTAGAGTTTCTAAGGGTTTTATTCCTTGAAAAGGAATGGTCTTGACCAGGATATCATGTTCTGACCACCACAGGGGTGTCAGAAGGGATAGAGCAAACTTTATTGACATTACATAGCTTATATACTTAATTCACATCATAAGTAATAATGCAAGAGGCGTAACAGCTGAGAGAAGACAAGATAACAGTATACACGTGGTACTAGTACGTAATCAAGAGGCGTGAACTAGGGGTGTGTACTAGAAACGTCACTGATAGGTGACGCAAGTGGGTGGCACCAAGGGGTGGTGCTAACGGAATTGTTGCAATGTCAGCAGAAATCGGAAGCTTGGATGCGCGCGCAGCTGCATGACGTGTGATTGACGGGGTGCAGGGGACTTGACATTTACACTGACGGGAAGAGACAGAAGTCTGGCATGTCAGATCAACTTGTACTTTTATCGTATCTGATATCTGATGTTTAGGAACCATACTATCTGGGCGGAAAGGTCTCTAGGGCAGAAGCTATTTTATGCTAACTGTGGATGCGTGTATAAGCGCCTAAGTGTCTGCATGAGAAGCGTGGGGGCACGGGGCCTTCCATGGAAGCATGGTAACAGAGGCTATGAATTACTTGCATTGAGACAGGTCGGCCCTTTGGCTCTGCAGCTGGAGAGGATGTTTACAGAAGCTAGTAGGCAGGAATGTATTTCTCGAGGAGCAGAACAGATAACTCGAAGGTTATAGTCAATCTTGGCAGAAAGCAGGCTGAGCTGAGCGCGAGGGGCCGCGCTGAAAGTAAGTCAGAGTTCACGGGTACAGAGGTAGCCTGGGCAGAGGCTGTCAGAGTCAAGAGCCAGGAAAGAGGCTCGATGGCAGAAATTCAGGGCCTACTCTGTCAGAGCAGGAAAAACATGTAAAGTGTACCACAAAAAGACGGTGGCATAGCATACTTAGGAACGGGCTATATAATCCATTCAGGGTGGATCTGAAAGAGGACAAGTTAACGTTGGACGCAAATGTATTTGCGTCTTCATAGCTGGCACAGGAGGGAAATTACATGCACTTTAAGCAGGTACATGGAGTCGGTGGGGTACGCGCTAGGGAACATAACATGACCAAAAATTTATATTTCCTCAAGGTGTGTGACTCAGTGTGGACCGAGAGAGATGAGAAGGAGAAAAGGATCAAGGAAGGAGAGAGAAAGTAAAGCTAACAAGCTCTCAGCATTGCGTGGTGGGGCGGGGGAGCGGCTTCCTTTGAAGTCTGATGGGGGGGCGGGGAGCGGATTCCTTTGAAGTCTAATGCCGAGGCTCAGACAAATGGTGTATGATGTGGCTGGCTATGTGCACGTGCCTGGCTCACATGGACTGTACCTAATCCGCTGTTTGGGTAGACTTTTGAAAGCCTTACTATAGTCTCGCCAAAATAAGCATTGATAAAGCAATGCTGTAGGCTCGACCTAAAAACCTGCTGAGAGCAGAGTAAGACGGAGGGTCGGTGTGGGCAGAAGCCATGCTGAAGGTGCAGGTCGGGAGAAGTAACGCAGAGGGCCAGGGTTTGTGGTGGAAGTTACATGGAGGGAGCAGGTGGGAGTGCATAAGCAACACCAGAGGGTGGGTGCGAAGAGGAGAGCAGGGGGGTGTGGGTGAGGTGAAGTAATAGAGGGCGTGGGTAGGTAGGAGAAGCAATGGGTGAAAGAGCAGTGTAGAGCGGGTGGGGGAGAAGGATGCTGGCGAAAGAGCAACATGGAGTAGATTGGGAGAGAGGTGCACATGAGCGACGGCTGAAAACCAAACAACACTTTTATGAATATAAAACAATACATGAGGCACAGAATAGCGGCAATGAAAGTGCACAGAAAAGTGGGGATTAAATGGGAGTAACTGCAACGAAAAATAAATGAATTAATGTACGAGGCACAGAAAAGCGGTATTGAAATGTTCACAGAAACGTGGGGACAATGGACTATGCACAATAGTGTGGGACTTACATGGGAGTCCCTACAACAAAAACAAGCAGGAAGAGGGGTGGCAAATGGTGTGTATTTTGATGTTCTCAGTGGCCACGCGGCTCACTGAGAACATCAAAGCGGCCGCAAAATTGCTCCCATAGCTGCAGGCAGACAAATAGTGCGTGCGCCCGACGCACAGGCACTGTGCCCCATACGCCTGCAGACTTTGGGAGCATTTTTAAAACTCCCACTAAACTCTCGCAGATCAACGCATGCGCGTTAGATCAGCGAGACCTAAAAAAGAGTGCGCTGAGTATGAAATCGCCTGAAGTGAAATGACCCAAGTAAGAGGTTCAGTTGCCATGGGCGTGACAAACACGCCCAAAGGAGGGACGATTGGCACCCTTCACCACACAAAAAAAAGCATTTGCAAAGGCATAGGTAGGAACCAATTAAAAGTGGTGGGCGTGGCCAAACTCATACTGAATACAGTGTGTCTCCAGCGCATGTGCGCCGACTGTAGGCTCGACCTGAAAATGTAAGAGCGAGAAAAGAATTGTGGAAAAAAACCGGCAGTGGCATACCACGAGAATGTGTCGGAAATAAAGATGTTTGAGGAGTGCACCAGAAAAAGGTTGCCCTCGATGGAGACTAGAAGGCAATAATTACACAACCCGGCGTGGTCGAAAGCTCTATGAGACACCATAATTAAATATATGCATAAATAAAAAGAAAAGGAAGCTCCGTGTTTGTCAGGGGAGAGCGAATGAAAGCAGAAAGCCACGGAATGGAAAGAATACAAAACGCTTGGCAGGGCTCGGATCAGTATTCATGCCACGAACCTCCACGCGCACTCGAGCAAAATGCACCCTACGTGAACTCAACTTGGCTCCTGCACACAGCGCTCGAGCTTCAGACCGCTTGCGCCGTCCCAGTTATGAAGTGCGCTGTACAAAGGTTCTAACCCCGGTTACATTCACTCGGAAATGCTCTATGAACCCTCACACGAATCTGCTTGGCACCCAGGGGTGGAATGGAACATATCTAGAGGGGTTTTAAGCTGCACACGGTTCTCCGAACTTTGCTAAGTGTAAACTATTTGTTCGAGGCATATGAGCTGCAGATACTACACTATGCATTAGATTGCCACCTGGTGTTGGGCTCGGATGATTGCATGTTGTTGTAGTCTTGGAAGAAGTCTTTTGTAGTCACGAGATAGGTGACTCCTCCCTTGGACGATAGTGCGCATGGGCATCGACTCCATCCTTACATTGATTTTTTCTGCCACTGGGTTCGGATGAAAGTTTTCCGCTCCGGCTAGAAATCAACTTTTCAAGCACCTCGAAGCGCAAAAACTTCTCAAAACTCATCAAACTAACTGCGATACCGACTAACATCGTTTCGACTCCCATCAGCTCGATTCTTGTCGTTGACGCGGGCCGTTGGGCCGATCCACGCCGTGAGGCCCACACCTCATGGAAAGGACGCCATTTAAGAAATGCCCCCGGTGTGGAGCAAAGTTTCCATGCAGTGACCACCACGAGCTCTGCAACCTGTGCTTATCGCCAGAACACAACGAATCCAGCTGTACAGCCTGCGCGTCCTTTCGATCCAAGAAAACCATCAGAGATCGGAGGGCCCGTCGACACGACATGCAGAGATCAGCTCTGGAACCGGTGGACATCTTCGACGAGGAGGTTCAGCTCATTCCTGAAGAAGATTCAGATGATCTCCAGATCGTATCAGAGGCAGACGACGCAGATGACTCCATACCATCGGGTCAGCGCGTGAGTACTACTGCCCCTGCACCACACACTATCCAACAAGGAGGGTTTTGGCTTGTGCGCAGTAAGGCTACGCCACTATAATATTAAACAAAGCAATTGCCACTACTGCTTAATTAATTTCAAGTTTAGCAACAAACAATAAACAAAATACTGTCCTGCAAAGACTAGCCGTTCAGTCTACAATGATTCATCAAATGAATTTATTTGTACTTATTTTTTCTTTTTCAAAATTTCTAATATATTTTACATTTAAATTATGAAAACATAATTGGGTTTATTTACAAGGGGAGCTCCTATTTATGCCTGATGATATGTACAGCAAAGTGTAAGAAAAGTGAGAAGAAAGAAAGGTGGTTGGTGAGGGCTCAGGCATTCGTAATACAATCATCCACTCTCAATCTATGTCTGATACATACTCCACATTGTAGTGAAATGAAAAAGAAAAAAAGGGGAAAAGTAAGTGGGTAAAAGTGTGTGTGGACGTGACCCTACTCTAATTGTTTTAAATCTTTTTGGGTCAGGTGGGGGCACCTAATATATAGTGGATCTAATACAGATAACTTTTAATATATAACAGCCATCATGATTAATTCCTTACAAAACAATATTCTTACAAGTATGATTGGCTGGGAGACAAACACACACAAGGTCGACTCGTTTCAAATCTGGGGATTATCCTCAGGACCACAGTAGAAAATTAATCTGAAAAGATAAAAAAAGGCATGCTTACTATTAAGTATAAACTTAGCGGTCTTCAAACTTAATGCTCAGGCAGGAACAGCACTGAAAAAGTACCTGTGTCGTCAAATTGTCTGCGTAGGATCTGTGAATGGTAACAGAGCAGGGAATAAGGCCAGTCAATATCGGGAAAACCTTAAAAACTACTCACAAGTCGATTTAGTCACCACGCACCCTGATGGACATCATAAAAGGGCTCCCAGACATCGGCGCATAATCTAGCGTGTATGTGATTCGCTCCTGAGGCGGAAACCGGGAGATTATGCTGTTTTTGCTCATTTCATTTACCTTCATTTGCCTTATTTGTATTTTAAAACCACTGCACTAACTTGCCTGATACTCGGTATCATTTTTAAAATTGTTCCGCTGATTGTCCCCATCCACTCGCTCACTTGGATAGTAGCGCCACGATCGCTCCATCTGGTCCACAGCTTGACTACAAAGCGTGGCATCCTTTGATTCACTCCCGTGCCTCTCAGTGACCCGGACTAGCATCAGCCGATTCAGGACTGAGACAGCGGTGTCCCGGGCAGATCGAAATTTTTAGCGGCCATCTTTGTGTGGGGAAGCGTCACCACGCAGCCTGACGGACATCATAAAAAGGGAGGGGCATGACTCCGCGCAGCGGACGCGCACTGTGGACGCGACGGATCTGTGCCGGAGTCGTGCCAGAGTCCTGCCCGTCTGCGCCCGTCCGCGCCTGGAAGGGCCCAGGGTCTACCGACTCTGCCCCGGCCCTTACCATCCCGGCTCACCACGGTACTATTACCACTTATACTGGAGTGGAGCTAAAACCACTTAGGTGCCTTCCTTCTGCACAGTGTACTACCTGTGTATTGCCAACCCATAATTTTAACTGCACTCATTGTGGTTTCTTTACGGGCCGGATGTCTATGTGTAACCAAATGAAACTATTGCATAAACGGGGTAAACCCAGGGGTAGAACAAGAGGTTCTAAATCTCCTTCCTCCTGCGCTAAACTACGGTTTTGGAATATAAATTGTAGGTCACTCCCAAAACACAAGAACAATATTTATGACTTCTTAGTTGATGAAAAACCTGATGCCGTGTTCCTTACAGAAACCTGGCTTCATGATAGCTCGGGGCCAGATATTGTCGCTGCGATTCCTGATGGTTATGTAATGGTCAGGAAGGACAGAGACATTGGTAAAGGAGGTGGTATTGCAATAATTTTTAAATCAAATTACTCATGCACCTTTGATACCTTCCCTCTGCCCGGATGTGAAGCTGGATATTTCAAACTTGCTATTAACCCCCAGTTTACTCTGTCAGGTCTTCTGATCTACCGTCCTCCTGGGAATTTCAATGCCTGGACGACGTCCTTTGCAGACACCATTGCCCCTTTATCCCTGAAGGCTGCCAATTTCACCATCCTTGGCGACCTAAACCTTCATTTGGACAATGCTCAATGCAATGTTAGTAAACTGTTTCTATCTGAGCTAGAAGCCCTTAACATCTTGTTACATAATTCAGGGCCAACTCACTCTGCAGGGCATCTATTAGACCCTATTTTTTCCAATCTTCCATTTGAATGCTTTCCTCCCGCCCGTCCCTTGGAATGGTCGGATCACTACGCCGTACATTTTGCTTTATCTCGGACTAAAACCCTGACTAGTGACAATAGTAGTAAGGATGTGCTCATACATCGGTGGAGCAAGCTTGATATAACCAATTTTAATATGCACCTGATGGATACCCTTCCAAACACTGATGTGCCTTCATCCGTATTGAATACTGAAGTATCCCAATGGCTGAGCACTGCCATCGACTAACTCCTCCCTTTAACATCTAAAAATTCCACATCTCATCGTCCCCCTGCGCCTTGGTTTTCGGAAGACCTAAAGCGCACGAGATCCAATTGTAAGGCCTTTGAAAGGAAATGGAGACACTCTTATTCCGCCTCCCGTAAAGTGGCCTATAAGGTAGCCCTTAAGGACTACCATAATCAATGTAAAATGGCCAGAGCCGCCTATGTTGCTAATACGGTCACCAACGCCCAAAACTGTCCTCGAACTCTTTTCTCTGTTGTAAAAAAATTAACAGGTGCGGGCCTGGTACCGGCCCCCCCGCTCTAGACGAGACTCAATGCAATTCAATTGCAGAATTCTTCATATCAAAAGTAGAACGTATCTATGATTCCCTAAGTCCCCCTACATCCAACGATGTGATGCTGCCATAGTCAGCACTGATCCCTGACTATCTACCTTCCTCTACGGCCAAACTTACAAACTGGTCTCTTTTTGATGATGCTTCCTTTTTTTCATGCCTGAATAGCATCATATCTGGTTCTCCACGGGATCCAGTACCGGCCAAAATTTGAAAAAAACTTGATCTTGGTCCACGTTGTGTGTTAAGGCATCTTCTCAACTCTTCACTATCTGAGTTATGTGTCCCACAGGAATGGAAGCACGCCATGATTGTTCCTTTACTAAAAAAGGCTGGAGCTGATGTTGCCAACTTGTCGAACTTCAGACCAATCTCATTGCTTCCCGTTCTATCAAAGATCCTGGAAAGGCATATTGACACACAATTAACCCATCTTGTGGAGAGCTCGGGATTTTTACATCCGTCCCAGTCAGGCTTTAGAGCGCACCACTCGATTGAAACCACACTTCTAGGAGTTACCGAGAGTCTGAGACACAGTGTCAATCGCGGAGAGACATCTGCCCTCATTCCTCTTGATCTGAGCCCGGCATTCGACACTGTGTCTCATTCCATCCTCCTTGCGACTCTCAGGTCCCTGGGTGTGGAGGGTGCCGCTCTTGCCTGGATAGCCTCCTTCTTAAGAGATCGCACTTTTCACGTCTTTTCTGCCTCTGCTTCCTCCATAATTTGTCCATCGGCGTACGGCGTCCCCCAGGGGTCTATACTTAGCCCTTTATAATTTAATATTTATGTGAGACCCCTGGCTACTATTGTGGAGGATGCCGGTCTCACATTATACTCCTACGCCGATGATACCCAAATTATCTTTTCTCTCTCCAACAAAGAGTGTAATGACACTTCTGCTTTGAAAGAAGGTCTGACCCGAGTCTCTGATAGGATGAAGAGCAATTTCCTGAAATTAAATGGTGACAAGACCGAGGTTGTGATACTGGGCAAGGGTAAAGATCTCTGGGGCCCCCACCATTGGCCCAATGACATGGGATCTACCCCTCAACCCGCTACTGTAGTACGCAACCTTGGGTTTCTCATTGATGAGAAACTCACAATGAGACAGCAGGCTGTGAAGGTGGCCTCTATCTGTTTCGCCACCTTGAGATGGCTTCAAAAAATCCTGTGGATGTTGCCCCCCTCCACACAAAGAACTGTAGTCCAGGCGCTGGTTGTTTCCCGCCTGGATTATGGCAACGTTCTTTACCTTGGAGCCGACCTGACAACCATAAAAAAACTTCAGGTTGTTCAGAACGCGGCTGCTAGGTTACTCCGCAACGTTCCCAGGAGAACATCTGCCTCTCTCGCACTCTGTGACCTTCACTGGCTCAAAATCCCGAGCCGAATTAAATTTAAAGCTCTCTGTCACATCTTTAAGATCAAACAAGGCTTAGCCCCCAAATATCTTCAGGGCCTTATCCAGGCGTATAAACCAAGCCGAACTCTGAGATCTTCAGGGAATGGTGATTTTTTTCCGTTCCCAGATTTAGGCTAGCAAAAATGGGAGGCCGCTCCTTTGCCCATCTGGGTCCTAAATTTTGGAACACTCTTCCTGTGACCCTGAAAATAGAAACCAATCTTTTTCGCTTCTGCAAGGGACTGAAAACTTGGCTCTTTCAGCAGTAAATTGAAGTTCCTTCCAGGAAATCAACATGCACGCTCTTCTTTTTCAGTCTGTCCCTTAGCGCCGGGAAACCCACTGCGGGTAGCTGCGCGCTTTATAAGTTTAATAAAATAAATAAATAAATTTCAAAAAACTATGTGGGGTACTCACTATTTGATTGAAGGGCTCGGATCTGGAGAGGGTTTCAACACTTCCGGGTTCCGTTTATTTGAATGCCGGACAAAGAGGGGGGTGTGTAGGAGATTGTAACCCCTTATCAACTTATTACTCTGCACGAGGTGAAAGAAGAGCAATGGCTCTGTTAAAAGTAAACTTGGATAATTGAAGAGTTGACAAACATCGAGTTGTGCAAGTCTAAGGCAGTGAATCATGTGAAACAACCATAATTTCAAACAAAATAAGACATCTGACTTCAAAACCCGTGGCAGTGGCTCAATTGATGGGTTGAAGGTTAAAGTGTTTAAATAGAACGCAATTGTTTGAAAAAGAATGGAGGCCCAAATTACATTTATTCGTTTGTCATAAGCTTGTGTGGATTCAATTTTGTGCTCGGTAGCGCAATGATATATTGCCCAATAACGTGTGGCGTACCTTAAGAACACGTTCCTTTCAACGCAAATTTAATAATATCGGATTTTGCTCACCTTCCTCATATCGCAGAGTCTTTTCCGAGGGCCAATTTGATTTTTCTCCGATTTTGATGTTTGAATAAACTTCCGTATTTTAAAGAGCGCAAGAGTCTACAGGAATTCTGGGAATTGTAGTAGTTTATCTTTTTTTTTTAACGCTTAGCTCGGACCAGAGCGAAAACTTTATGATGACAATGTTTGTTAATATTTTTAAAAAACGGTTCTTTGATTGAACTTCCGTGTTTTGAAAGAACACAAGACTCTGCAGGAATTCTGGGAATTCTAAGAGATGTTTTTTTTATTATTGACGCTTTGCGCGTACCGAAGCTGAAACTTTGTTGATGACAATATTTGTTGACATTTAAAAAACGATTGTTTGATTACAGAGCCATTGCCAGTTTGTTCTTCTCAGCGGGAGACGCTGTCAGTTAATGAGTTGATCTTTTATTTTGAACATGTGCAGATTTGATTTTGTCCTTCGTTGTAAAAATAGAACAAGAGTCAGTAGGGTTATGCTAAACCGTATGGTTGGATCTAAAAACGTCCTTCTTATTCTATTCCGCAATCAAAAAAGTTTAGGTAAATGAAGGTGTCAACTATCCTTGGTTTAAATAAAGTCGACCATCTTGGTGAGAGAAGCATGCGATGTGAATGATCATTGGTGTGAATACATCCCTGCAGTGTCTTACGATAGATCCTATAGCCAACAGATCACAGATGGTAAAGTTCTGACATTTCGTTCAATCCATTAGTCGCAGTGTTATATTTCAAAATCAGTCATGCCTCACGTTTGGACAATCTTTCTTCAATATCACCGCCTATTGGGTCTGGCTCAATTTTTGATATTACTGTCCACTTCAGGCCCGTTTCACTGTGTGAACAATCTATCCAATGTTGGACTAGGGGTGCAGTAAGGACTTTTTTCCGAATCCGTGATTTATGTTGGGAGATTCGTGGTCTGATCTCCTGGTTTGTTTTGCCAATGTAGAGTTTTCCACAAGGGCAGACTATACCATAAACAACATTCTTTGTTTTGCAATTCGTAAAACGTTCATGTGGCGATGGGCTGCCCTTTTGCTCCAGAACTAGCGGTACTGTATATGAGCCAATTTGAGGAGAAATTTGTTTATCAAAATAATCCATTTCAACAGCGAATCGGCGGATGGATCCACTATATAGACGACGTCTTCCTCACCTGGACAGGTGATGAACAGGAACTTTTTGACTTCCACACGTGGTTGAACAATCGCACCTTGGACATCAAGTTCAGCTTACAATTCTCTAAACACAAAATGGCATTTTTAGATGTAGAAGTCTATAGTTCAAACGGAGAATTGGTGACTACTCTCTTTAGGAAAGAATCAGACAGGAACAAAGCCCTACGTTATACCAGCAACCATCCAAGGAGCTTAAAGGATAATTTACCGTTCGGCCAGTTCCTTCGTATCAGAAGGAACTGTGCATTCAAAGATGAATACATGGAACATGCCAATGTCCTAAAAGAGAAATTACTAAATAGAGGATAACCGTCAAAACTCTTAAAGCATGCCATAAAAAGAGCCTGGTGGACACCGTGCGAAACACTGCTGACAAAAAAAGAAAAAAAGACCCAGACCCGCATAGTATGCATATCTACTTTCTGCCCCACATCGAATTGGCTGAAAAAAGCCATTCATCAAAATTGGCATTTGATCAAAGGATTAGATACACAGTTCACAGAAGTGCCCATGTTCGCTTTCAAAAAAGACAAAAGCATTGCGAACCAGATCATAAGAGCTGCATTGCCAAAAACCAAAAATGCCACTTTACATGATTTTGTAAATCTACCACCAATAGTTGGGCATCATAAATGCGGCACATGTCTCTTTTTTGTTCCTCCACTGTTGAAGGAGAACTTTTTCAACATGATGGGATTAGTTGGAAACATGAACGTTTTACGAATTGCAAAACAAAGAATGTTGTTTATGTTATAGTCTGCCCTTGTGGAAAACTCTACATTGGCAAAACAAACCAGGAGATCAGACAACGAATCTCCCAACATAAACCACGGATTCGGAAAAAAGTCCTTACTGCACCCCTAGTCCAACATTGGATAGATTGTACACACAGTGAAACGGACCTGAAGTGGACAGTAATATCAAAAATTGAGCCAGACCTAAGAGGCGGTGATATTGAAGAAAGATTGTCCAAACGTGAGGCATTACTGATTTTGAAATATAACACTGCACTAAAAAACAATTGTTTTTTTAAATGTCAACAAACATTGTCATCAACAAAGTTTCAGCTTTGGTACGCGCAAAGCGTCAATAATAAAAAAAACCATCTATTAGAATTCCCAGAATTCCTGCAGAGTCTTGCGTTCTTTCAAAACACGGAAGTTCAATCAAAGAACCGTTTTTTAAAAATATTAACAAACATTGTCATCATAAAGTTTTCGCTCCGGTCCGAGTTAAGCGTTAAAAAAAAGATAATCTACTACAATTCCCAGAATTCCTGTAGACTCTCGCGTTCTTTAAAATACGGACGTTTATTCAAACATCACAATCGGAGAAAAATCTAATCGGCGCTCGGAAAAGACTCTGCGATATGAGGAAGGTGAGCAAAATCTGATATTATTAAATTTGCGTTGAAAGGAACGTGTTCTTAAGGTACGCCACACGTTATTGGGCAATATATCATTGCGCTACCGAGCATAAAATTGAATCCACACAAGCTTATGACAAACGAATAAACGTAATTTGGGCCTCCATTCTTTTTCAAACAATTGCGTTCTATTTAAACACTTTAACCTTCAACTCATCAATTGAGCCACTGCCACGGCTTTTGAAGTCAGATGTCTTATTTTGTTTGAAATCATGGTTGTTTCACATGATTCACTGCCTTAGACTTGCACAACTCGATGTTTGTCAACTCTTCAATTATCCAAGTTTACTTTTAAGAGAGCCATTGCTCTTCTTTCAGATTCTTTCACCTCGTGCAGAGTAATAAGTTGATAAGGGGTTACAATCCCCTACACACCCCCCTCTTTGTCAGGCATTCAAATAAACAGAACCCGGAAGTGTTGAAACCCTCTCCAGATCTGAGCCCTTCAATCAAATAGTGAGTACCCCACATAGTTTTATTAAATAGACTTGTGAATAGTTTTTAAGGTTTTCCCGATATTGACTGGCCTTATTCCCTGTTCTGTTACCATTCACAGATCCTACGCAGACAATTTGACGACACAGGTACTTTTTCAGTGCTGTTCCTGACTGAGCATTAAGTTTGAAGGCTGCTAAGTTTATACTTAATAGTAAGCATGCCTGTTTTTATCTTTTCAGATTAATTTTCTACTGTGGTCCTGAGGATAATCCCCAGATTTGGGGGATTTGAAACGCGTCGACCTTGTGTGTGTTTGTCTCTCAGCCAATCATACTTGTATGAATATTGTTTTGTAAGGAATTAATCATGATGGCTGTTATATATTAAAAGTTATCTGTATTAGATCCACTATATACGAGGTGCCCCCACCTGACCCAAAAAGATTTAAAACAATTAGAGTAGGATCACGTCCACACACACTTTTTACCCACTTACTTTTCCCCCTTTTTTCTTTCATTTCACTACAATGTGGAGTATCTATCAGACATAGATTGTGAGTGGATGATTGTATTACGAATGCTTGAGCCCTCACCAACCACCTTTCTTTCTTCTCTCTTTTCTTACACTTTGTTGTATATATCATCAGGCATAAATAGGAGCTCCCCTTGTAAATAAACCCAATAATGTTTTCATTATTTAAATGTAAAATATATTAGAAATTTTGAAAAAGAAAAAATAAGTACAAATAAATTCATTTGATGAATCATTGTAGACTGAACGGCTAGTCTTTGCAGGACAGTATTTTGTTTATTGTTTGTTGCTAAACTTCAAATTAATTAAGCAGTATTGCCCTGCACCACACACAGCACCCAGATCGAAGGCAAAGGTCAACACTCCGCCTCCGGGGCCCAGTCGCGACCGAAAAACCACTTCGACAGCCCCGCCTTCGAGCCCGGCTCTGAAGAAACTAACTAAGCCTTCCGGTACCTCGGTACCAAGCAAGCCGCTTGTGCCGATCCCACCACCTCCCTCGGCACCGAAACCGAAAGAAGTCTCAGCTCCAAAACCGTCGACTTCTAAAGACAAAGGTACAAAGCCAGTGTCCGACGGCTCGAAGCCGACGAGACCAGTTTCCATTCCGAAGACATCGTCTTCGGTGCCAAAACCGACAAGGCCTGATTCCGACGCGTCCAAGACCTCGAAACAGCCTACGACACCGAAAACAACACCCTCGGTGTCAAACTACGCCAAAGGACACTGTAACCACTCCTAAGGCTAAAGACAAGCAGCAAACTCGCCCGGCACCGAAAAAATTGGCGCCGACAAAGGTTTCTCAAGCTGAAGAACTTTTCCAACCAGATCCTCTGCAAAAGAAGATCTACATCGACCCCAAGACAGGTCAGGTGTCCACCACACCACATAAGAAGAGGAAGGCAGATGAACCATCCACTCCTGTGGTTCCTGCCAAAAAGCAGGACTCTGCCAAATCCCCTATGCACCCGTCTTCACCTATACTTCCTTCTCCTTCATCTCCTGCTCCTCTTAACAATTCACCACAGATTTATCCTTCACATTCTCCTCTTTTATCACCACACTCACCTCAAAATGATGATGAGTATAGTTTAGGTTTTGGGATAGACCGAGATGAGCCTTTCCCATACCCTACAGGTGACACAGTCTGGGAGTACCCAAACCCACAGGATATACCAGACATTCCTGACCCACAGTCAAACCCATCAAAGCCTTCTCCCCCAGAAGATAACATTGGATTTGGGCACCTATTAAACAGCTGCCATTTACCACGGGGTCGCTATGCATTCTGACGAGGCAGAGGAAGATTTCCTATTAGACACATTTGAACAATCGCAGAGATCTGTTCAAATTCTTCCTATGATTAAAGGAGTCATCAAACGTGCTCCAGAAATTTTTAAAGACCCTGTACGTACTAGGATTTTAAACCCTAGGATTGAGAAAAAAATATAGGCCTGCACCTGCAGATCCAGCCTACATTAAAGGGCAACTACCATTAGATTCCCTAGTCGTCTCCAATGCTAGGAAGAGAGCAAACTCACAAACTTCAGGTGAGGCACCTCCATCTGATAAAGAATCCAAGGTCATAGATGCCTCAGGCATGAGAATAGCCGCACAAGCTACCAACATATACACAAGCCCTCCTTTTCCGTTATGATAGGGCTGATTATGATCAGTTAGAGAAACTGTTAGACCATCTACCTGACCAATATAAGGCACAAGCAAATGATCTTATACAGGAAGGCAAACTCATTTCTAATGCCTCAATTAAGTGCGCACTAGACGTTGCCGATACTGCATCTAGAGCTGTAAATTCTAGTATAGTACTTAGAAGACATGCGTGGCTACGCATTTCAAGATTTAAACAAGAAGTCCAAACTACTATTTTTAACCAACCATTTAATCAAAACCAATTGTTTGGACCAGAGGTTGACACAGCACTAGAGAAAATGAAGAAGGATACAGACACTGCCAAATCTATGGGAGCTTTACAATCCACAGAAACTAGAGGTTCCTTTTGTCGCTCCTTCTATAGAGGGGGCTCCAAACAAACCGGTGCAGACAACACAATATCCTTCAAATCCAACACACAAACATCCTCTAACAAGGGATATTTTAGAGGAGGATATAGAGGGAATAACAACAAGGGAAGAGGTCGGGGTAACAACAGTAATCGAACCTCTTCCACCACAAAACAGTGACTTCCCTCTGCTCCCCAACAGCATTCCACTCCTGTGGGGGGCAGACTAAACCAATTCCTGCCTGTCTGGAACTCCATTACAACAGACAAGTGGGTAAGACAGATCATCCAGTATGGCTACTGCCTGGAACTTACAGCAACCCCTCCACACATACCACCCAGACAGCGTCCAATGTCTGCAGAACACCTTACTCTGCTCAAACAAGAAGTTCTATCACTTCTACAAAAGGACGCAATACAATCAGTTCCTTTACAAGAACAAGGAACAGGGGTTTACTCTCTGTCTTTTCTAATTCCCAAGAAGGATGGGACACTAAGACCAATCCTCAACCTCAGGCCCCTCAATCATTACAAACAATCAGATCATTTTCATATGATCACTTTACAAGTGCTCTCACTGCTGCAACAAGGCGATTTCCTTACAACACTAGACCTAAAGGACGCCTACTTCCACATTCCTATACATCCTGCTCACAGAAGATATCTAAGGTTTGTACTGGAAGGACATCATTATCAGTTCAAAGTCCTTCCATTCGGAGTGACAACGGCACCACGAGTATTCACTAAGTGCCTAGCAGTAGTAGCAGCACACCTCAGAAGACAACAAATACATGTCTTCTCTTATTTGGACGACTGGCTCATAAAAGCTAAGTCATTCAATCAGTATGTCCAACACACACATCAGACAATTCAAACATTACACAACTTAGGGTTCACAATAAACTACACCAAGTCGCACCTTCAGCTCTCTCACATACATTAGTATCTAGGGGCTACAATAAATACATCTACAGCTCTAGCGTATCCCAGTCCAGCAAGGATACAGAGCATTCAAGCCTTAGTCACAATCTTCCAACAGCAACAATCTCTGCAAGCCAGAATGTTCATGATACTAATATGCATGATGGCATCTTGCATCTTCATAGTCCCATATGCAAGACTGCAGATGCGCCTATTACAGGAATGTCTAGCACAGCAATGGAACCAGGCACAAGGGCAACTAACAGACCTGGTGTTGGTAGATAGCCGCACACATCGCTCTCTGCAGTGGTGGAACACCAAAAACCTGACAAAGGGGCTGCCGTTCCTCGAGCCTGTTCCACAGCTAGTGCTTACAGCAGACGCATCCCTCACAGGATGGGGAGCTCACCTACTACACCATACAACTCAAGGACAATGGAACAGTCAACAACGACTCTTCCATATCAATCATCTAGAGCTGCTAGCAATATTCTTAGCACTCAAGACATTCCAAGTACAAGTACAGAACAAAGCTGTCTTAATCCGGATGGACAACATGACAGCCATGTATTACATACAAAAACAGGGGGGGACACACTCTCTACAACTGTCCCAACTCGCACAGAGCATTTGGAGATGGGCCACTCCACAAAACATATATCTGTTAGCAGAGCACCTTCCAGGAGTTCACAATCAGATAGCAGATCTGTTGAGTCGGCAGACACAACAAATTCATGAATGGGAACTACATCCGCAGGTTCTTCAACCATTCTTTCACCAGTGGGGTCATCCAGACATAGATCTGTTCGCCACACACGAAAACGCAAAATGGCCAACCTTCGCCGCCAGGTTTCCACACCCGCTGTCCAAGGGCAATGCAATATGGATGAATTGGTCAGGCAGATTTGCGTATGCTTTTCCGCCCATACCACTAATACCATTGGTAGTACGCAAGCTCAGACAACAGTCTCTAAAACTGATCCTGGTAGCTCCCACATGGGCACGGCAACAGTAGTTCACCACACTACTAGAATTATCTCTAGTTCCACACCAAAAGCTAAGACTGACTCGATCCCTGCTCACGCAGAACCATGGAGACGTCAGACATCCAGACCCAAATCAATTGAATTTGGTGATCTGGCTCCTGAAGTCTTAGAGTTTGGTTATCTTAACCTACCACCAGACTGTATGAACATCATTAAAGAGGCCAGGAGACCTACTACCAGAGCTTGTTATGCTCCTAAATGGAAAAGATTTGCCATTTACTGCAATAATAATCAAATTGATCCCCTGGATGCTTCTATCCAAAATATCATTTGCTAACTTTTACATTTGCAAAGGTGTAACTTGGCATATTCATCTATACGCCTACACCTTGCAGCAATTGCGGCATCCTTACAGAACAGACAACATCTGTCTCTTTTTAGAGTACCAGCAATTAAAGCATTTATGGAATGATTAAAAAGAATCATTCCACCCAGGTTACCACCTTCTCCAGTGTGGAACCTTAATGTGGTTCTTACAAGGCTCATGGGACCCCCTTTTGAACCTCTAAACAAATGTGAACTGCAATTCCTCGCATGGAAAACAGCTTTCCTTATTGCTATCACCTCTCTTAGAAGAGTAAGTGAGATACAAGCTTTCACTATACAAGAACCTTTCTTACAACTACATCATAACAAAGTTGTTCTAAGAACTAATCCTAAATTCCTTCCAAAAGTGATTACTCCTTTTCATTTAAACCAATCTGTAGAGTTGCCAGTGTTTTTCCAAAACACGGACTCTGTAGCAGAAAGAGCTCTACACACTCTAGACGTTAACCCCTTCGCTGCTAGGCCTTTTCCCCTCCTGTGCTAAGCCCTTTTTTGGCGATTTGGGGTAGTGCGCGCTTAGGGCCCTGTAACTTTTTGACCACATAAGGTATCTACGCCAAATTTGCGTCCTTTTCTTCCAACATCATGTGGATTCTAAAGGTGCCCAGGGTTTGTGGATTCCCTTGGAGGGGTCCCAGAAATTAACCAAAGTATAGTGACATTTTTGTTTTTTTCAGAAAAATGGGAAAAACGGGCTGCAAATGAAAGCCTCTGGGTTTTTCCCTGCAAATGTTATCAAAAAAGGGTTTGTGGGGCTGAAATCTCCATTTTCTCAGCTTTTAGGAAATAACAGTCTTTTGTCATAGAATCAACATTTTTCACACAGTTTTGGCATTTGTCTGGGACACAGCCTATTTTTGCTATTTTTACAGCTTTCCACCTCCTTCCAGTTAATGGTAGAAATGAGTTTGAAAGCAATAATGGATCTGGGAAAGCTATACATTTTCGAAATGTAGACAAAATTCTGAATTCAGAAAGGGGTCATTTGTCTAAATGCATGAAGGTTTCTTTATAGAAACTAACAGTTAAATGTTGGAATAATTGAAACTTTGTTGAAAAAAACAGCCTTTTGTCTCAACGTTTTCACCTATAACTTCTTGTAATTTTGACAGCTCTTGGAAAGCAATATACCGTTACATCCGTTAGACCTTCCTGGTTGTGGGGATATATAGGACTTGTAGTTTCACCAAGAACCCAACGAACCCAGATCCAAAAACTGAGCAGCAACTTGCAATGGTATTTTTTTATTTACTGGGTATAGAGCACTTTTTCTTGGAAAATGTATACATGGAAAAATCTCTATGAAAGACACCTATGTATTTCTGAATTGGGTACAAATTATAAAGTTTAGAAACGGTATATAATTGCACATTTTCAAAGTTGGGAATACTCATACTAGCATGAGAATTATTGGTCATTTTTGAAAAAGTTTTTTTTTTACACAATGTCTTTCATTGGGAAGGGAGAAATGCATGAAAACTCAGTTGGTAATAACAGTTGATTTACAAATCTGAATTACCCTAAGTCTCCCGATAAAAATGGTACCTCACTTGTGTGGGTCGGCCTTGTGCCTGCAATAGGAAACGGCCCAAAATGCAACGTGGTCACACCTCAATTTTGCAGTTAAAAATTTACCCTTTTATGGCAAAGTGCCTAGCTGTAGTTTTTGCACCCTAGCTCCGCCGGCACCTAGGGAAACCTAGCAGACCTATACATTTTTGAAAAGTAGACACCCAGGCGAATTTCGGATGGGGTGACTCGACTGCCTACCACCAGGTTCTGTTACCCAGAATCCCTTGCAAAGCTAAGAAATTGACAAAAAATGCATTTTCCTCACATTTCTATGGTGGAAAGTTCTGGAATCTGCGTGCATCAAAAAATTTCCACCCACCCAGCGTTCCCGCGGGTCTCCCGAAAAAAATGGTACCTCACTTGCCTGATCTGCCTAGTTCCTGCGACAGGAAACAGCGCAAAACGACGAAACGTGGTCGCACCTCAATTTTGCAGTGAAATCGTGCCCTTTTTGGACAAAAAGACTACCTTTTGTTTTTGAACCCTAGCTCTGCCGGCACCTAGGGAAACCTAGCAAACCTATACATTTTTGAAAAGTAGATGCCCAGGGGAATTCAGGATGGGGTGACTCGACTGCCTACCACCAGGTTCTGTTACCCAGAATCCCGTGCAAATCTAAGAAATTGACAATAAAAACGCATTTCCTCACATTTCTGTGGTGGAAAGTTCTGGAATCTGCGTGGATCAACAAATTTCCACCCACCCAGCGTTCCCCCGGGTCTCCTGAAAAAAATGTTACCTCACTTGCCTGGGTCTGCCTAGTAGCTGCGACAGGAAACAGCGCAAAACGCAACGTGGTCGCACCTCAATTTTGCAGTGAAATGGTGCCCTTTTTGGACAAAAAGACTACCTTTTGTTTTTGAACCCTAGCTCTGCCGGCACCTATGGAAACCTAGCAAACCTATACATTTTTGAAAACTAGACACACAGGGGAATTCAGGATGGGGTGACTCGACTGCCTGCCACCAGGTTCTGTTACCCAGAATCCCTTGCAAAGGTAAGAAATTGACAAATAAAATGCATTTTCCTCACATTTCTGTGGTGGAAAGTTCTGGCATCTGCGTGGATCAACAAATTTTCACCCACCCAGCGTTTCCCCGGGTGTCCCCAAAAAAATGGTACCTCACTTGCCTGGGTCTGCCTAGTGGCTGCGACAGGAAATAGTGCAAAACGCAACGTGGTCGCACCTCAATTTTGCAGTGAAATGGTGCCCTTTTTGGACAAAAAGACTACCTTTTGTTTTTGAACCCTAGCTCTGCCGGCACCTAGGGAAACCTAGCAAACCTATACATTTTTGAAAAGTAGACGCCCAGGGGAATTCAGGATGGGGTGACTCGACTGCCTACCACCAGGTTCTGTTACCCAGAATCCCGTGCAAATCTAAGAAAGTGACAAAAAAAATGCATTTTCCTCACATTTCTGTGGTGGAAAGTTCTGGAATCTGCGTGGATCAACAAATTTCCACCCACCCAGCGTTCCCCCGGGTCTCCAGAAAAAAATGGTACCTCACTTGCCTGGGTCTGCCTAGTGGCTGCAACAGGAAACAGCGCAAAACGCAACGTGGTCGCACCTCAATTTTGCAGTGAAATCGTGCCCTTTTTGGACAAAAAGACTACCTTTTTGTTTTTGAACCCTAGCTCTGCCGGCACCTAGGGAAACCTAGCAAACCTATACATTTTTGAAAAGTAGACACCCAGGGGAATTCACGATGGGGTGACACGACTGCCTACCACCAGGTTCTGTTACCCAGAATCTCGTGCAAAGCTAAGAAAGTGACAAAAAAACCCTCATTTTCCTCACATTTCTGTGGTGGAAAGTTCTGGAATCTGCGTGGATCAACAAATTTCCACCCACCCAGCGTTCCGCCGGGTCTCCAGAAAAAAATGGTACCTCACTTGCGTGGGTAGGCCTAGTGGCTGCAACAGGAAACGGTCCAAATCGTACGGTGGAGAATTTACAATACCCTATACCAACACTACTTAGAATTTTGGGGGGGAGGGCACCTGAGTTTTTGGCCCTGGGCTCGGCGGCCATCTTTGGAAACTACCAAACACAAACAGTTCTGAAAACTAGACACCCGGGGGAGTCCAGGGAGGTATGGCATGCATGGGTATGGGTCCCCCAATGTTTTCCTACCCCGAATTCCTACCAAACCTTAAAAATTGGAAATAAAATCACTTTTCAAAACTTTTTTGCGTGGGATCTCCGTGCCGGCAAAAATGTCTTACAACCAAGCGTTCCCCTTGTTCTCCCGAGTAAAATGATACCTCACTTGTGTGGGTGCCCCTAAGCAGAACAGGCTAAAAATGAATTTTTAAAAAATATAGTAGTTAGGTTTGACATATTAAGCACCCCACCTTAGTCACAGGCCTTTGGCCCACCCACACAAGTGAGGTATCATTTTACTCGGGAGATCAAGGGGAATGCTGGGTGGTAGGACATTTGTGCCGGCAGGGAGATCCCACCCAAAAATGTATGGAAAAGTAGTTTTTCTAACCTAAATATAAGGTTTGCAGGGATTTCTGGGTAGGAAAACATTGGGGGACCCACGCATGCCATACCTCCCTGGACTCCCCCGGGTGTCTAGTTTACAGAACTGTTTGGGTTTGGTAGTTTCCAAAGATGCCCGCCAAGCCCTGGGCCAAAAGATCAGGTGACCCCCTCAAAAAATAAGATAGATTTGCTAAAGGTAATTTTTAAGTCTCCACCGTACGAATTGGGCCTTTTCCTATTGCAGCCACTATGCCTACCCACGCAAGTGAGGTACCATTTTTATCGGGAGACCTGGGGGAACGCTAGGTGGAAGGTAATTTGTTTGAGCCCAGTGATGCCACACTTTGCCACACAAAAAAGTGTGAAAAAACTGATTTTTTAAAGCTAAAATTGAGGTTTGCAAGGCATTCTGGGTAAAGGAACGTTGGAGGATCCACGCAAGCCATACCTCCTTGGAAGCCCCCGGGTGTCTACTTTTCAGAAATGTGTGGGTTTGGTAGGTTTCCCTAGATGGCCGTCTAGCACGGGGCCAAAAACCCAGGTAACCCCTCTTGCAGAAGCTGGTGGTTTTGACAATGGTGACAATGTCAACACCACCAGCTTCTGCAAGAGGGGTTACCTGGAACACAACAAAAGCATTAAAGGTTGCCAAGTGGAATAGATGGATAGCCAACTTCTTGTACCAAATGTAAGCCTTACGAAGAGCTGCATACGGTTCCAACCTCTGATCTACTCTGTCAACACCACCCATGTACTTATTGTAGTGCATTATGCACACAGGTTTGCACACTTCTACAACCTGACCCCAAACAGTCACCGGTTCAGTGCTTTCATCATGTATTGTAGTCAACATGTAGACATCTCTCCTGTCTGAAAACTTCACAGCTAGAAGCTCCTCACAACGCAATGCACTGCACTGTCCCCGAGCAAGCTTTCGACAAACAAGTTCTTTTGGGAAACCTTTACGGTTTGAGCGGATTGTGCCACAAGCAACAGTGTCCACTTTGGCCAATTCCCTGAACAACCGCACACCAGTTCCTTCAGGCTGAGCTCATTGGCAAGTTCTTTTTCCCTTATAGCCAGCCGCTTTTCTTCACGCTCTTGCTCCATGGCCCACCGTTCTCTTTCCCGTTCTTTCTCCAGCTTGGCAAGCTCCAACCTGAACTGTCTCTCCTCTCTCCTGTCCTCCAAGTCTTCTGAGGACAGAGTCCTCACTGACACACAACTGCCTTCCCTGGAAGGTACCCTTGTATCTGGTAACAAATTACCATTTTCCACCAAGTGCAGTAGGTCAAGATCTCCTGCGACAGCGTGCTCTGGTCCTTGCCCGTCCCCATCTCCTTCTGGGTGGGCTGTTACCCATGCTCTCAATGCTTTCTGAAGCTCTGCCTTCTTGGCGCTTCGCTTGAAGGGCACCCTTTTTCCCTTGCAGAATTCTTTGAGTTGCGCCACCGTGTAAGTTTCCAGGTTGGCCAGCTCGAATTCCATCTCGCTAGGTAGGGCCTCAGACGTTTGTAGAGAAAATCAAATGGGACTTAGGCAAAAGGACTTTTAAAAAGACAGCCCGTCATGGAGAGTTAAAAAAAAAATTCAAATGGCAATTGGAGAGGGCAGACAAAAATTCAGTGGAGTCAGGTGTAGGGTTGTGGGGTACACTGAGTCACTGTACGGTGTTACACAAGCACAAGTCCTATCCCATCGCTCGATCACCAATGTTAGAATCAGGGTCTCTAGTTGGCGGCGGTATGTACCCTAGTCCTAGTAGGGACCACAGCTTCCGACAGGGTAGCTTGGCGCACAGCAGGAAGGCTTAACTTCAGAGGCAATGTGTAAAGTATTTGTGCAACACACAACAATGATGACGCAGTAAAAATACTCACAAAAGTAACACCACACCAGTTTTATATAAAAATAAGACTATCTTTATCTAAAAATTGTGCGAGATCCAAAAGCAGATAAAACCAGTTTCCAGGCAAGATTAGCAGTCAAATAAATCCAGTCGCATATAAAGCAAGTAAACTTATCTTGAACTAGAAATGGTGCACCGTTCAAAAATAGTCCGAATTCCCCATATAGAAAATCACAGGTCTCAGTCCAATGTCTGGGGATGGCTCTCACTGTCTTTTAGTAGAAGAGCGATAGGTCCAGCAAAACACTTCCTCAGTCACCCGCAGTTAAGTGCCAGTCTCTGATCCCTTTAAGGCACCCAGTTCCCTAAGGCAGTAGAGTAAACACAGTCCCCAGGAGTTATGAGGCTCTTAAATAGGGACACAGTCCCTAATGTGCAGGGCCCCTCGCGCTGAGAGTTCTTTTGCTGCTTCAGTGTTTAGACTTGATTGGTAAAGGAAGGAGACTTGCGAGAGGTCCCGATGTGCTCACGGGAGGGGTCCCGATGTGCTCACATCCTTAAGATAGAAAATGCCCTTAGCAATCCAAGAAGACCAAAAAGAGACATTTCTATTTAATTTTATTAAGGCGCTGTGCCATAAGGACAAATGCACCGTAGAAAGTAAAGGGGATGCAAAATTAGAGTCTAAATCAATAAAAATGAATCTTGAGGATTTGATTATGGACGAGGAATGTATAATCTTAGAGGTAGGAGACATAGTTAACAAGGAAAGCAAAGGAAAAGGTTTTACAAGGGAAGTTTCAATATGAAACCAAATAGGAGGACTAACAACAGGTGAAATATTAAACCATAACGAGCTCTGTTTTAAGATAAATGCCTTATGATATAGATAGAAATCAGGTAGGGCAAAACCAACTTGGCATTTAGGAATCTTCAATTTTTTATAGGCAATACGGGGAGGTTTATTATTCCATAGACATTTAGATAACAGTTTGTCAATATCTTTATAAAATTTGAGGGGAAATTGAGTTGGTATCATAGCAAGAGAATAAAATATTTTTTTGGCAATAGTCATTTTAATAGACTCCATTCTCCCCCACCAGGAAAGATGAAGGGAAGACCATTTGGAAGTTTTTTGTTTAATATAATCAAGAATGAATTCACAATTTAATTTCAAGGTAGCATGTAGGGATGATGAAAATAATATACCAAGGTATTTCAACTTACTCTTTTGCCAAACAATATCCGGTGAAGGTAACATATCAGGAGTACATAGCATATTTAAAGGAAAAAATTCAGTTTTACTAACATTTAATTTATATCCTGATACAGCTGAATATTTAGAAATAATATCAAGCAAAAATGGAACAGACAAAGCAGGATTACTAATAAATAATAACACATCATCAGCATATGCCAAAGTTTTAACAGTAACATCTTTGATAGTGATACCTTGAATGTGTTCACATTTACGAATGAAATTAAGAAATGGTTCAATTCCCAATAAAAATAAAAGAGGGGATAGGGGACAACCCTGACGAGTTCCTCTAAAAAGGGAAAATTGGTTAGAAATCTGGCCATTAATAAACAATCGAGCAGTGGGAGCATAGTATAAAGCAGAAATCATACGAATAAAGGATGGTCCAAAATTAAAAGATAATAAAGTTTTAAATAAAAACTGCCAATGGATTTTATCAAAAGCTTTTTCTGCATCCAATGCCATAACACCAGCAGGGACAAGGATAGTGGAGCTTTGTTCAATAATATGTAATAACGTTCTCGTATTGTTAGCAGAATATCTATTTTTCATAAAACCAGACTGGTCAGGGTGTATAATAGAATGAAGTACAGGAGCTAACCTAGAGGCAATAATTTTAGCATATAATTTACAATCCTGATTAATCAAAGAAATGGGACGATAATTAGCAACAAGGGTAGGGTCTTTATCAGGTTTGGAAAGTACAACAATTAATGCTTCTGAAAAAGAGCCCGAAATGGTACCTGAGGAAGAAAAATGAGAAAAAAATCTGGTACAAATAAGGTAAAAGATGATTTTGAAATTCTTTATAGAATTCGGCAGGGATGCCATCAGGACTAGGAGATTTATTTTTTGGAAGCGATTTAATGGCAGCCAGGATTTCATCAGTAGTAATAGGTGAATCTAACCCAAGTCTATCAGAGGGAGAAATATGAGGTAAGTCAGAATGATTTAAAAAAGCGTCAATTATAGACTCATCACAAAAATCTGGTTTATTATATAATGTGGAATAAAAATGTAAAAATTCTTGAACTATATCATTATGGGAAAGTGCAATTTTACCTTGAGGACCTTGAATGGAGGTAATCTTCGTTTTATCCCTTTTAATATGTAAATAATTAGCAAGGAGCTTACCAGACCTATTGGAGTTAAAGCGAAATCTAGCATTGGACTTAGAAAGCTGGACGCCAGCCCTCGTACTAAGAATAGCATTAAATTCATATCGAAGTTTTTGTAGTTTATGTTTATATTGAGGATCACTAGACGTGATAAATAAACGTTCAAAATGAGCTATTTGTTTCTCTAAAGATTTGATATTAGAATAAAATTTCTTATTCTCATGTGCCATAATAGAAATTGTAGAACCTCTGATATAGGCTTTAAATGCATCCCACCGATTAGTACCAGAGGTAGAGTCTTCCGGATTGAATGTAAAATAATCCTGAATTGCTTGCAACAATTTGGGTTTATGAGTGTCATTAAGGACAATGTCGGTATTCATACGCCATCTAGATTGCTTAGCAAAAGAAGACGAAACATTTAAAACAAAAGAAATCATGGCATGGTCGGATATGTCAATAGTACCAATGGTAGGATTATTTGCAAATTGAATGAGAGAGGGGGAAAGTAAAAAATAATCAATTCTGGAATGGGAATTATGAGGATTGGAGAAAAAAGAAAATTCCTTACCAGTGGGATAGTGCAATCTCCAAATATCAGCTAACTTGGTGGTATGAAGAAAAGTCTTAAAGGCATGAAAAATCTTGGATGGTCTAAATCTAGAGGTAGACAATCTATCTAGCAAGGGACCTGCAAAAACATTGAAATCTCCCCCGAAAATCAAGGGAACTTTCCCCAACTTAAGAACTTCAGTCGTAACAGTAGCCCAAAAAACAGGATCATATGCTGTAGGGCCATACACATTAAACAAAAAGAAAATAGAGTCATGAATTTTGATTTTGACTATAATATATCTGCCTTCAGAATCTGAAATCTTATTTAAAATTTGACAATGTAATCTTTTGACAAAGAAAATAGCGACCCCATTCTTTTTACCTTTAGCAGGTGAGGAGACAATAGAATCTACCCACTTTTTGTTCATATATTGTAAAACTTTATCTTCAATGTGGGTCTCTTCAACAAAACAAATATTAGCTTTACAACTACCTAAATAATCTTGAATTTTCGTACGTTTTATTGGGTGTCTTAAACATTTTACATTTAGAGAAACAACTTTAATATTATGAATATTAGCCATTAAGATTTAAGAGAAAGGAAAGAAAGAAATCAGAACAAGAAGAAGGAAGAAAAAGACAGGTTAAAAGAGTAACTCTATGCGGAAAATAAGAAAGGGAGAAACATAAAAGAGAGAGTAAGAAACAAACAAGCATCATGAATAAAGACAAGGAAACGCACACCCGTTCCTCAAGCATGGCCAGTTACTGTTGGAGCCCATGATTAAATTTATGCATAAATGTGCCACATGAAGTCAAACGAAATCAATTCAGGAATTAGGATCTTGTGTAATTATGGATGGAGGAGCTTGTTGTTCAAGGAATAGTCGAAGATCTTCTGGGCGCTGAAAAGATTTGGAGACATTGTCTTTCCATACACGCATTGTAGAAGGATCAAAAAGTCCATATTTGAAACCAAGGCTCCTCAGATGCGGACGAAGGGAAGAGAATTCTTTACGAATAGCCACAGTTTCTTTAGCAAAATCTTGATGGATAAAGATTTTGGTTCCATTCACCAACAACAACGGAATTTCTCTCACAGCTTTTCGAATGAGAACCAAATGATGATGACGCAGCACCTTAAATATCATTTGCCTTGGCTTTGTATGACGAGGATTCAGGTGTGACAGGACTCTATGGGCTTTGTCAATCTCAAATTTTTCTGAGAATTTAATATTCAAAAGACCAGGCAGAAGAGATTCAAGATGGAGCCGACAATTTGTCCCTTCAACATCTTCAGACAAATTAAAAATACGAAGATTATATTGCCTATTGCAATTTTCCATGTCCAGCAGTTGAGAATGCATTGGAACAATTTTGGCCATTAAAGGTGTAAAAGCGTCCAACTTGTTTTTGTTATCTTGAATTTTAATGACATTATCAGAAACCTTCATTGGAATGGAAGCCATATCTTTTCGAACATTTTTGACTTCTGAGGCAATGGTGTCAGTATTCAGACGTAAAGCTTTAATTTCCTCCAAAATTAGTGCAAGAGAAGGCTCTGAGGATTCCACCACCTTAGATTTGGTTGGAGGAGGAGAAACCTGCTGCTTCCTTTTATTAGTGATTGAATTCTTAGAATCCATTTTGAGGTGAAAAAATATTCACTAATACGTAGGATAAATATAATGAGGAAAAACAACCTCAAAATGTGAGAGAAATGTTGTAAATACGGACAAAAACATCAAAAAACTCTGTAAAACCACAGGTGCAGCAGCTAAACAGGACAGTAGGCGTGGCTAGGCCCAAGCCAGGCTCTGTCATAAGTATTACTCCGCCTCCAGGCACTCAAATCCGGCAATACCTGGAGGAGCAGCTGGGAGCAGGAACCATGGAGGCTGGAAAAGCACTTCCGTCGAAGAAATTCGTCTGAAGAGGACTCCACAGGTGAGAAGTCGCATCAGGAGGCAAGCGCCGGTATTTTCGCTGACTTTGTGACAGAATTTCGTCGTAAAAACAAAGTTATGGGCTGTGAAGTTCACGGAGCTCCGGTGGCGGCGGCCATCTTGGTTGACGCGCTCGCGCGTCTCCCCAAACCAATTAGAATTATTAATGTCACTGTCAGTGAAAGCATACTAAAACTTTACAGCGTCTGCTGTATTCTATCTTCTACTGAGGCAAAAACTAAAATTTTAAATTCAGGAATCTGAAATCAAGCTTTAGTCTTCTTTATTTCAGTTCCTATAGCATCAGGATTTTTTTTTTACCTGGATAAGTACAAAACAAAAATCAATGATTTCTTGCAAAGGTTAACATCTCAATTTCCATACTCATCAGGATTTAGCAAAAATGAAGATGGTGTTTCTTCTTCTTGTTTTCTTCAAAGGTGAATTGTCAACAGTTTTAGATTGTAGATTTCCACAACTGACTCTTCTTCGTCGGATACTGACGCTATATAGGACCACTCAGGTGGTGCATACTTTTTATTTGGGTCACTTTATCTTGTTGGTTTTAGCTACAGGTGGTTCACAATCACTACTCATTTTTTTCTCCCACTCTGCATCGATGTAGAAAGCTTCAGCTTAACAATGTGAATCTATGGTTGTTATCACCACTCCTTCATTTGTATTCTTCTCTTTCGTTGTGTGAGTGGCATGGATCCAATGAGGGATTCCTGTACATTTCACTGCAGTGTTAGTTACAAGCACAACTTGATGAGGCCCATTCCACCTTGGCTTCAAACCACTTTTGCAAATGTGTTTATGATGAGCAACAATTCTCCTTGTTGCAGTCATGGCAGTGGAATTCTTTTCTTAATGGTGTTGCCAAATTTACCTAATGAGAGACAGATTTTACCACATAAGCTAGACCTTTACAGTAATCCAATACAATATCAGTTATTGATACAAGAGCTATTGAGGGAACATATATGATCCAAATAGCCCTTCCCGTGAGGATTATTTCATGATGAAAGAGACAAGCCATTTTGTTTGGGGTACTTGTGCTTCTCATGAGCAAGAGAAAGAGTATCCAGCCATTATGAGTTTGACAAAGCATGCATCTTGGTATGTTTGGCTTTAATAGTACCAGCAATCTTCTCAACGCCACTTCACACTTCTGGTTGATAACTACAGTGGAATTATTTTTTGCCCTATCTGCAATAAAGTACACAACAAATTTAGAACCTCATATTTTAACAAGCATGTACAATGCAATGGTTTCGCCTTTGGAACAGTTAGAGCTATTGACATTGTAAATGACAAAATGTGTATTTATGGTTGGTTTTGAAAACAGATAAATAAATGGCATTGTCATTTACATTGCCATTAGCTTAATCTCTGCAGTCACTCTGCAGTCACTCTGCACTCCCTAGTCACTCTGCACTCCCTAGTCACTCTGCACTCCCTAGTCACTCTGCACTCCCTACTCTGCACTCCCTACTCTGCACTCCCTACTCTGCACTCCCTACTCTGCACTCCCTACTCTGCACTCCCTACTCTGCACTCTGCACTCTCTACTCTGCACTCTCTACTCTGCACTCTCTACTCTGCACTCTCTACTCTGCACTCTCTACTCTGCACTCTCTACTCTGCACTCTCTACTCTGCACTCTCTACTCTGCACTCACACTCTGCACTCACTAGTCTGCACACTCACTACTGTGCACTCACTACTCTGCACACTCACTACTCTGCACTCTGCACTCACTACTCTGCACTCTACACACTCACTCTGCACAAAGATCGTTACAATTAAAATAAAATAAAACGATGTGTAAAGAATTATATGAAGTAATCTTCCTCGAGTTTTTCTAGCACCCGATTCTCTCCCTTCCTTCCCCCTTCTAGCTTCCCACATAAAATAAAGTCCCGGCAACGAGCACTGGCAGATCTTCAGCACCTGTTGCAAAACCAGAGAAGATTGTAGGACATTTAATCATAATCACTCACAGGGTATGTACAGCCCGATATATATGGAAACTGATATGACACATAAAATTGGCTAAGGAAATGGACACTATAGAGTATCTGTGGTGAGATGTCCTAGTCCTCGTGACTTTCCTTAGTGGTGGAGACATGCTGCTAAAATACCCTGCAGGTAAACACTGAGACAAATCACAGTAAAGGTAGTGAAAGACATTGCAGTAAAATGTGCATCACTCAACAGATTAGAGGGAATGGAATTAAAAGAATTATTCATACCGTTGACATATGGACAATGACACTAAGGGAGAAGGGCGCTCAATGACATCTCTCATCCCAGAGAGACACGGAAACAGGAAAGAAAGCCTCGCTATAAGGGACACGAATCTACGGAAGGGGTCCAGTGTGGTCCTAAGAGGGTTGGACTCTAAGGGCACACGGGGGGCCACAGCAGGAACAGCAACACCCAATAACTGCGCCCAAACTTGCAAAACCGTGCCTTCGGCGAGACCTCACAGTTCTGGGAATGACCCCTTGGTTCTCAAGGCTCCTCAATCCCTCGGTCTGATTGCATCATCCCCTCCAGCTGGTCTACTTTTTCCTTTCATTCAAGAGTTCTGTACCAGGGTCTCGCTCTGTGATTCAGTAGGCGGTCCGTGGTCCCAGTCCACCGTTTACGAGTTTTGTGTTTAAACCTGCATATAAATTGTGTTTCTCTACCCGGTTCATTGAACAGTTCAATAGTTCTGCTGCAGTTTCGCCCCAATTCTGTACGAGGTTGTCGGTTCCATACACGGTCCGTGCTTCTTTACCCGGTTTTGTGTTCAAGTCGCGACAGCCCCCTCCCCCTCTTGAAATGTATCGTGAGATTCGCGGTTCTGTGTACGATTCTGTATCCAACTCCTAACTCCTGGATAAACCTACCGCTCAACAGGTCCCACGTCCCCTCGGTGTCAACGCAGCGCCAGGACTGGGTGCAAAGTCACAGATAAACCGATCTAGTCATCTGGCATCTGTCTTTCCCTTTGCGGACTCCCGTCCCGAAGCCCCGACTTTTACATTTTGAATATTTTCATTTTTTAGAACAGCAAGGTTTAAAAGAAAGCCTTTTTTGTACTGATTCCCGAAACGTTCAAAGTACATTTCATGGCCACAAACAGTAGTGGAAGCAACAGCCAATCTAGGTTTTCACTTTTCCACACTGCGATCAGAGACAGAGCCCACCACTCCCCCCCGAACAATCTGTAGAGATTCCTAAACCTTTGCATTGCGAGATGTACTTACGATGAGCACGGACTGCTTCTTTCGACGCGGTGGCGGGATCGGAGCTTGCTTTTTCGCCGGGGGGGGGTCACTGCGGGAGGCGGCAAAAGCACGGACAGCGGGAGGAGGGGCGGGAAAGGCACGGACAGCGGGAGGGGGGGGCGGGAAAGGCACGGACAGCGGGAGGGGGGCGGGAAAAGCACGGACAGCGGGAGGGGGGTAGGAACGGCAAGAAAGGCAAGAAAAAGCACTCACCTGGACTTCTTCCGGCGGCGGTCGGCCTGCAATGACCAAAACGAACCTTCCCCCCCAAAAAAAAATAGGAACCGCCCACCGCCGCAATGACGGCAACAAAGGGGCTGGATGAGAAAAAATCTCAGGAACGCCCACGAGTCGCCTCGCAGAATGACGGACACCTCTCTCTTCCAATGGCTAGCCTCCATTTATGGAGCTAGCCAATGGAACAGAGAGGCAGGACTTTTGTCCATACTGGTAAACAAAAATTTTCGCCTGCGCGAAACGCTGCTTGCGCAGCTGTTCGCCTGGCGAAACCTAAAAAGGACTCCTTCACTGTTTCAATAGAAGTAGGCAAATCTTGGTATTAGCTCCCTCAGCAAGAATATTGGCCACAGTCATGCTGTCACTTATCCTAGTCGGATATGCCACCACCTATCTAGAAAATAAGCTGACAGTAATGAGAACATATCTGAGCCCATTAGTAGTCGGCATCTCTATGAAGCCTGCTTGCAGTGTACTAAAGGGTCCTTCAGATTTTCCTGTGTGACTTAGGGTAATTATTGTATGCTTACCCGGCTTAATTCACTAACAAGTGACAATTAATGTAACATCTTTTGCTTCACTTCTGAACTTTGAGATATGCCAATATTTTTTGAATATCTTAACTGTACTGTCTCTGCCCACATGTGTCTGCCATGCATTGAGTCTGGTAAGACATACTGAAGAGCTGAAGAGGCCCTTTTGTCATTGTGATTTTTCTTACAACCTGCTTTTTCCCAACCTTTTTTTCTCATCCTCTGGTAATTCTTCCTGCAGTTCTCTGAATTCACTCAATGTTGCCTGTATTAGATTCCACAGAAAACAATTCACATTATTTGTGCCATCAATTTTCAAATCAATTTCAATTTTTCTGTTTCTTATGTTTGTTCTCGCTTTTTCGATTGAAGTTACATTGTCAAGAGCTTAGTACTTTGCGACTTGATCTGCATAATTTTTACCCATGGCAATCATGCCATCTCCAGAAGGCTGGCTACATATTTTGCAAGTGAAATATCTCTAGGTTGTTGTATTGCTTCAAGCAAGTCTTTAATGAATGAACCATTATGGATTGGAGTACAAGAGGATGCCATGAAGCCCTTTTTTGACCACAACTGTCAAATTCATGTACTTCTCCAAATCCATATTGGCTATCTGTGTAAATCTTCACACTCAATTCATTGGCTAGACAACAAGCTCATGTGCTGAAATTACATCAGACAAGTACGAGGCTTCAACAATTTCAGAAATAGAACAGACTGCATATGCAGATTTCAGTGCTCCTTGATTGTCGCTTAGTCCAGAACCATCCACAAATAAAGTCAGATCAGCCATTTCAAGATGAATATTTTTGATATCTTGGCGTGGCACACAACTCTGTTACATGAATACAATCACGGTCGGGATCTTCAGCACCTTATTCATCATTTGCGGTCAGTAGAAATGTCACAGGATTTACGGTGTTACACCTTTTGATTGAAATATGTTTAGCGGCCAGTTATTGTTTGATCCTACTTTGCAGGCCTTGAGATTACACCTACTTGCCCACCTGCTATGGTGAGTCAGATTTTATCAAGGGGAGCTATTTTTAGGGGATACCTGCTTGTTCTGGCGAGCTGACAAAGAACAGGTGTTCTGTTCACTCGGGAACTGAATTAGGAGTAAAGATGCCTTTAAATACGGTTTTCATCTTGTCACGTTTGCTCTGGTTCAGAGACAGAAGTCAAATGTCCGCTTATGTCGTAGTAAAATGTGCTTCTTATTTTATCCTGGAGGTTGGTGTTTAGTTTTCTTTATCGGACTGCAAATTTAGAGGATTTTGTAAATTGAACATCCCTTTCACCGAATATCCTTATTGTGATTCGTATGGGTCACAAACGCCCATTGGCGACTTGTAAAGAATTTCTCACTAGACAAAGGGCTTTTGTACAGCTCACAGGGGTTTTCTGCTGTTGCAAACCATGTATTTATGCAAGGCACAGACCTTGAACCACAAAATACATTAGCATTTTCAGCACTACTCTTTCCACACCTTCTTGAAACATCAAGAGTCAGTCCTGAGAAGCGTACACAAGCTCCAGGATCAAAGAGTACCATGAAGTTTAGGTGTAATATTGGCCTGTGGAGTACAAGCTACCACTCTGGTATCCAAGTCTACCAAGCAGTGAGTCCGGTGATCCACCCCACACAACATTCTGATCAGTTTGGCCCAGTCTCGTGCAACTGGCAAGGCGCTGTCCAGAGTGATTTGTATGATATTACAGCAGCACTGTGTTCCGAACACCAACAAAATTGTGTTTTTGAAGTTATTTTGTCAGGATTAGGTTTTGATATTGCTGATTCTGATTTAGCCCACTGATGGAACGCGAGAAATTTCATCTTGGCTGGTAACACTCTGACACCCCCTGAAAATGCCTTGAAATCTCAATCCATAATTTGCTGTGATACAAAGGTTAGTGGCTCAGCTGCCAGCTCAAACAAACACTGGTGGCGAAATAGGGCAGCCCTGCTTGCTGACCTTAGATATGGAAACAACAGTGAACATCATCTTGTTTGTTCAAACCCGTTAAAATAAAAACACATCTCAACTCTGAGGGTAGAAATTGATGTTCAGGAACCAAGGTGTGCTATGTTCGGCATCTTTGGCAAAAAACAGAAACAAATGATTGCTCGTTTAGTGTGGTACGTTCTTTCCTTCTGTCTAATCACATATGCAAATACGCCTAGAATTAACTTGTGTGCTATGTATTGATTTTCTAAATTGATCATGAACGATTCTCCTCCCTTTTCGTCATATTCAGTTCATATGCTCTGATCTATTCATTTTTATAGATGAGATTTGCTACCTTTAAACCTTTAATGGTGGAAGCAGAAATTTATAAATACCAAATTTGCTTCAGGGACAGTGCAGGGTTCAAATCGTGATGAACTCTGAACAGGATGTGTCCTCATTCTTCTCCCCAACAAAACCGTTCAGTTGTAAAGGTTTATATTCTTAGTGTGTTTTTAGATGTAGCCGTAAGGAATTAAAAATGAATGTAAAGTACAACCCATGCAGAAGTCTAAGTGGGTGCAGTTTCACTGTGCACGTTCTGTACTTCCACATAAAGCTATTTTAAGGTTGGTTGTAAGTGGTTTTCAGAAAAATCCAGTTTAAAGAATGTGGCTCTGACAAAATATTTTAACGAGCCAATTTTGTCATTGATTTGATGAAAATTGGTCCAATTTAAATGCGGCCATCGGTTGTAATTCCACATACAGCTATTTTAACTCTTTACTCTGAGTCGAGTTAAACTACTCCAAATGTGCACAAATATTTAAATTGTAGGCATTGTTGGTACAGAAGTAAGTAATTTACGTGCTTTTTCTCTTTAATCTGTCCTTTTGTCAATGTTAAATTTAATGTAACTTTCTGTCTAACTCAGAATTTAATCATTGATTGGGGAAACACGGAATGTGCTGGTGAATCTCAATATACATAATCTCGAACGAAGCCATCCTTCTAGGTTCAACTTGTTTTATTCCATTCTCAAGCTCTTAATATCTGATTTATTTTTAGTTTTTGTTAGTTTAGATAAGCATCCCTATCGTGTACTGTTAGCCAACAGGCATTTCCTTTTTGTCTTCTAAAGTATAAAAGAAATCATTTTTCAGGCCATTGACCCCATTCAACATGGAAATTCCTACCTGCTGTGCGCTTGTCTGAGGTGTGGGGGTGTATACTTGTTTGTGTGGACATACAATGAAGGTCGTGTAGTTATATATGGTGGTGTGAAATGGCTCTATTATTCTTTTCCAATTTATAAATTGTAGTGGCTATGTTGGCATATGGTGTGCTTTTTTGAAGCATGATTTTGATTGTATTATCTTATGATGGTGGGTGTGTTCCCATATGATGTAATTGAAGATGATATGTATCGTGTAGTGTATGCTGGTGGTGGTAGGTAAGGTTGGTTGAATGTGTTTTTCAAAAAAATGCAGCTTAATGAATGTGGTTCTGACAAAATCTTTTCATCAAACCAATATTGACCTTTTTTTAAATTTAACCCCTTAAATGCAACCATTGGCCAATGGCCGACTACCGCACTCCCTCCCCAGTGCATATGCCGACCATTGGCTGACCTTGGGGAGGGTTAGAAAGGCCCCTCTGTTTCCTTGCACCAGAGGGTTTCTGTTTTTATGTGAAGCAGCTCGGACTGCACTGGAAGAGCATCCTGAACAGCCTGAGTGTTTTTTTCAGATTTGTAATGACGATCTGTGAACAGTTCTCTTGAAAGTGATAGTAAAACAAGCCTTTAAATGTATGTATGGACATACATACTACATTATTCTTGGCGACGATTTGGAGACTTTCCTGCGCAAAATATGCCTATTTACAAGAGTTGGGAGTATCCTGCAACTGAAGTGGAACAAGCATCTTTCATCACAAAAGAAGGAACCTCTACAAGCACGTAAAGTAGTCCCACCAGTGCCGAACACACCAGGCAGCCCTAGCAAAAGCGTGCTGTCAAGTCATCTTGAACAAGGTTTCTGCGTAGAAAATCATCACTCAAGCGGTCTACGTGACGCAGAAGAAACAACATCTAACATAGTGCTTTGTAAGCAACAATCTATGTCTACTGAAGCAAGCAGTTTCAGCAAAGAACTTGCCCTTGAAACCAAGGTAATCAGTTATTTTCTGATTTAAGAGACTAGTGCTTTGAAAAGACTTTCTTTTTACTCCAAAAGACTTTCATTTATCTCAAGATGTTGGATGTGTTACCATCTTCGTGTGCGAGTTCTTGTCTGTACTAGCGCTGACTGTCGCAGCAATTTGAACTGTGTGCCAGCACCCCTGCCGTTTCAAGAAATAAGCTATTTCTTGTGGAAAATGACTGTCTCTTTCAGTGGCCGTATTTGTTTGCTCAGCGGTTGAAAAGCGAAATATATTTTCAAGAGTGACGCTTTAAATATCGTGTATTGAGAATGTACCTGTTTCAGTCAGGCGGCTAACTGTTTTCTTTGAGCCGGTTTTTCCGTTGCTGAGGAGTTCCTTTCCTCTCCTCTGACAGCTCGTAATGGTGATGCAATCGAACCTTGCAGGAGGGTTCAGTGAAGGGGATGCGTCATGTTTTCACGTCAGAATAGCAGCATGTTTCCACCGTGAGCCACCCGGAGCAACGTAATGAGCGTCCCGCCATCTTTACCATGGCAACGCAGTCAGTTCTTTAGAAACGCGGCGCAAGTTGTTATCAGCCGTTCGTCACTGAGAGACTGTGTCTGCGTTCAATTCCTTTCTGGGTGATTTCATTTTTGTGTACGGCGTTGCCAAGATCACGCGTGTTGGGATTGTGTTTTTGTGAAGCCCGACAGCAGCGAAGAGCGGACCGACAGCAGTGAAGAGCGGACCGACAGCAGTGAAGAGCGGACAGCGTTGTTTTCGATGTTGTGGCAGCAGCTTTGGCAAACTAAGGGAAAACCCTCGTAATGGCCGTCTGCAAGGTCGGGTTACGCTGTTACAGTACCTGCAGCTCCGGATTCTCCGCCTTTCATGACTTCGGTTGTGTTGATCGGTTTTCATAGACTTTGACACTGTGCTCTGTTTCTTTGCTGAGTTCTCTCCAATATCATTCGTTATTTTGTCTACATCTCATGCTGCAAAGTGCCATTCAAAACATTTCCACCTGCTGCAAAGTACCCTATTATCCAGTCAAAGCTTCACCTCATGCTCCAATGTACCATTTTTGGAATGAATATTTCTACAAGTTGGCAAACTAACTCTAGCGCCTGTATTTTCACCCCGGTGACAGGCACACCTATGCATGCATGTTTTTCACTTTCACATTAACCTACGAGCATGTTTATTCTTGAAGAAATGTTTAAGAAATGTGTGTGTAATGTTTCTGACATGCTTTTACGCTTGTGTCATTTTCTTATGTGGTGTTAAGGGTTCTCTCACCCTCATTTCTGTGCTCATTTGCTTATTTTGGTTCATGAGTTCTCTTACTCATGTCCGCTAAGTTTTGTTAAGGGTTCTCTCACCCTCATTTGCTTCATTGTATCCCTGTTTTTGAGATGGGTTTAGGTTGTAATCCTATTTCCCCTCATGGTTTTACCATTAGTTAACCCTCATGTCTGGGTTATAGGGTCCAAGTCTTTGCTTAGGCCTTCTCTACTTGTGTTGGACACCTTGTTGTACGTTTTTTTGCGTGCATGTCGCACTGTGCGAAGCTTGTTGTGCTTCACCTTTTACCTATGTGTTGGTGTGACACATTTGAGCTGCACTTGTCCGTGCCGCGTGTGTACTTGGGTCCTGTCCCTTGTTACACCTTCTTCTTTTTGGTTATGGGTAACCCCATATTTTCTCAGTTCCTCTCATGAGGAGTGGAAATTTTGCCACATTGTGTTGCACCTTCTTGTGCGCGAGTGTTCTCAGGTCTGCCCTTTGTAACACCTTCGTCTATGGGTAGCCCCATATTTTCTCAGTTCCTCTCATGAGGAGTGGAAATTTTGCCACATTGTGTTGCACCTTCTTGTGTGCGAGTGTTCTCAGGTCTGTCCTTTGTAACACCTTCGTCTATGGGTAGCCCCATATTTTAAGTGTTCCTCACATGAGGAGTGGAAATTTTGCCACATTGTGCTGCACTATCTTGTGCTGCGTGTATTCTTAGGTATGTCCTCTGTTACACCTTCATTCATGGGTAGCCTGTGTTCCTCTTATGAGGTGTGGAATTGGTTTGCCACATTGTGCTGCACCTTCCTGTGCTGCGTCTGTTTTCTTGGGTTTGTCCCTCGTTACACCTTCGCTTATGGGTTAGTCCCATGTCTCCTTAGTTCCTCTCTTGGGGAGTGGCTTTTGGTTGCCACAGTCTACCTTCGTGAAGAAGTTTTCTTCATGTTAGGTCTTGCTCATTTGTTGTTGTGAGTTCGTCTCTCACATTTCATTTTTCTTTTTCTTCAGTATTAAAGGAGGAGGATGGTGTCAGTGTTAGTGTTTACTGTCTCTTTCTTCCTTCTTTCTTGGTTTTTGTCCGTTTACCCTCTCGTGGTGTGATGTCCTTCTCATCCCTGGGTTTACAGATTAATATTACGATTGTATACTTTGTTTGTGGATAGTTTTCTTCTTCGCTCTCTGGTTCTCTTTTGTTTTCCAATTCGAGAGGGAGAGGATGTGTAGTATTCTGGGTTTAGTATTTATGTTCCTGCATTTCAATGAATCTAGCTGCTCAGCCAGCGTGAGTGTTCCATGTAAGAATGTTGGTGTGATTGACATGTATGGAATGCTTGGGTGTTTGGTATGAGAGTTGGCAGTTAAGATGGGCTGAGCAGCTAGGAGGCTGCTCCTGGTGGGGCTGCTTGTTCCTGAGTTATACTTCTTGTTATCCTTACTATGGCTGAATAAACCTTCTTTACAACTCATCTACATCTGCCTCGGCTACATCTTTACATGTATGTATGGACCTACATACTACAAGTTTCAAAGGTCGGGGTCATCTAAAGATAAAAGTTTCTCCTGAATTTTCTTGTTGCAAGTACGTTCGATTAATTGATCACGTATGATCTCATCCCTGAATTCCCTGTAATTGCACGTGAGAGATACAGTCCTGAGGGCAGAGACAAAATCATCGATGGACTCTCCAGAGATCTGAGCACGCTGTAAAAATCTATGGCGTTCAAGTACGACATTCTTTTTAGGATCGAACTTTTTTCCAAAGTTTTTATCAGAGATGCATAGTCGTCCACAAGTAAGGAATCCCCATCATCACTGCGAGTGCTAACAACTTCAAGTGTTAAAGTTTTCACAATACTTCTACCCTCGGCACCCAAATTGTACATAAGGAGTGCCCTTTTCTTTTTGCTGGTGAACGTGTCACCGTCAATGGCCTCTAAATAACTTTCGAAAGTTTCTTTCCACTGTTGCCATAACATGGGAGGTGAACCAGGAGACTGAAGAAATGGTGGAGGGGCCGCAATATGGTCCATGATCATAGATCACGCGTGGGTGAGTTGCTGCCCACACTAATAGAGATTAAAAACGCACTGTAGAGAAACTGTAACTGTATGTTGTCAAAATATCATCCAAGAACTGTGCTCTCAGTTCTCATACATTAGGATAAACCACAAGATGGCACTATTGTGAAAGAGCACAATCGTTCACGCAGTCAAAACAACATCAAAACGATATTGCAGCAAAGAATGCTGTTGACTTAGTTGCGATGAATATACAAAAAATAAAAGAGAATGTCAAAGCTTACTCGGATTTAAGCACAAGCACACTCCTGGTAACAGCGCTGAGTAAAGGAGAAACAGACCGCACTCTCACAGTAGTTTATTCCGATGCACTGTGCCCAGTTGCTATGGAAACGAAGGACACAGAATGAAGCCACAAAATGGATGCCACGTCGTTTTGACGTCCTTTCGTTGGAAAATGGACCTTGTTAAGCAGTCGTCAACGCGGTTCCAACGAGGTTTTTAAAGGCGATAGAGCACACGTGACGTGATCCAGCAGAAGCTCGAGCTCACTCCAGCACGTCACTAGCAGCTCGCGAGCAGGACAAAATCAACTGCCTCGCCTCCCAAAATCGTGACTCACGGATGCCGATACCCCATCAGCTTGACCTCTCATAGCTTGAAACAGCGCAGCTTCAGAAACAGGATACACATCAACACAGCGGCCGGGAAAGGAGTCCAGCTTGGACAACACCCACACGATGCAGAGAAGCGAAGCCAGGGAAACAGAAGAGCAGCAAGAAACAGCACGGAAACAGGAGAGCAGGACTGGCCAAATCGTCGCCAATAAAAAGAAGAGGTTGACCACAGGTGAGTTAGAGCCTCTTTATTCTTGACCAGTCCCGACAACTCCCAGGCAGCAACTGCCAGAGCCCCACATTCTATGTTCCACGCAGGGAACATGGATATAAGAAGATTCTATAATGATACAAAGGAAGGACCCAACACAGAGAGCCCACTGTATGACATGAATATATATATATGTTTTAATAAAATAATGGGGTGGGTCTTGCAATTCTAACATCAGGCCCCACCCTCCCCCTAAAATCTCAGCAGTCTTTCTGCTCCCCTGCAGACTAAAGCATCCCATTCCAGTGGCAAGGACATTTGATTCTTTTGGGTGTTGTTTATACACTTTGGCCAGGAGAGTATGGTTAACTACCAATATCGTCCCTCCTGCAATAGAGAAGGACTACACTTTTTGGGCTTGGGTAGGCTGCCATCTGGAAAAACCTACCAGACACAGAGAGTTTCTGAAAACTCGACATCCCGGGGAGTCCAACTTGGTGTGCATGCATCCTACTCCATTTTCTTACCTCCAATATCCTGCAAACCTCAAATATTGACTGAAAACACACATTGTCCTCACATTTCTGTGTGAAAACTTCTGGAATCTGCAGTACAGCCACATATTTCCAACCACACCGCATCCCTCAAGTCTACCAATGAAAATGGTACCTCACTTATGTGAGTGGGCCAGGAGACCTTAACACAAAAAGCCCTAAAGGGCCATGTGGGGAGAGCAGCAATAGGGGTAGCTGCAGAATTCGGTGTCTTGTTCAACCGCCACCCAAGGAAACTTACTAACTACAGACATTTTTGAAAACTAGAAAGCCAGGGGATTCCAGGGTGGCGTGCCTTGCATGAATCCCATGAGGTTTTCTAACCCGCAGTGCCTTGCAAACCTCCAACTTAGCCTGAAATCATTCCACAGGAATTCCTACCAATTAGCATTGCCCTACTTGTGCTGATAAAAACGCGGTGCTATTTGTGTTGTTGGACTTAGTGCCCGCAACATGAACAGATCAAACCGAGGTCAATGGAAGTCCCATTGGAAGGGCTCTTTTTGACCCTGGTGCAAGTTTACTGTGTTTCACTAGGTGCCAGCGGATCTATGGCCCAAAATCCACAGATACGCACCTTTACAAAAAAAGGGTCAGTTTTGAGTGGAAAAATGGTATGTCTCCATATTGAATTTTGGACTGTTTCCTGATGCAGGCACAAAGCCTGCCCACAAAAGTGAGAAACCGTTTTTATCGGGAGACTTGGGAGAATGATTGTTTGTGGCCTCGCCAGATTCCAGAACTTTCCATCACATAAATGTGAGGAAAATGTGTTTTTAGTTGTCAAAGTTTGAGGTTTGCAAGGCATTCTGGGTAAACAAACCCTGGGGAGTGCCACGCAAGTCACCTCACCCTGGATTCCCCTAAGTGTCTAATTTAAAAAAAAAATCGAGTCTGCTAGGTTACCTAAGTGCCGGCTGAGCTAGGGCCCAAAATCCACAGCTACCCACCTTGCAAAAAAAGGGTCCATTTTGAGTGGAAAAATGTGATGGTTCCATGTTGCGTTTTGGCCTGTTTCCCGTTGCGGTCACTATGCCTACCCACACAAGTGAGGTGCCATTTTTATTGGAAGACATGTGGGAGCATAGAATAGTAGAACATTTGTTATTACCAATTGGATTTTGCTGCATTTGTGACTTCCAAGTGTAAGCCAGAGTGTAAGAAATAAGACTTTTTCAAATATCCCCTCAAATTTATATGCTAGTACCGGTACCCACAAATTCAGAGATGTACAAATAACCGCTGCTCGTAAACTCAATATCTGGTGCCCATTTGAGAGATACATAGGTTTCAAGAATACTCATTTTTTACTCTACATATTTCACCATATGAATTGGTCTATACTCAGTACGCATAACAAAACATTGTACGTTACAGCTTAGTAAATGCCTCTGGTTACCTTGAGTTCTTGGAGAACTTACAAACCCTGAGTATCCCCTCAACCAGAAGGGTCTAGCGGACGTAATGGTATATTGCTGTTGTAAATCTGCCATTGTGAGAAAAAGTTATAGATGAAAGCGTTGTCGCAAATGGGCGGTATATCCTACTCATTTTCAATATTTGTTTTTTTCAATAGTTATTTTCTTTGGGAAAACCATGAGGGATCTACACACATGACCCCTTACTGAATATAGAATTTTGTCTATTTTCCAGAAATCTATACCTTTCGTGGATCACCAATGTGTTTCACACTGTTTTCCACCACAAACTGGAAGTAGACTTGAAAAATGCCAAAACTGTGGTAAAAAAGTTTTTTTTAATTCAGCGTTGCATGTTCCTGAAAGCTGGAAAGATGGTCATTGTAGCACAGCAGACCGTTCGTTGATGCCATTTTAGGGAAAAAAACAGACACTTTTATCCGGAGTACTTATTTCCTATTTTTCCCCCAAAAATCTAAATGTTATATAAATTTTGTCTACTTTCTCTGTCTTCTCTAGGGGAATCCACACACCTTGGGTGCCTGTAGAATCCCCAGGATGTTGGGTAAAAAAGGACGCAAAATTGTTGTGGATACCTTACATGGAAAAAACGTTATGCAGCCCTAAGCGCGAACTACCCCACATAGCCAAAAAAGGGCTCTATACTGGAGGGAAAAGGACCAACAGTTAAGGGGTTCACAATAATTGATTTCACCATGGTGACAAAACCAACTTGCTGAAAGCCTTTCTTCACATCAAATTTCTTTCTTCGGGTTGTTTCCCCCCTCTTTAAAAAGTTTTTGGGGCTCTTATTAGGGGGTGATTGCCCCATTAACTCCCTTTTCATTTCTTTCCAGTTTTTAAGGTCTTTCCTACTGCCTTCCATGACCCTTGTGATAGTCCCATTCGGCTTCATGAAGTATATATAGAGTATGTAGTGTATGTGGTTTGTGTGTCAGATGACGTGGAGTGTGTGCATCTATCATGAGTTCTGGCCTTGTTTACTAGTCTGCGTGAATATAGTGTCAAAATTGTGTAGTTTGTACAAACATCTATATCGCATGTAGTTTGTGTGTATGTTGGATGTGTTGATTGTAACGTGTTTATCCAGTGTTGTGGATTGTGTCTATCTATCGTGTGTTAAATGTGTCTATAGTTTATAGTGTGTATCTGGTGCCATCAACTGTGTGTGAATGAAACTAGAGGGTCAGGTTTGTGTATCACTTGTAGTGTGTAAGTGTTGAGTATTTTGGCATTTAGAGTGAATGTACCAGGCATATCTATTAAGTCTGTTGGCCACCGGTCTTAAGTATAGACTGTGTGTTGTTCCAAAGCTCGGACTGAATTCACAAATTTCTCAAGTTTCAGCACTCATATGTGTAAACTTTTGCAACCTCATGGGAGGGGCACCAGCCAACTTAAAGGCATTTCTTGGAGGATGGCAACATACATTTCTTTGAAATGGAGCTGCCTTTACTTCAGCCAGATAAGACTCTGAACCTTTAAAGTAGCCGTATTATGATAATCCTGACCAAGAGGAATCCAAACCCCCTCACTGACATTGTAGTACTAATACATAGAGTGAATCAATTTGACACTTTATAATTATTTGGCTGTTGATGGTGTGGCTACAGGAGCTCCGAGACAAACGTTTACTTTTGAGTTTCAATAGATGGGCACCTTCTCCAATGATTGCAGCACACTGCTGTTGTTTGCTCAGATTAGCACTTGGTTTTCAGGTATCAAAGATGGTGTTGCTACCCATGACAGGCAAGGACCCATTGTGGAGGTGCTCTGTTTGAGGATATTTATTGGATAAGTCACTCCTTATTAGCCAGCAGAGTGTTTCCAATATAGCTGCTCTGACCATCTGACTGATGTAAGGAAAGCGCCAGTGGTGGTATTAGCCTACAGGAGCTTGGAGACGCTGAGCAACATGCAGTTTTGGTGAACACAGCTGAACTGGAGGTGAGGGAAGACATCCTCAGTGTTGGGCCTCATGGCGGAAAGCTTCCATGTTTAGCGGGATGTCCCCATACCCACCACATTCCTTGAGAGCGAATGATCATGTTGCTACTATTTAGTGTAGGCGCCAAATAGCATTAAAAAAGTGAATAGCATAAATGTAATGGTAACCACAGTGGAACATCGTTCGTTTGGAGACTATAACGGCAATGGGTACAGGCGTATATACTCTAACCCAAAGATTTGTGACTTGTATCGCAGGACAAAAGAGAGGTCCGTGGATTTGATGCCTGATTTCCTCTTGAAAGTTTAGAGAATGCACAAAGAGCTCCTAATGTTCATGTATTGTGGTGAGCTGGAGGTGAAGAAGCTGTGAATCATTCTTGAAGGGCACTTTCGACAAATCTCACAGCTATGTAGTACGCAATGCGCCTCATATGAAGGGGTCACGTGGTTACTAGAGAAATTGATGCTTTTGCGCAAAACACTGCATGTCTTTATTTTGCACAACCAGAGAACTCTATGCAGTGCTCGTTCCTTCTGCCTGTTGCTGGAGTTTAGTCTGAACATAGTGAGCAAGGTCGATAAACACTGACTCTTGTTATTCTGTTCTGGTCAGGCCCTAGCCGTATCACAAATTCATTTGCAAAAGTTGTATTTATATGGGAGTTAACCGTAAAACTGTGAGATATAGAAGGGGAATACAAAATAATGGGGACGTTTTTCACCAAGGGGTTTTGAGTGGCATCAGCTAAATAACGAGATTTGCGTTCTCATTGTGTATGGGATGTCTCTCAAAGTCCCTTGGCGAAAAACATCCCCGTAATCAATTTTTGGCTAGCTATAATTATTTGCCATAAGCTGCCCTCAAAATCATCTGCCACTGCTTTCGAATGCTACACAGGGCAGCAGAGAAGTATGGGTGCCATAGATTAAATAGCTCTCTGTCCCAAATAATCATAAAAAAATACCTGGCTGCCTACCTCCCACTCTATTCGCCCTCCCTCCCCTTCACCCTCTTTACCTACCCTCCCCCGGCCTCCCACATTAGTGCTGTGTACAGCACTGACATTCTCTCTGAAATAACTTTATAACTTTTTTCCACTAAAGGTATCCAGGCTAAATTTGACTCCTTTTTTCGCACATGCTGGGGTTTTAGCAGTACCCAGGATTTGTGTATTCCCCTGGAGGAAATCAAGGAAATAGTCAAAATGTTGCAAAATGTATTTGTTGTTTTTATTGGGTTTTTTGGGGTGAGGGGGATGAGAAAAAGAGCTGTGGAAGGAAATGTATGTTCAACAAAAGGTTTACAGTGCGACTATCACAGTCTTCCGAGCTTTCAGGAAGATGCGGAGTTGTAAAAACAATACAATTTTTTCACCACTGTTTTTGAATTTTTTAAGCGGTAGCTGTGGTTTCTGCCTACTTGCAGTTTGTGGTGAGAAGAGGTATGGAACCATGGGTGACTGGCAAGCTATAATTTCTGAAAAGTAGACAAAGTTCGGAATTCAGCAGTCCTTTGTGTAGGTCACTCATGATTGTTTGACGGAAAGTAGTGCTTGAAATAACAAAATAATGGAAATAAGAAATAGATAACAAAGTTCATCTATAATGTTTTGCGCCGACACCTGATTTATGAAAGTAATATACCATACGTCTGGCAGATCCTTCTGGTCTCAGGGATCTATAGTGTTTGTTGGTTGTCCAGAAACACACAGTGCACAGAGCCAACAAATGACCTACACCTTATAATGTTTTTCATGGTATACTGACAATGCATAGGTTCATATGGTAAAATCTAACAAATGAAAAATAGGTACGAAAGGAGCAGGACGAAAAAAATGATAAACATTTTACCTGACCTGCAGGTCTAGTAACTTGAATAATCTACTCGACCTAACTGTAATGTACTTGACCCCTAAACTGCTCTCCGATTTTGTGATCCTACGCAAATATTTTGTCTTATGGAGCCGCCTTTTTCTTCATGATCACATAAGAGAGTGCCTTCAAATATGAAAGTTTGCTATTTCTGCTGTACAAAATACTATTTATTTACTAGACTAAACGTTTGCTCCATGTATAATAAGAATCGAGCCCACATAAAGGGTGCACATGATCCCAGGGCTTGCCTATTAGTTCACTAATAGCATTGTCATCTGGGCAGGAGCAGGAATATTTCCCAGTTAATGTTTAAAAACTCACTCATGAATATATTACTAAAGCATGATGTGGTAGTGCTCTAGCATTTACATTTACAGATGGTAGGCTGAGACGTGGCTGGGTTATTTCTTGCGCAAAGCCAATATGTTAGTAAAATCCCATAATAAGTTGCTCCAAAGAACAAAAGGTAATAGCCACCTATGTCCCAAAAACTCCTCTGTATGAACACAGAGAATACAGAATAAACAAGTTATTGTTCCCAAGCACAATACAAAATATAATGGCTGGTGCGGGCTACTTATCGTTGTGGAAGCGCGATCTTCTTTTTGCGGACAGCAACTTATCATGGTTGCGAAAATAAATACTCCATAAGTAGCGGTTGGGCGATTATCCATAATCTGGACTTCTTTGTAACATGGGATGTATACCTCCGAGCCCGCTTTTTACTTACTAAGTCACATTGTCGTATATGGATTGAGGTTGCGATCCTTGATATATTTGAAGCTACCTTGATGTTTTGTACTGCAGTTCTATGCACATCTTTCAACTTTAATGGTGCTTCACTTCATATAGACTGCAGTTTGCTTCCTCTAATCTGGCGAACTAATAAGATATCTCTCTACCATGTTTATGCCTTGATGAAGTCTCTGTGTGGGACGGAACACGTGTTGGCGATTTACGTGCTGGGAGAATCTATTTTATGAAATTTGAATATCAATAAAGAAAATATTGAAGAAACTTAAAGTGAACTCTATTTGAACTCATCTTGGATTATTTGGACTCCCCTTATTTACTGGAATTTTTGTTCTGTTCTTCGTTCTACTCTCTATGACAGTTAGAGTGTTCCTGTGCTGAGGGCTTTATACTATAGCCCAGACTGAAACATTTATGATTATTAGGAGTGCTGTAATTAGAATCTCAACAAAATATAATGAGTTCAAGAGAAAAGAGACTAAATCAAAATTCTTTTATTTTCAAAGTTCAAACAATCAATTCCTTTATTTTTCTTTCTTTTCTCTTCATAATTGTGAAGTTTCCATCAGACAGTCATTCTTCATAAAGGTCGCCTCTTTACTGAATTATTGAAGATGACGACGGGAGTACTCTCCTAGCCTTGATGAAGTCATTGGGTGATTGTTTCCCGTGACGAAACACGTGTCGGCTTGGTTTTCTGGCTACATTTTGTATGATTCCAATCAACATTATATGAAGATAGCACATTTTCCTTTGAAATGGCCCCAAACATTCCCACTGACACGTAGTTTTAATGATAAAACTATATAGTGCATAAAAAATGTTTGGAAATTGAGTTTCAGCAAAAATATTTAAAATTTGCACATCACCAAGTAAAGTGTTCTGATTTGTTTCAATCCTATAAGACTCTTTTTTTCACCACAGAATTGCAAAAATATCTCTGACCACCTAAGTAGAAATATGCGTAAGAACATCTAGGTCCCCGATATTGATGCCCAGGTATTTATTAGCCCTGCAGTGGGGGGGAACACCGGAAGCCCTAGGGGATGAATCTGTAAAGAAGACTATGGCAATTCCGAAAAGGAAGTGAGGAGAGGGCCCACAGAGGGATAAAACCCATAAATCCAGAAGCTGAATGAACCTGGAGGCACTTTTGATGCCAACCACCCAAGTCCAGCTACGCCAGAGGAGAATATAGCATCTGTTGCTCCTCTTGCCAGCCCTCAGTCGCCATTGCACGATGAACTTCTGTTAAAGGTTGGTGGTCTCATCACTACCTCTATGCAACCCTTGCTTGATAGACTTTTAGCGATAGAGGAGATGCTGGTGAAATTCGAATCTTCAGCAATGGTAAACTTTGATGGGTTACAGAAGAATCTACCGGGGAAAAACCTGGACAAAAACGCAACTGCTGAGGGATGTAGGACTGTGCAAAGTACTAATAAGAATCCAGGGCCAATGGAAGGACAAGTATGTGGGAACGCTGCACCAAGTGAAATGACTGACAACGGCAGAGCACCCACGGGAATAGTGCTGCATCGAGGGGTGGGACCCAACAACCCCAACCCTCGGAACTGGACTCCGCAATAGGGACACAGAGGGGTCCGAATGGCTCTGATAACTACACCCTATCAAACATTGATTTGCCACCGGAGTCAGTACCATTTGTGGTTGTTTTGGCCGGGGTTCTGGAGTTATCTGAGGGTAGGTCAGAATCTTATACTGAATTGAAAAATAAAACCACCCATTGGCTAAATACCCATAGGCCCCTTCCTCCAAATGTACGAAGCAAAATCGTGTTTGCGCGCAGAGTAAACTGGGTTGGTTTGAGGAAGAAAGATATCCAAGGGAATTGTATAGTAGTTCACTTTGGAGATAGGTGGGAGGCCCCCCCATATCTGTAAGGATCAACACCATAACCCCAAATCCTCCATACGGGCCCTGGACCTTAGCTATTTCTACACTACTACATCCCGAGGTGAGCAGTTGGGGTACCAGGATAGGATCTGGGAGGGGCGACACTATTGTGGAACCCGATCAATTCCCTAGGGTTGGACGGTCTCGACTCTGCATTCAATATTTCTGTAAGAAATAAATACAGTATCTTGGACATGGTCGATTTGACTGGAGCCAATTGAGGTATCACCCCCCATTAGCCCTAAACACGTTGTTGATTCTACTTGGGGTGTGAGGGAGGACTTTTTGGGCCAGCCACTCCAGCAAGGGAGTGTAAACGGGTGTGAAGGAGGGGCGAGGCCCAGCTTCCCTAGCAAACTTAACGACGTTGGCCCCATGGAGACTGGTCCTAATTCTAATTCTAACAGTGCAACAGTGGGGGAGGAGGGCACATCCCATGAAACTACCGTTTCCTCATGTGAATTTATAGGTTCCTCAGTTAACCCCCCTGGGCAAGAAATAGAGTCCAATCCTGAGGGCGAGATGGAAGGAACCCCTAATAGTACCAAGGTTATCTCTTGGAATATAGCAGGACTACGGGGTAAACTAGAGCATACGGACTGGGGCAACTTTGTAGATGAGCATGATATATGTCTTTTTCAGGAAACTTGGGTTTAAAAACCCTACATAGGGTAGGATTTGTATCATACAGTCAGCCAGCAATGAAAGGGTTAAGAGGTAGACCTTCTGGGGGGTCTATGTATTTGGTTGGGCTCCCATTTGGGGTACACAGTAAAGCGTCTTGCCACCCATACGCCGGATACCCAATGTATCCTCCTCTCCAAGGCTGACCTACCTGATTTGGCCATAATTAATGTATACCCTAGACCAGTAAAAGACCAGTAATACATCACCAACGCTGGACCATCTGGCAGCCTTATTGGAAACTCTTTCAGGGGAAGCACCTTCCATTATAGGCGGCGATTTCAACTGCCACTTTGAGCCCCTAAATGGGTTGCATCCTCCTCAATCCTATCTGAGGAGGATGCAACTCTATCGATCCCTGCCGCTAATGCCTAGCCCATAAGGGGATGGACCCCTCTGGTCCTCCAATTGACCTCCCTAACCCTTACACATTCACTGAGGGCCTTATAATGGCAGGTTCGCTTATGATAATCCGGGTTATATTACTTATAACAAACCAGCCCATGAATCCATAATAGATTATATCTTAATACATACCGAAATTTGACACAAAGTAATAAAGTTGTGTGTGTACCCCGGCCAGAAAGTGACCACAACCCTCTGGTCCTGTCCTTGGATATAAAAGTGCCAGAATCGGGGCCAGTTGTAGAACAAGATAATTTAATAGTGGTTGTTGGAGGTAGACTCATCCGTTGGGGTGAAATATCCCAGTCCCAAGACACAATAAGAGAAAACTATACATGTGTCATTCCTATGCTGGAAAAGGTAAACCTTCTTATTAGCCCTGGAGCATGTGAGACTTCTAACTCAGAGCTAGAAACCCTCCATCAGGATTCGGTTGCAACTTTGGCACCCTTTTTTCACACCAATAAACTAATGAAGAGCAACCGATCCGGGTGCAAAAGCCCCTGGTTCAACAAGAAGTGCAGAGACGCTACAAGTGCGCTAATGATATCCCTTAAAAAGGGTGATAGTGCAATCATTAGGGAAAGTAGGTCTTTTTTAAAAAAGGTGATTTTATGTGCAAAGGCAGAATGGGAAATGGAAAGATGGCAGGCAATAAAAAACGCCTTAGACCAAAAAGATTTTAGAAGTGTTGTAGTGTAGTTCCTATTTTCCCTATAGGCTCTGCGCATTGGAATAACATAAACAGCAGTGTAGACATAGAAGTGCGGTCTTCCAGGTCTTTACTGACTATGCTAAACTTAATTGGGTTTGTTACCAACTAGCTCAGAGGTCACTGGAAACTTTCTTGACTGAATAGGGAGTGATCAGCTCCCCTGGCTCAGACAAGAAGGGATTCAGTTTTCCAACAAACGCATAAACATGACAACTTTGCTCCTTTAGAATAAGTGTCAATCTCTAGAGTCGTGTGAAACAATAGACAGCTATTTCACTCAGTCAGTTGTGCAGATTACTTTCACCAAGATGCAGAGAATAGAGAGACTGGCGTTTTAATAAAAAGGTATTATTTATTGAACAGTCTTTCTTCTCGTGCAAGAGAAATGAATTGCCACAATTGCAAGACTTGTTATTATAAAAAGTGCGTACAGTAAAAGGAGGATTGCGAAATAATACTGTAAAAGCATTGATATGGTTTCTTAGCCATACAATGGTTAAAATGAATAAAATATATACATTCATATATACATTTAGCTAACGTACTCAACTTGTGCTTCTAACTACGCCTACCCCGGTGTACCTGACCTAAGCCTAATACGTGGAAGGGAGTAAGTAAGTAGCAGTTTAAGTTAAGTTGGTTTTGCCAAGAGTTTGCTGCAAGAATTCTCTCTAAGGGTTTAGTCAACACTGTACCTCTGGAATAGAATGTTGGAGGTCTTGTATCTCCTCTCGGGACTCGATATCCCAGTCACCCGCAAGGGTAGGCTGGAAACGCCGGGGCTGGATTTTCTCGGCAGGAGAAAAGACAGCGTCTTTCTCAGCGCGTCAAGGAGGAGGAGGGGCAGCGTCCGTGGGCTTCTCGCATCTGCTGGGCTCTGCAAGGGACAGCTGTTCTGCTCCTGTAATCTCCACCACCACCACAGTCGCTCTTGCTTAAGGCAATGCTGGTATTATTTATACCTGAAAGGTGCCTGGTTTAACGTAAGTTTTTGGACATAAGACGTCAATAAAGATGTCACCAAGAACCGGTCGTTCTTACAGTGCTCATTAGAGTTCTATTACTAATCAAAACATAGCAAGCGGGGCTTTCCCAGGTTGCTGGGGGTTTTATCTGGTGAAAGAACTCAGTGTGTAATCTAGGAATCTAAGATAGTGGCTTCTGCTGTGTCATCTACTGTAATGAGCTGCAGAGGCGAGGTTCTGAAAATATGGCTCTGATCGTTTATGCCATTTTAGGGGTATGGATGGATTATAGCCGTATTGGGGCATAAGGTCACAATATTGATCGGATCCTAGATTAGAACACGACACCCACTCCACGAATTTATGTCCATCAAATGACTAAAAACGAAAGCAATAAGATGCGTGTGTTATACTTCCCATCCCAAAATACATATTTGCATTTGAAATGGCGTATTTGAAATACATGAAAATATTGGTACTGTACGTCTTTAAGCATAGGAATCATTAAAAAATTATAGCATATGTAATCAGTTGAACGATTTTGCGAAAAAATTACACATGAAATATCTCTTTATACAGAAAAGAAGGGCGAGATAATTTCTTCACATAGAAATGCATTTGCTGTAAAATGTGCTAGAGGCTGAGGTAAAGTTATTATGTCTCTAGATCTACCTAAAAATAGAAGTTCTGTTCTTTATGAATAGTTCTACTTTAAGCAAAGGTTTTCGTGCCAGAAAAAAGGTAAATATTTTGAAAAAGTGTTCAATCCCCCCAAAATTTTTTTAATGGTGAACGGGGGAATAGAGTTCCAACGCATTTCAGCAGTTTTTGTTGCTCAAAACTGAAGGCCGAATTCGGAGTTCATGGGAACGCTGTGTGTCGGAATGCTTTTCAAAAATCATTGTTTCTGTTCAGGGGAGAACATCATATCAGACAGGCTCTCAAAAAATTGGTCTACAAAATCAGGTGACAGTTCGACCAAGTTTGATAATGCAGTTACTTGGCAGGTGTGAGAATGATTGCTATCTTCGGTGTCTGGATCAGCAATACTCACAGAAGGGTGTACCTGGGTGATGTTGCTTTTATTTCTCGCTCTACTGTCACCACCTAGTCATAGCACATGAGTCTCACGAATGCCGTCATCAGGATTAATAGCCGCTGGGGACAACACAATGCATGAGCCGTTACAGGACTTAGCAAAGTATCGATATCCATTGGTACTGCTGATGGAAGTGCAAGACAGGTGTCCAACACGCATTCTTCTCCGCATAGCATACATCGAAGCACAGGTAAGATGCAGGTCTGCCATATAGGTCTGAATGAAAGAAACCAGGTCATGTTCAGATCTCTCAGCCTGGCCAATCCAAGGACTCTAGTTATGCGGTCCCAGTAGTGTATTGCTAGGATCGTTTCTTCCATCCTTGCTGGAGTCATGTCTGTGTTTTGGCTTGCCATATCGGAGCAGGAGGGTCAAAAATAAAATGCCTGCTACAAGTCCCAAAATTAGGGGTATGCCGCCAAAGACTGAATGGACAAAATTAGGAATAATTCCTAGGATTGCTTTGAATGGTGTTAACAGTCCCGAAAAAATGGTCTTAAATACGCCTGGGATGCCTATGGCACTTGACATATTTAGAATTTGGCTAAGCATTTCTGTGAAATGCACGGGGCAATTTGTTGATAAAAGGTCATGTATCTCCGAAGCTGTCTTTGCATCTTGGAGATCATACTTCTCTTTTGATGACGTTATGGGCACTGTTGTCTGTAAAAGCACAGACTTCATTCTGCTTAAAGTATCAATTCGTATAGAAGAGACATTCAAACTAGGCCATATCGGAGTCTCGGAGTCTCCAGGGCCGTTTGGAAGCAATGCTTGCATACAGCAAGTGACCATGGATGTTACGCTTACGAGATAGGCTTTCCCTGGCAGCAAGCCACAACAGCTGTGATCCGTTATTAGAATGTAACTCCCGTTAGAAAGTTGTCTAAAGAAAGGCTCTATCTGCGTTGCAGGTGTGACTGTTGGTGGCATGAAAGGTTGTTTGAAGTTCCTTCACAGGCCCCGTGTAAATTAATACCCTGGCACAAAAGTATACCGCTTAGTGAATGTTTGCAATTTTCACCACTAAGAAATACATTTTGGTTGCTGTCACTATAGCATGTGTGTGTATATGGTAATTTCCATGCTGCCTTAATGTACCCTTTACCCAATTGTTCATACTGACCAGTCGGTATAAATTCAAGGCAATTTTTAAATTGGAAAGTTGTTATCGGAATTGTGATAATCCAGTGTATTATCCATTCAATGACAGGTCTTTCTGACATTGTCAATGGTAATCTCTCAAGTTTTTCGATGCTCAGGATTGTATATTCTGCTCCTTTCTGTGCCAAGCTGATTTGTTTATCAGTAAGGTTAAAGATGGAAAACAATGACGCTGTGTTGATTAAACGCCATGGCACATAGCCTGAACGAAGATTTTGCAGCTTCCAGCCTAGCTGTACAATAGAACGTAATTGCGACTGCCATGCTGTAACATTAGCAAGTCTTTATCTATTATATCGATGGCAGATGATACAATACTGTCCAGTGAATATATTCTGGAAGACAGAGTCATTAACCCATTGTCCACAGCAGAAAGTGATTTTTCCAAATTAATACGATCAATTTCTCGTATTTTTTCAGCTGTTTCAATTTGTGTTACTTTCCAAGCCTCGTTGTATGCCCCATAGATGCTGGCCGCTATGAAGCGTTTCTGACGCTGTTTGCGTGGTCCCAGAATGAAATCACGCAAGTCAGCACCTTCTTTAAGTAAAGTTAAGTGTTGCTTAATTTCTGCCAGTGTGGATGATTCTAGCCATTCAAGGCACAGCTTCCCTACACTGTATGTTGTTACTATCCCTGGATGTTGTCTTTGGGAGTATCTAGGGTCTGGTCTGGTCATTGTTAACCCCTGTGTTTTTTTCAGGAATCTATCTTGACGGTTATTTGTGTCAATAGGCCAGATTAACCACTTTTTCCACTCAGGATGTGTTCTGTTTAGCTGTAAAATGTTTGATACGTCTATCTCAATATCTGTGGTTGCATTATCAGGTATTGGCTTTGGAATAGACGGGTTGTTAAAGTCTTTAATCTTAGCTAGGCCAAGACAGGATGTTTGGTGAATTGTGTCATTTAAGAACATTATTTGTTCTGGGATCATGCAGGCTCGAAATAATGCTTCTAGGCCTTGTACCTGCCAATCTTTTGTACCCCAGATGGTTTTTGTTTCAATGTTATTTTTCCAAAAATCAAAACCAAATGTCATCATTTTTTCATAAAATGCTTCTGAATATATCAATTTAGTATTTGTCAGCATAGTTTTCAACCCTGTTTTATACAACAGATTATAAAAAAATGTTTCTGCATCACTGGTGTTAAACCCTGAGAAGTACTGGAATTTCTCATAGAATGTTTTCGAACTGCACTGCTTTTAGGTGGAGTAGCACAATGTTCCCATTGGTTATATTTAAAAACATTTCTAGGTTGTGCAGATTTATGTAAGTAATGGTCTCCCTAATGTGAAAAGCAGTACATCTGTTCATAATTAGACGAACCTTGTAAATAATCATGTTCTTTAAATCTTGCTGACAATACTAAATCAGACATCATATTATTTATACTTTCAAAATCCCAATCATCAGAAAATGTACTCGGTTTAACAAAGTCACTTAATGAAACCTTGAACTGGTGAGGATATTTCAGGATTTCGACCGGGCCATATACTTCATAGTCAGTCTTGTCCCATACTACCCCGCCGGGTATTGGTATGGCTGTGACATTTACTGACGATAGTCCTCTTTTCTTCACGTGGGATGATTTGTGTGGTTTTAGAACTAAGTTGATGTTCTGACTTGCTGTGTCCATTGAATTGTGATAAATTTTCCTAAAATTAAAACCAAAATTAGGCCTAGTAGGAGTATAAGTACCCCTGATATAATCCAATGTTCAATCAATGGTGCATCTAGATATACTTCTTTGATTTGTTGAAAGAGTTCTGTTGCTTTTTCTTTAAAAGTCTTTGTTTCTGGCGTCACTTCAGGGTCGTTTTGATCTTCAGAAAAGGTATCAAAGTTGGTGAAGTAGCCAGAGGCAGTTCTGTCAATTGTTGGAATTGTTTTCTCAATTTGTCTTTCGGTAGCACATTCTGATGCCACATCATTGTAGACTGGTGTTTCATGAAGAATTGTTTCAATCTGTGTTTCAAGAGGCACGAGTTCCATGGCATTATTGCATAGTCCCTCTCTGTGCACTGCAGGCTTATCGAATGTGATTAGTCTTTCAGTTTGAACCTCTTGGATTGTTGCAAATTTGGGTAACCCGTTGTTTCTTGGGAGTCCACTTGGCCTACTGTTGATTATAGGCCACATGATTGTGGTTTTACCAGGTCGATTGATAATAATAATAATAATAATAATAATAGGGGCATTTATAGAGCGCTGAGCTACGCGCACCGGCGTGTCCCCGCGCTGACGATGAGAAGACATAAGACAGAGAAATGAGGCTGCTAGGCCGGCCAATTATCTAACCTAAAGGTAAGTTTTTAGCTTAGCTCGGAACCTCGTTTCTGCTGGTTCCAAGCGAAGGTCTACTGGAAGTTTGTTCCAGTGGTTTGGTGCTAAGTGCCTGAAGGATCTGCCTCCCATGCGAGCTTTCTTCACCTTGGGGATCCTCAGCAGTCCCCCGCCCGCAGATCTAAGCGCTCTGGCAGGTTCATAAGCTTCGATCAATCTCTGCAGTGGTCGAGGTGCCCTGCCATTCAAAATCCGATGACAGATGCAGAGAGCTTTGTACTCGACTCTGCTCCTCACAGGCAGCCAGTGTAGTTTTTGCAAGGCCAACTTCGAGGGCGCCCTTTTGGGCAACCTAAGGATCAAGCGTGCTGCCGCGTTCTGCAGCACTTGAAGGCGTCCAACACTTTTACTCGGTGCGCCCAGATACAGCAAGTTCGCATAGTCCAGCCTAGCGGTCACCAAAGCATGTACCAGAGTTTGACGAGCTTCCAACGGCAGTAGGTCAAGGACTTTTCTCAGTCTTTTCAAGACCCCGAAACACACGCCGACCAGACGATTGATCTGAGGCCCGAAGGTAAGACCCGTGTCGAACCATACGCCAAGGTTTTTTGCCTCCTGACAAGGGGTGGGGGTCGGTCCAAGACAGGATGGCCACCAGGCTGATGACCAGGCCGACTGGGCTCTCCCTACCACCAGCACCTCTGTCTTGCTGCCGTTAAGCTTCAGACAATTCATGGCCATCCAATCGGCAAGATCTTTCATGCACGATCGGAAGCCATCTGCAGCAAGACAGGGCGCGTGTGACAGGGAGATGACCATCAGCATATGATACCAGTTGGAGGCCATGACTCTCCACAATAGATGCAACAGGCGCCACATACAAGTTAAAAAGGGTCGGGCTCAGGGACGAGCCCTGAGGCACGCCCTGGCCCAAAGGTACCTCTTTGGAGTAGCAGTCGCCCTGCCTCACTTGGAAGCTCCTTCCCGTTAGGAAGGCCTGGATCCACCTCAGCGCGGTGCTAGCGATGCCAGCTTTGCTCAGACACTGTAGCAAGGTGGAATGTGCTACAGTGTTGAACGCCGCGCTGAGGTCAAGCAGGATCAAGGCCATGGTTTGCCCCTCATCTACACCCTGTCTCAGATGTTCTGTTGCCATGAGAAGGGCGGACTCAGTGGAGTGACGCGGTCTGAAACCGAACTGCGTATCGTGGAGCAAACCTGCCTCCTCTACATGTTTCATAATTTGGGTGTTTACCACCTTCTCAGCCACTTTGGACAGAAAAGGTAGGAGTGAGATGGGCCTCAGATTTTCCAACACCTCAAAACCGATGTGAGATTTCTTTCGGAGGGGGAGCACCACCGCCTGTTTCCACCCCTCAGGTAGTCTGCCGGACTTGAACGAAATATCCATGACATGCCTTATATAAGGCTCCAGGACTCCCAGACTGTCCCCCAGCCGCTTAGGAGACACCGGGTCCAGAGGGGAGCCAGATTTTACTGAAAGACATATCCTGACTAGCTCTTCAGGAGGAGGAGTGATGAAATTTGTGAGGAGCCCCGAGATCTCCATGCCATCTGATGTTACTTCAAACTCAACCCCCGTGGGGGGAGGGTTGGGGAAGGTCAAGTAGATTTTCTCGACTTTAGTGGAGAAGTAGTTGGCGATGTGATCACATGTTTCAGTCGAACAACTCTTCGGGTCTGCAGACGAGTCAATAGTAGTCAGTGACTTATAGATGCAGAAAAGCTCCTTAGCAGAGTTTTTAGCCCCTAGAATTTGCCCTGCATAAAAGGCCGCCTTCGACTTTTTAATAAGTCTGTGATGCAGCCGCCTTTTCTCTAAGAACATATCCCTGGTCTGAGTATCATAAGATACCCTCCAGGCTCGTTCAGCACGCTTACATTCTGCCTTTGTCCGCCGCAGCTCTCCATTGAACCATGGAGCAGATCTTTCCTTGCGGCCGCCCGCAGATGTTCGGCAGAGTGGTGCTGTCTGATCTAGTGCCTCTGTGATGCGCCTATTCAAGTTGAACGCAGCAGATTCTATGTCCTCACCTCCAGGCTGGCCTTCCCTTATCAGTGCTTCATTAAAATCCTCCAAGGAGAATTTTGCCCACTTCCTCCTTAAATAGTTCAGGGGTGCCTGACTATGTTTTATGGGTTTGGTGCTATTTATAGAAAATACCACCAGAAAGTGATCTGTCCAGGGGATCGGCTCGACTGTGGAGACCTGAACCCCTCCCCAGTTTGCAAAAACCGGGTCCAGCAGATGACCTTGACGATGCGTGGGACTAGAGAGCTTGAGTTCAAGCTGAAGGGCTTGAATGTCCCTACAGAACTCCTCCGCTCCTTTATCCTCTGGGCTATTCAGATGCAAATTCAAATCTCCCAGTAGGAGAAATTTGTCACTACGTAACGCTGCCTCAGTGACACTTTCTACCAGACTCTCCCTAAACTTGGTGCAAGACCCAGGGGGTCTGTATATAAGAAAGCCTTTAATCGCCATCCCCCCATTTATTTGTATGGTAAAAGCTCCCGCTTCGCTCTCCGCGACCGGGGTAGACTCCAATGAGCATTCAAGACTCTTCTTAAAAAGGATCGCTATTCCCCCTCCCTTCCCCACAGGCCTATCCTGCCTGACCATTCTCAGGCATGGCCTCAATAACATCTGAGTCGGAAAACTGGTCTAGCCACGTTTCCGTGAGGAACAAAAGATCAAGCTTTCTCTCCGTGAGCAGCTCGAATATGTCGAGTCTATGCTTACGCAGTGATCTCGCGTTAAGAAGACCGCATAATAGCGCGGCATGCTCCCCGGTTGTAAACAGCGCGGTGGTGAAGCGATACCGACATTGGCCACATTCCTCATCCTCACTGGACATGCCGTGCCTGCGGGGACAGATGGTCTCCGGACGTAGGCTAAGTAGTTGCTCCCTGTCCCAATAGATCTTACCCTCAGGAGCAGGGGTTGTCGCCCTAGCCCGCAGTCGGCCGCGGACGGGCGCAGACGGGCTCGACTTTGGCGACACTTCGGCGCACCTTCTTCGCGCCCGCTGCGCTCGTCCGCTGCATTTCCGGGGGAACATCCGCCTGTGGTATCCCTCAGCCGGTCTGACTCCCAGCGACTAGACCGCTAACCGGCCCCTCGCGCAGCGGAAGTGACTGCCTCTCACCTCCACGCCCTCCGCTCAACGGTGCTAGCCACCCTGTCGGAACGAGGCGTGGAGGAAGGATGGACAAGACAGCCGCCCCCAAATGCGTCAGGTGAGTCTGGAAGGTACGAGGGGGATAGAAGCCTCAACCGCAAGGGTATGGCCCCACCAGAGTGTTCAAACAAGTGCCCTGCAAAGAAATAAAATTAAAATAGATACGCTGGTATCCAGCTTTTAAAAATGCAAGTTGCACCCAAACAGCAGTTAAAATTATCTGCGCGCTGGCGCCACGCAAGCAGCTGTGAGCCCTGCCACTGCCCACTCACCGCTGATACAACTCTGTTCTCCTTTTTACCAGCAAGGGGTGGTAGTACTACTGATCTTGTTCCGTTGATTGCTAAGACAGGTACTGCTTTTCTGTAAGAAGGCCCAAATTCCTTCTTCACCGCTATTTTCTCTCTGACTAGATCCCCAATCTTTGGAATCCAGACAGGTCTTGCTGGGGCTGGTGGTGCCTCTTCAGTGGTAGTTGGCTGTTGCTTTAATTTTATGTTGCTTAAGGATTTTCTTGTTTCATTCAAGTCCTGTAAAACAGCCAAACGATCTTTGATGTCAAAGTCTTTATTCTTATCTTTTACCACTGATACCTGACTATCAAGGTCCTGAATATGCATTCTAGTTCCGAACAATAGTTTGTACGGGCTGAAACCTTTTAGAGAATTTCTTGGCAAATTGTTTAGACTAAGTTGGACACTTATTAAATGTTTGACCCACCCATCACCCGAACCTAATACCTTGGCCGTTCTAGATTGCTTTATGTCTCGTTTTTTTCTTTCCACTACACTGTTCCCTTCGGGTTGGAATGGACAAGAGTATCGCAACCCAACGTCCATACTGGCCATGGCCTCCTTATAAGCCCGAGAGCTGAAAGCAGGACCCTGGTCAGAATGGAACATGGCAATTGCGTATGTGCCGATAAAGACTTGCAGATCTTTTATAACAGTTTTGGCGTCAGCCGAGCGCTGGGGCCACATTTTCTAAGTGAAAGTTCAGTCTTAATACTTTTAATAGGACGCTGGTTTGCATATAGACAGCATTACCCTGTCTATAAACGGTAACTGGGCAACAGGCTGGACCGGTTCATTACAGCGATCCCTGTCACATTCGGGACAGTTCTTTACATATATTTGATGTTGCACGCTCATCCCCAGCCACCAGTACTCTGATTGTAGTTCAGTCAGAGATTCCTTCATCTGTATGTGCCTTGGACCTTCACCCATGTGTGCGTCTGCTATTATTAACTTTCTCCGGTTCATGTTTGGAATTACCCTATCCCCCACTCCAGGGATTCGAGCAAAAGGAACGGAGTTTGCATCAATTACGTATGCATAATTGAGTGGATAGTTCACGGGTAGTGCTGCACAGTCGCCTTTTAAGGACGTTTTTACTGCCAGCATGGTTTCCCCGTCTATGTATTTTTCTGAACGCTTTTTTGTGGCTACGGAAGCCGGTTTAGTTGCTTCCGCTGTGGCTGTAATAGCCAATGAATACCCTGCAACGTGAACGCCATCACATTGATGACTCAGAGTGTGTATCGCGTGAGTCTTTTGTACTTCTTTCAGTAAAAGAACTACCTGTTTCCAAAGCATTTTATGCTTGATTGTGGCACCTGTGTCATCTTTGAAATCATTTTGAATCCAGCTCTGCAACTTATTATTGTAAGAGTTGACGGAAAAATGCAAATCGCACACGATTAGTGTCGGGAATTTACGTTCTGCATTTTCAAGCGCCATCTTTAAAGATCTGATTTCAGCTCGCTGAGCCGAACAGTTTCTCACTGATTCAGTTTTTGTTATTTTCGGTCTGAATTTACTGCACAGCCAGCGACCTTCAACAATCGCACAAGCTGCGTCGTAGGATTTATTTTCTACGTTGAAATGCTGTACAAATCCGTCTGTGTAGATTATACAGGAGTACTGTTGGAGAGGAAGAATTTCGATTGGCAGAGGATATTCTTGTTCATAAGTTAAATCATTCAGTTTTTTCATGTGCGGGGCGAAATAGTATTTTACATCTTCCGCGCCAAGAGAATTTACATACGGTATCCATTTTGCATCCAGTGACACTGTAGGCAGGTTTACTGGGCTGTATAGCGCCTCGAAGGTGGATTCCGCTGTGAGAACAGTGATCCTTTTGCCGTGTACTAGTTCTCGTTCATTCGCTATTGCAGTTTGTACTGCTTTCACAGTATTTTTTGTGAGACTGAATGTTTTTTCTGCTTGTGTGTACAAATGTGATTTGTAAGCTGTTTGTACCGTTTCTCCCTCATTAGAGGTCAGGTACGTGAATCCGCATCTTCCAGTAATGACTCGGATTACAAGATAGCGTGTATTGTCACGTGTATCTAATTTTGTTTTTGCTAACATGTCTGTTTGCAGTGATCTCAAAATTTCTGTGTGTTTTTGAGTCCAGTTGATTGGTTTAAAATCAGGTTTAATTAGTTCGTAGAGAGGTTTAACCCTTTCCGCGTAGTTTAATATGTATGTTCTTCCGAAATTCTGGAAGCCTAGAATCGATTGTAAGTTCTTCAGCGTTTTAGGTGCTTGGAGTACAGCGCACTTCTCTAAGAAGTTGTCCGCTAGGCTTTTCCCTTCACTTGATGATTCGTATCCTAGAAATAATACTGTCAGATGGGCAATTCGAGACTTTTTAAAGTTGAATTTGTAACCCTCTGCTGCGAACCCAAGTATTATGGTGTTCACCCTTTTCAAGTGAGTCTCCAAGTCGTCGTCTGTTAGATAGATGTCATCGACATAAGATAATGCCTCATCATCATATATTTGTAGTAACTCTGTTACTCTGGCTGAAAATAGTCCTGGGCTGTTCTTGAATCCCTGTGGGAGCCTACAGAAATTTTTCTGTGACCCCCATTACTGAGAAAGCAGTCAAGTATCTGCTTTCCGGTGCAATATTTTGACAAAAGAAACCATTAGATATGTCTAATGTCGTTTTATATATTTTTTTTCGAACTATGTTATTCATTAGTGCAGCACTATGCAAATTTTGTACTGCAAATGTTTTGCAACATGAGTGTAGGTGTCTGTAGTCCAAGACTAGACGATATGAATCGTCTGGTTTGGAGACAGGAAACAAAGGATTGTTCATTTGAGAGGTGCATGTTTCAATAACCCCCTGGTATTCAAGTTGATCTAAAATCTCCCTGCCCTGTTTTTTAGCTTCTTGCTTAATTGGATACTGCCTTTGTGCAGTTGGTTGACTTTTTAACTGGATTTTGTGAGGAGGAGAGTCCTCATCCCATCCTACATGATTTTTATATAATGCTGGTGCCTGGGCTACTGCCCATTTCATTGCATATATATATTTAGTGTGAATCGGAATGTGATTCGAGAAGGCAGGCATAATCATTTCTTCGCCACGAGGGCACTCCCTGACAAACTCCGGGGGCCAATCTTTTTCAGCTAACAGGATGTCATAGCCTTTTGGAGGTTATCCCAAAATAGACCCCTTATTTTCCTATTCTTATCACCCTCTATACGCAGTGTTATTTCGTATATCTTATGAGGTTCGCTAACTCTGGTGTCGGCAGTTTCTACTTGAATGTTTTCATTTGTGTCCACTGTCTCCAGATGGCTCATCAGGATCTTGCGAGCTATGGTGATTTCTGCTGCACTGTCTAGCATTGTCTGTGCCCACTCCCCGTTTTTCAGCTGTGTCCTCAGTATTCTCGGCATGTTCGATTACTCTAATACTGGCTACCTTCTTTCTTGGAAATTGTGATTTTTTACTTAGAGCAGGTTCCTTGTCTTTGGACTTGGTGTGCTCTCCTGGGTCTGACCGTCCTCTTTCCGATTTCTGCGAAAAAGATCGAGAGGGACGTGTATCAATACTTTGATATCTATCAGGCTTCTTCAAGTTATCCCTATTTCTAAGGTTATATCTTTTCTCAGATGGCTCCCTCTGGGGAGACTGGTGTTCTCGAGTCAGAGTTCTTTCCCTCCGTCGAGGAGACCTTCATCTGGACTGGAAAACTTTTTCCTTGGGAGTGGATTGTTTATTTCCATCCCAGTTCTTTTTTAGGAGTGTTTAGATTATTTCTAATGAATAATTTTTCAGGATTTTCTAGTAGTTGGGGTTTTACTGGTTTCCCACCCAAGCTGTCTCTACCTAATTCTTCATAACATTTCTCTATAATTCTGGCAAGCTCAATTGGTTGATCTGTTATATCTGTTTCCTTCAACTTCTGGTGGATCGCCACAGATGCTGCTTCTCCTTTTATATTGGCTAGTAATATAGCCGAGACCTGCTTGAAGTATTTCAGTAATTTCATACCAAGAGTTAAAGCAGGTTCTGGACCGTATTTATTCTGAATCTGTTTTAGCACTTCTGGTATTACCGCCATTGACGGAACACCATGTGTTTTTGTGTAAATGGAAGCAAAGACTGTACCCCAAGTGTCACAGTCCTCCACATGTGGTGCGACCCACATTGGAAGGCAGATGGTCAAGATTCTGTGTTTCTCAATAGGGGTAGTGTTCGGAAATACTGCCTCTATTTGAGTAATTTTCTGCGCTAACCAGAAAGGAATTTGTTCCCGTTTTATGGGTGTTTTACCAAGACATGATTGTATGTTCTGTGGTGTCATTTTATTTGTGTTCCCCTGATGAGGGGTCAGCTGTGGAACATTAACAGCTGTTTGGACTGTTGCAGTCTGCATTACATATTGGACTAATTGTCTATGTATTTTAATTAATATTTTTAGCTGTGCTAAAAGTTCCTCTTTTGACATTTTTTCAATGTCCGGATGTGGTGTGTAGCTGGCTAGAACCGGCCACGTTGCTCCTGGTCTACCTAGTGGACTGAGCCTGGTAATATGATCATTATGTTTATGGGTGCCTTTAAACCAGAGCAAATGCTCTTGGTATTTTAACGGGATTTCAATCTCCTCGAAAGGAGCGTACTTTTCCGGACGTTCCTCTATTTTGTAATAGTGGAACTCGTGTGTTGCAGCGTTTGCCGCTGGAAATTTTATCCAAGAATAGAATACCTCTGTCTGCCGATATTCGTGTGCCTCTATCACGAAGAAGACTGTACCACCCTGTGTGGTCAGTTCATTGTCTATAAGTTTTAACGTTATAGATCTTCTTTTTTTTTTTTTTTAAATTTTTGAAAACCTTTATTCGTGCATATTAAAAGAACAAATACGGGCCTACAACCATCAGGCCGGCCACGATACGGTTAAGCACTGATGCAAACATTACGGCCCCTTAGCATCAACGGTCAAAATTAGCAACGATTTGTGAATAGTACACTGGAGAGACCCATGACACCAGGGGGTAGGAGAAATGAAGGTTAATTTTAAAGTTTTTCATATAATTTTATCAGGGAAAAAGGCAGTGAAGAATAAGAACCAAGGAGATTCGAGTCCACACGATATCTTCACAACACGGGAGAGCGGCAACATCATTAAAAACAACAATGGAAGTAAAATCCCAGGCAGTGAGGCGGTGCAATTCTACAACAGGATAGTCACAACAGCAATTACGCACCCCTCCAGTGCCGCCTCCACTCAGTCAACCCCACACCCGGACCTAGAATCGAAGCAAGTATAGCTCAGAAACATAAAAGGAAAAAAAGGCCCATAGAACTAATTAGAAATAGTAAGTTACCCCCCCACCCTACACCAATGCGGAGGCTATGGCCTGCCCCCCCCCCCCAGCATAGTGCCTGTCGCCCTTTAAAACCCGAAATATAGACAAGAAAGAGAGTAAGAATAGAATAAAAGGAAAATAAGAAAACGTTTACACCTATGATAAAGGGGGTGAGAAAAGAATAGGACTATTCTAATCTAAACTCCCAAAAAGAAGAAGGTGGGGAGGAGCCAACGTAACATCAGAGCGCCCGAAACCCTCGGCCATCTATAGCTTCCAAACACTGAAAACCCACTGCACCAAAAGCAGTCGTGTTAAAATGAATTGTCACAGCATTATAGATGGAGGAAGACAAATCGCGACGAGTGCGCACAACATATACATAGCAGTTCCATTCCCAGTCCAGCCCATCCGTGAAACCATGGCAATATAAATCAGTCTAGCCCTGGCCTGATCGCGGGCGTGAGATTAAGCCAGCCCCTACATGAAGGCCCCGCATCCCATGCAAACAAAGACAATATGGCCGCTTAGAAGAAGAAAGTGAAGCAGGAGCATAAAATGGCCGCCGACCATCTGTAGAGGTCCCTTTGTCCACCACACAAAGTCCCAACATGGCATCCAAAGCGCAGGAGTTCCGCAGGAAAGGAGACGAAGGCCACAATAAATGAGTCCTCGAGGATGTTAGGTGCTGCCCAGCCGGATACTTCTGCAGACGCGGTGAGGCAGGCAACAATGAAACAGGCAGCAATGGACGGGGAAACAAAGTATCAGCTGCTGAGCGGGAGAGCGATTGATCCTGGGTGCCGGGAAAGCCAGTTGCAGGCACCAGTGTCGCACGATCACATGCATCCATTGTGTCCCCGCATGAAGACAAAGGCAGACCCACGCCTTGCTGGTGCCAAACGAAACGCTCACGACCCGCAGCCGACAGCATGGAGTCAAACTGCTCACTCAGCGCCTGCAAACCAGCACACATTTGCAAACGAAAGTCCCGTAGGACGGCCAGTACGGAGCCGCATGACAGTGGAAGCTGCATCCCCACATCGGTATCAATCCGGGACGGCACTGTAGAGCTGGTGCCTGATGGAGGGAGGGCGAAGCAGGCAGCGGGCAGGACCGGGGTATCACCCCCCAGCCGCGGGCAGGCAAATAAAGCCATGTTTACCGCAGGACGGTACAATGGCCAGGGGGGAAGGTTGCAACAAAAAGTCAGTTCCCCTTAGGTCCGCGCCGCCACAGGGAACGTCAACAGTCGCCACCCTTCCCTCGGGTTCCCTTAGCAGCCGGGTGGACGATAGGAGAATGGGGTCGGCAGCCGCCCACAGCGCGGTCCACAAATCGGGGCAGGAGACCCGTTTCTCCGGGGCTTACCTCACAGCCCCAGTCCTTCAGGCGCAGGGTGCAGTAGTTGTCTGGCCGTCACCTCCCAGGCACAGCTGGCGGCAGTCCGTGATGTAAAATGAAGTCAGGACCGCCGGCTCGGGTCGGCGCTAGCGGGTCCGGTGACTGCGGAGCCTCCAGGGGCCGGCAAGGGCAACAATGGAGCAAGGGTCCAGGGCGGAGAGCAAAATCCCACACAACTCCGGCATCCGGGCAGGCTGAGACTTCGGGGAAGTAGCGGCGTGGTCAGCGCGTCGTCGCACACGTTTCACCTCGAGAAACGGTGAGGATAGGAATCAGGATATTGTTACAGGGCCAAGGGCCGACGGAGCCGGGCGCTCAAGCGTCTGCTCCGGTCGCCATCTTGGCTCCTCCCGTTATAGATCTTCTTAAATGTACCGGAATGATTATTGCATCCGGTGGGTAAATCCCTGTTTCATCGGATTCCCGCTGAGTCTCATTTACTGCGGCTCCAGTGGTTCTGTTCTCTTCTTCTGACATTTTACTGTCAGGAAGGTCTTTTGTTGCAGATCAGGTTTCAAGGAGGACAAAGATTAGGTGCACAATATTTTGGAACACTGTATCCTTCAACGTTGAATAAACCAGAGCTTTACATAGGAATCTCTTCCTACTGAGTTCGGGTGGATTTTAACCTTTCACCCACTACAGACGTCTATTGGAGTATTTACGGGAGAAAGGGTCTGTGTGAAAAAGCACGAATGAGTTAGTCTAACGTCTTGCGTTAGTTTTATCGCCTTACCAAACGTTGGGCGCCATGTAGTGTAGTTCCTATTTTCCCTATAGGCCCTGCGCATTGGAATAACATAAACAGCAGTGTAGACATAGAAGTGCGGTCTTCCAGGTCTCTACTGACTATGCTAAACTTAATTGGGTTTGTTACTAACTAGCTCAGAGGTCACTGGAAACTTTCTTGACTGAATAGGGAGGGATCAGCTCCCCTGGCTCAGACAAGAAGGGATTCAGTTTCCCAACAACTGCATAAACATGACAACTTTGCTCCTTTAGAATAAGAGTCAATCTCTAGAGTCGTGTGAAACAATAGACAGCTATTTCACTCAGTCAGTTGTGCAGATTACTTTCACCAAGATGCAGAGAATAGAGAGACGGGCGTTTTCAATAAAAAGGTATTATTTATTGAACAGTCTTTCTTCTCGTGCAAAAGAAATGAATTGCCACAATTGCAAGACTTGTTATTATAAAAAGTGCGTACAGTAAAAGGAGGATTGCGAAATAATACTGTAAAAGCATTGATATGGATTCTTAGCCATACAATGGTTAAAATGAATAAAATATATACATTCATATATACATTTAGCTAACGTACTCAACTGGTGCTTCTAACTACGCCTACCCCGGTGTACCTGACCTAAGCCTAATACGTGGAAGGGAGTAAGTAAGTAGCAGTTTAAGTTAAGTTGGCTTTGCCAAGAGTTTGCTGCAAGAATTCTCTCTAAGGGTTTAGTCAACACTGTACCTCTGGAATAGAATGTTGGAGGTCTTGTATCTCCTCTCAGGACTCGATATCCCAGTCACCCGCAAGGGTAGGCTGGAAACGCCAGGGCTGAATTTTCTCGGCAGGAGAAAAGACAGCGTCTTTCTCAGCGCGTCAAGGAGGAGGAGGGGCAGCGTCCGTGGGCGTCTCGCATCTGCTGGGCTCTGCAAGGGACAGCTGTTCTGCTCCTGTATTCTCTACCACCACCGCAGTCGCTCTTGCTTAAGGCAATGCTGGTATTATTTATACCTGAAAGGTGCCTGGTTTGACGTAAGTTTTTGGACATAAGACGTCAATAAAGATGTTACTAAGAACCGGTCGTTCTTACAGTGCTCATTAGAGTTCTATTACTAATCAAAACATAGCAAGCGGGGCTTTCCCAGGTTGCTGGGGGTTTTATCTGGTGAAAGAACTCTGTGTGTAATCTAGGAATCTAAGATAGTGGCTTCTGCTGTGTCATCTACTGTAATGAGCTGCAGATGCGAGGTTCTGAAAATATGGCTCTGATCGTTTATGCCAGAGACGAGTTTCTGAAATATGGCTCTGATCGTTTATGCCATTATAGGGGTATGGATGGATTATAGCCGTATTGGGGCATAAGGTCACAATATTGATCGGGGCCTAGATTAGAACACAACAGTTTTTGGAACCTAATCCACTCGGGTAGAGTCGAGGGTAAGTCTGCCATAGAGCCCAACATCTCCGAGGATGCCTGGGGCCTTCATTTTAAACAATTATACTCAAGCAAAACAGAAGATCAATCCATGAATGGCAATATAAGTAATACTCAAATTCTAGCTGTCTCCATGGACCTACCCATTTGTACTTTGGCTGAGGTGTCCATCACAATTGCGAAGATACTACAAATAAGGCCCCTGGGTTAGACAGAATCCCCGAGGATCTTTATAGAAGTGAACCGGTATTGTGGGCCCCATACTCCAATTGCTTTTTAATGCGATTCTCAATGGGATGCTGCCCCCTGCCACATGGGCTGGGGCTGAGATCATCCCGATTTATAAAAAGGGGTCCCCAACTGACCCAGTTAATTATAGGTCGATACGTTTGATAGATGTGCCCCAAAAAATGTATGCCAGAGCGCTACTAGCTAGGCTGCACTAGTGGATGGAGGACCATGACATTCTGATCCCCTCCAAGCGGGTTTTAGAAGCAAATCATTGACTATATACCAGTTGTTTAGGTTACAACTGATCCACTGGAAACATATAGTCCTGGAGGGTGGAAGTCTGCACCTCACGTTCGTGGACCTAAAATCAGCCTTTGATATTGTAGACCGCGAACAACTGTGGGGCATACTGCTAGATATGGGAGCCCCACCTTATCTATGCCATCAGTTTAGACGCCTCCATGAAGGAACTTTTGCTAGGTTGAGGTTTGGCAAGAATAGTAAATTGACCTTTCCTTTTCCTGTTGAGAAGGGGGTGAGACAAGGCTGTGTGCTTGCTCCGACCCTTTTTTCTCTCTTTCTCAACTGGTTAATCAGAGACCTTCTTGCAGTTAAAGATATAGACCCCCCAAAACTGGCAAGCCGCAAAATTCCTGCACTAATGTTTGCGGATGACACTCTGCTCCTCTCAAAATCATCCATGGGGATGCAGCGTGTCCTCGAGGAGTTTGGCCAGTTTTGTAAGAGAAGGAATTTGGTGGTTAATTACCTCAAAGACCAAATATATGGTCTTTAATGCAAACTCGACCAATTGTCCCCACCCCACTCTGGATGGCAGACCATTAGAAAGAGTTTCTATTTTTGACTATTTAGCACTCTCCTTAAATGATAAAATGGGGTGGGCTTCCAAATTAACAAGGTCAACCTAAAACTGATCAGGCCACCGGAGGGATCCTAAAACTTTACAAAACTTTGGCTTCAAGGACTAGAAGTCCCCCCAGCAGAAATCTATAAATTACAAGCCAGTGGATCGGCTACATATGGGGCAGGACTGTGGGGGCATTGCTTGGCGAATCCACTCACGGTTACTGAAAATAAATTTATGAGACAGATCCTAGGCTTGCCTAAGAACATGACTATTGTCCCACTCAGAATGGACCTGGGCATTAGCCCCATATCAGATTTGATTTAGTCGCGTCCATTGTTATACTGGTGACGTCTTTAGAGCACTCCAGAATTGGCCCATTATAGGGACGATTTGAAAGCTGTGCTGTCCACCATGGGGGCGGTTAAGATTTCTTGGTTGGCTTTTGTTAGGGATACAATTAGTGCATTGGGCTTGGGAGAGTTATGGTCCACACCTGAAGCCGCTTGTGCTGACAGTTGACACTTCCAGTTTAACTTTTGGATTCTTGGACTTTAAGGGCCGATACAAATGTAAACAAGTGATAGACACTATTCAACCAGTACTCGTTAAAAAATTGTATCTGTAATTTAGGTATGGGACCCTTCCGCTTAATGCCCGTACCAATAGGTGGGAAGGCGGGGCAGGCCGCCTTTGTCCCGGGTGCTCAGTGGAGGAAGAAACGGTTACTCATGTGGTATTCTTCTGCCCAGCATTCAAGAGTCCCAGATCTAGGTGGGTGATTCAATTCTGTAAATACCTGGGCATTAGGAACTATAGAGAAATCTTTAGAATCCTAAAATCAGACACTGACCCGGTTACTGTTGCTGTGCTATCGAAATTTTTATTTGAGATGTGGTCAAAGAGAAGGCATCTTCTTGCTACTGGTTTTGTCAATCTGTAAGGATGACTATAAGGACGATAACATATTAATTATTGGTAGGGGTTACTGTGCTTGTGATGTTTTTATGCGATGATTCTACATGATTTTTTAAATTTGATTTTAATATTCACATGGTAAATGATATTCTTAAGATATTTTTTTTTTAGATTTCCCATACTGTTGTTTATTAATGGTCTAACCCCCTAAATGGAAAAACTGTATTTGTATACCGTATGTATAACTCTGTATATGTGAATTGGACTGTTAGGTGCTCTCTTAATTGGTTGTAAAAATTGTACTTTCTTTTTTTCTATGTACTTTTATGGCCATTTTGGTCGAAATAAAGTTATTATTATTATTAAATGTAGGAAAACAAACTGACTTTGACCTCTGTCTCTGAAAGCTGAGCAAATGTGACAAGATTTAAAGCCATCTTTATTGCTCATCCACTCTTTGTGCAGAAGTAGAACACCTGTTGTCAGCTGTCAGAAGGGGTGAGCAGGCACTATAAATAACTTGTCCTGATCAAATCTGGTTTGCCATATTGAGTGGGCGAGTGGATTTTTCATAACCTGAAACCTATACATTTTTTTAAATGTGCTCAAGATAATTAGATTCGGAATGGAACTTATTTTTGTATCTCTGAAGTTGGGATCACCCATACTATCATGATTCAGTGGGAATTGTGCAAAATGTGTTTTTACTTGCACACTGACATCCATTTGGAAACCGGAAAATTAGAGCAATTCAGTTGATAATAAAAAAAAATTCTACAATTCTGTTTTTCAACATTTGTCTGGATAAAAACTGTATCTAGCTTATGTGGCTGGGTCTATCACCCGCACCTCGTTTACATCTAGATTGCACCTTCCAAATTAAATTACTCTGTTAATGTGGGTAGCTGTGGTATTTAAGCCCAGACTTGTCTCCAAACAGGGAAACCTACCACCCCCAGAAATGTCTGAAAACTAGACACCCAGGAAAGTCCAGGGTGGTTTGACTTCTGTGGATCCCTTTACCTTTGCTGGACCAGAATGCCCTTAAACCTAAAAGTAGGTTAAAATCAAATATTTTCCTCACATTTCTGTGAGGGAAAACTTCTGGAATCTGCAGAGATCCACAACATTCTTGCACCCTGGTGTTCCACACTTCTCTTGCTTAAACATTATTCCACTTCATTTAATTAGCTGAGCTTTGCACCGATTCTTGTCCGGGTAAGGCATAAGCAAAACCCAAATAAACCTGTGCTCAACTCCCTGGTATCTTGGCACAGATCAGTCAGGCTTATCTTAGAGGCAATGTAGAAAGTATTTGTGCAACACTGCCAATAATAAATAAGTGAAAACACCACACACAACAATCTCGCAAGGCCAAAATGACAAAAATCCAGTTGGTAGAAACAGAGTAATGAATCTTTAAATCTTTAACGAATAAACTGTAATATAGGTCCTAAAATCATAAAGTGCTAATCGCAGCTATCTGGTCACGCAGTACTGTGTCAAAGTCAAATGTTCTGGTTGACCACGATGAAGTGCGGGTCGGATACAGTCCCATATTAGTCATGCTGAAGTTTATCCTTGTGCCAAGAGTCCCATTTGCATTGGAGAGAGTCGCCGGGAGCAAGGAGAGAATTGTGGGCTGTGGTCAGCATGGAATGAAGAATAGGCTGGGTGTCACAGGCAGGCTGGATCTTCTTGTTGGCAATGCTCCATGGGCTGTCAATGCTGCTGTGCGAAAAGACAGGCTTGCGCTAATTTTCAGAGCAGGTGGCATGGTTCCGGGACAAACAAGCCTGTTGGTGGCCGCGAAGAGCCCAAAAGCTTTATTTCAAGAGCTTTAGAGCCACACCAAGGGCACAGGACATGGGAGGCACCACTTGGGGGTCAGGAACTTGCTGAAGACTGGTCAAGGAGCTGTTTGGTAGCAAATATATCCCTGAGGCTCAGATCAGGATGCCAGCCGGCCCAAGGAAGATCTGGCTTGGCAGTTCGGGCTGGAATGTTCCCATGAGGGACAGGGTAAAATGTAAATGTAAATGTATAGGCATTTATATAGCGCACTACTTACCCGTAGGGTCCCAAGGCGCTTCGACCGCTGCGAAACCCTTCCTGGCTTCCCTGAGAGATGGTCCCTTAATGGGTATCTCCAGGGTGAGACCAGGCATCCCCGGCGGTCTGGTGGGGCCGTTAGTGAAGATGAGGCAAGCTAATGCCCAGAGTTGCCGAGTGTGATCGCTGATCAGAGTGGGCACCGAGGCGAGAGAATTATCGAGTCCGCTGACCCTGGTCCAGAAACCTGCCGCGCCGGGAATCGAACCCTGGTCCCGGGCCGTCCTCTGCTCTCGGAAGACTGATTTACCTATGACTGGGTCTGAACTGGGGTGGTGAAGTGAGCTAAAGACAGATGATGGATTTAACCCTGATCTGTGACTGGGGGTGAGTGTCTGAAAAGTTTCAGTGCTCCGTCCATCATCTCCTTGCGTTTGCACAGTTGGTACAGTCTCCTGGTTGCTAGCTGACCCAGACCACTAATGATGCAGCCATTCAACATGGCAAGTGAGAGGAAATTTAGATTGTCCATAGTGTTAATGGGAAGAAAATCAAGATTTTATGAAGGACACAGAGGCCTTTATTCTGAATCTGGATTTTATGGCATGGCATGGAGGCCAATGTTATACATGTTCAAATCTCACCCATTACTCTCTGTACAGGATTTTCCACAGGTTTAAAGTATAGGGTTTTACATTTAGAATCACTTGACCAATCAGCTGCTCTCATGATGCTATTCAAACTGCTTCCTGACAGACAAGGCCTTCTGGAATGTGCCCCAAATACACTCACATCAATGGCTGCCATATGCATAACATTTTCAACCCACCTTGCTAAAGTAGGTGCAGACACTGCCTTGCAAAGTTTCCTAAAAGAAATTAACAACTGAGTACTCCCTGCTCTCCCAAACCCACAGTTCTTCTCTCATACTCCCTACTACTAGCCTTAGGTGGATTCTCAAAATGAACGCACTTAATAATACTTTTTGCTAACGCATCTTGTCCTACCAAAATCTCATTCATTAGCTCCAGACCCATTGAAATTGCTAATTTGCTCAAATTTCCTGAACTGTAAACAACTCTGTCAAATAATTAGCAAATTCAACTACATCTGCCGATACAGGTCCGAGAGTCCTTGGAACACACCAACTACTCCATCTTCTCCATACTGTCTTGTGCGCCTTTGTAGTCCCTGGAGCCTATGATTTCTTAATAAGCTTTGTAGCCTCCTCTGATAATCTAGGTACTAGCCACACTCTCCTAAAATTATCCAACCTATCAACACCAACTGTCCCTCTTTACTAACTTGTGGCCCTCTCCTTGGGCACCCACCAGTAACTGTGGAAAACATGGTAACAGGACTGGATCATCTATCAACAGGTTTATCACATCCAGAAACCACACTTGTGATTGCTAAAACAGAGTGATCAACACAAGCTCCTCTTTCTCCCTCCAGATCTTCATAATAACCCTCTGAATCAACTAGAATGGAGGAAACAGATGCACATCCCTTTCCTCCAATCCTGTCCAGAAGCATCTACTGCTTTTGCTTTGAGTCCGGTCTCCAGCTGTAGTAGCTCTGCAGTCGCACATTCTACCTGTCTGCAAACCGATTCACCTCAGACTCAAAAACACTTCCCTGTTTAACCTCCAATTGCTTGCATCTCCCAAATTTTGTGAACTCCAATCTGCCTCTACTTCTGTCTAAACAGAAGCTCCAAAATTCCTTTGCTGTTTCCGGTAACGCCCGGAATAAGGGCCCCACCATCTCATTGACCTAATGAACTGCTGCAAATGATCCTGCTAACATTTCCAGACAATTGATATGCATCTCCCCCTCTGTGTCTGACCAACGTCCACCCCGTTGTTTTGAACCCGCATCTGGCCTCTGACTAGATTACATCCTCTGGGACTTCCCTAAAAATTGCCCTTCCATTCCATGCTTCAATGTTTAACAACCTCTAGTTCACCTCCTGCATTGCCTCCTGATTCATCCTTCTTTTCTGAGAACACTTACCTCCCATGCACAAAGATAACCCTTCCTCCTCTGTAATGCTCTGTAATGCAGGGGATCCGGAAAAATTGCCTGAATAGAGGCAGATAGGAACCCCAACAACCTCGCTATTTGTCGCAAATAAATCAATTCCTCTTACTTCACTCTCTTCAACTCCTTGCGAATTTTCCTCGCCTTCTCCATACGTAACTTCAACACACCCTTCAAGGTCTGTATTAAAACCCTAAAAAATTCATCTCCTGCGCCTGTATCAAATAACAATTTTCACTGTTCACTACAATTCCTAAATCTTCTTTACTCACACAGCCAACTCTGCTCCAAAGCCAACCATGCCATCACTGATCTCATGACCTTTGTAAAACACGATGGCGCTCTCGTTAGCCTGAATGGTAGACTCTTGAACCTCCATGTCACACCCTTCCACCAGAACTGAAGGTATTCTATGTGTCCCACACACACTGGATCCGTCGATATGCATCTTTTAAATCCAGCCTTGTTATCCAATCTCCTGTCCTTAACAAATCTCTCAACATGTGTATCCCTTCCATCTTGAAGTGATTGTAACACACCCAATCATTCAGCTCTTTCAGATTTATCATGGGTCTCACCCCTTAGTGCTTTTTTTTGACCAGGAAAATACTGCTCACAAAACAAGTTGGGCTCTTGTTCGCTCTCTCTCTTCTTTCCTTAAAAGTGCCTCCACTTCCTAAGTCACTAATTCCTTCTGCTCCTCTGAAAAATGTAATAACCTTGGACAAACTTCCTGGACTGGCCCTCATATAAAATCTATATGCTAGCCCTGTACTGTCCTCAACACCCACTGGTCCTGTGTAATTTCTGTCCACCCTGGAACAAACTGAGCCAGTCAGCTGCCCAGATGTATTTGGGTACATGTAAGGTTGTTTCCTGAAATCACCTGTTCCACATCTTGCCCTTCTGCTATTCTGCATTCCTTGTGACATTTGCTTCTGTCTCTGTGGATAAAATCCACCCTGCTCCACTCAGTACCCATAAACATAGGGTCTGAGTCCTCATGTGAAGGAGCCACAAATGATACCCTGTCCCCAGCAGGGGAATCTACCCCTGCATCTTGCCAGCCCCACCAAAAACCTTACACATGTCCTTCTGGACCTTTGGGAACAAATTAAACATGTCCACATATCTGCCCATGTCTTGGGAAAATTCAACCCCAAAGAGCATCCTATTACTCTCTATGCATAATTCCTCGCCATTTCCTCCAACTTGGGGTCTATTTTCAGTAAAATGCTCTTGCGCCTCTCCATACACAATGTGGCATTCTTATTGCCTAAAAGGCAATTTGCCCTTTACACCCGCTGGCATAACTCTGCCACATCAAGCCCAGTGTTGCTTGTGTGCAGTTCCTCACACATGTCAAAAACCTTTGTTAGGGGTGATTGGATGTCTAATAGCCTACCCTAAATCCTTTATCTAACTCCTTTCTCAGATCTATTCCCGTTTTATTGAGGAAAATCAATATTTTGGGGCCCAACTCGAGTGTGTACACCACTTTGGATTGCAAGGTAGGTCTCGGACTCTTCGAATGTAGGCGAGTCTGAACCTCCTTTGGTATCTCTCTGAATCCAGTATGATATATACTGAGCCACATGCTCAGCTGGTGTCCACTGTAGCGAAAGTTATTGTTATATTAAAAGAGGATCGAACATCTCCTCACACAAAGGATCTACAAAATTCCCATTTCCATCTTAGTCTTTCTTTACACAGCAATTCCACATCCCCACTTGTGGAAGATTCATCGCAAGCCACCATGTAGTGACTTTTTCCTTTTGCCCTTACAGCATCTCCTTTTGCCTTTATTGCCCCTCCTGCAAATGGTGCCTTACACCCAGACCCTCTAATTTCTGCTAACACCTCTACGTGTTTCCTCTTACGTGCTGTATCCCTCAACATTAGATCTACTGGTTACTGTCTCATTCTCCTCTGTTGACCAGTATATTTCATTCTCTATACTTTTCTGGACACGCTTTCCTTTAAAATGCCTTTCTAAACAGCTATCCATCTTTTTTGGGCCTCAAAGAGCTCATGCATATCCTGGAAAAGGCTGAGGAGAAAGTTAGATAAGGGGGGACTTGCTCTTCCAGATCTATGGGTCTACGCACATGTTTTCCATGTTAAGAACTTTTGGATGTTACTAAACGCACCAGATGATTCTGCATTAGGTATTATGTTTGGGGCATTACTTAGTGATCTGGGTGATGAACAAGAGCAGTTCCTTTTTAAGTATGGAGATCCAACATTTAAAAAAAAAGTAAGATAAAAAATGTTGTTGCAGGCCGTTAAGAACTGGGTCTACATACGAAAAAAATTGGGAATACCATATTACTCAGATTACTCCCCAATTTGGGGTTCCCCAGGCACTCCAGCATGTTTAGATGATCAACTCAGCCTACCACTGAAGCATACGGGTATCACTCGTGGGGGAGATTTAAAAACAGGTGTGGATTTGATAACTTGGGAAACCTTGACATTATGCACTCGTGGACAATTAACCAGATTTAAATACCATCAACTGTCTGCTTGGTGGGCTGGACAACAGTGGGAGGATCAGACTGATGATGCTTGGTTAATTCAAGCTATGAAAATCGGGAGTATTAACAAAGAGGTGGCTTTGTGGTTTAGAACCCTGATTGAAGCAGATGATGATATAAATCAGGATATTCAAAAGCTTTGGAGTAATGATGTAGAAAATACTGATTTCAGTGATGCTTGGTTGAGCTCTTTTACACTGCTTAGCGAGACTGTTAAACCTGCATATCTTAAGCAAAATCATCTCTTTACTCTTTATCGGGTTTATTGGTCTCTGGCGAAACTGACAACATTTTCTGGAAATCAGTTTGTCTGTTCGAGATGTCGAGATCCTCCAGCGAATGACTGGTATATGTTTTTAACTTGCCCTGCTTGTCATGTTGGTTGATTGGTGCCAGAAGAATGGGGTCAAATGATTAAGCCAATAAATAGCGGTCGGTCCTAGTCCCCTTTCTTTGACATTTTTGTATGTCATGCATAAGAGGGGTTGTAGTGGAAACGGCTTCATTTCTTATGTGGAAGGACTCCGTTTCCCATCCGGTCCTAGTTAGGGAAAGTGAGTATTGCCAACAAGTTAATTGGCAGAATGAGGATTAAAAAAAAATGCTATCCATCTTTATAGGCATTTCTTTCTGCTAATTCCCCAAACATCCTTTCCATGTATTCCATTACCTTTCCTACCATAACATTGTCCCCTAACTGCTCCATACTTATGTTCCTTATTTTAAATAATGTCCTCCGCAATATCCCTGCACCTGTCAAAAGTGCACTGACCTTTCTTTCCTCAGAGTAATGAGCACCTTAATCGGCGATCGTAATTTCCCAAAATGGCCGCTAAACCCACTATGCAAAACTCGGCTTGCTTCCCAATATTTTAAAATGGCTGCTGCATATGGTGGCACCTTTGTGACACACTTCTTCCCCTGCGCATGCTGCATCAGCTTCTGCAGTGTTTTGCCAAGATTCCTGTCTTGATGTGCCTCCCATTCTTTTGCTCACTGCAGACCATGTGTCACCCCCCTCACGCTACCACCGGTTATTTTCTTTGAATTTCAAACGTCCGAACCGGGCATTTTTGCTTTGCGTAAAATAGAAAATACGCCTGAAACTCTACTCCCGACCCGTGAAACACTCCTAAGTACCCAACAGCTGTTACTTTACAAATATTTCTCCTTTTTGCAGCTGTGCCATTCCTAATGACTATTAGCAATCTACACATCCTCTTTAAAATTTCAGACAGCAAAATAAGCGCTGCCCTTTCTCAACTCTCCTCGCAGCTCCTCAAGTATCCTGAGCCTTCAAATGTGAACAGACCCACACTGCTTAGTTCCTTTCTGCTGTTGACACATTCTAGAATCCCATTCTCAAAGTAAATCATGTACTCCTACTATTACATTAAAATCCATACATAACTTGTAAAATAAACCAACTACTATGCTCCCATACACTGCATAAGTATTTTAAGATGTACTTCTCTGTGTATAAGCAGGAACAAAAGAAGGAAGATGGCTGCGAGTTCTTTGATTAGATGCATGTTCTAAGTGTTCTAATGTTGGAAGATGTTACATTCTAATTCTATGTAGCTGCTGTGTATGAGGCAATAAAGGAGATAGTGCATAATATTGACCTCCGTGCCTTGCTATAAAATTAGAATTTCTTTGGGCATAGTTTTGACATATGGGTTGGCAAAAAGGAGGTAAGCTACCCTTCTGCATCCCCCTGACGAGACCTACATACATTGGTAGTTTGTGTGCTTTGCTATACTGTTGTGAGTTTATTTCACAGTTTAAATGCATCAGTGTGAGGAACCCAACTAGATCGGCTTCTTTAGTTGATGTGGCTATATTTGGGGCACACCAGTAGGTGAGGGGGGGGGGGAAGCACTGACACAGACAACCAAATTGTGTGAAAAAGGCCGCTTTATTGGAATCGGGTGCACCTACAACAATGTCCCACCTGGCCTGTGCCTAACAAAAACTACTGCTCACTAAATAACAACTGCCTGACAGCCCCCCACCCCCACCCCTAAAGTTAACCCCAACATTGCAACTGAAAATACAACACATCCGCTCAGCAACCTACCCCTCTACTGAATGCCACAGTGACCTCCATGACCTCACCCCCGCCTACCATACAGTCCCAGGCCTCCAGCAAAACCACCCTATCTCCTTAGGAACGCGCCCCCCAGTAACCGCACCTGTTCCAGCGACACCACAACTGAAACCCTAACCAGTGCACCATAGACCAACAAAACCCCTCATGACCAGGACCAAACCCCGCCACCCCAGAACCATAGGGAAAATAAAAATTTTTGGGGAGGGAGGGAGGGACCACGAAACTGCCTACGGCCCTGGCTGCTGTGTCACTGCACCACAAACAGTGTGCAGTGTCACAAAATGGCCGGTTAAATACCTAGCCAGCCCAAAACAAGCCCAAGGAGCCCAAGGAGCCCAACCAGCCCAATATCGCCAGCTACGGCGAGCCCCGAGAGTCAAGCTCCCCCCCCCCCCTCCCTGGTGCCCCAAACTTCCCCGGGGGGGAGAGCCTCCCACTTGACGCCACCCCCCCAAATCCCCATTGGGGCACACCAGTAGGTGAGGGGGGGAAGCACTGACACAGACAACCAAATTGTGTGAAAAAGGCCGCTTTATTGGGATCAGGTGCACCTACAACAATGTCCCGCCTGTGCCGAACAAAACTACTGCTCACTAAATAACAACTGCCTGACAGCCCCCCACCCCAACCCTAAAGTTAACCCCAACATTGCAACTGAAAATAAAACCCATCCGCTCAGCAACCTACCCCTCTACTGAATGCCACAGTGACCTGCATGACCTCACCCCCTCCTACCATACAGTCCCAGGCCTCCAGCAAAACTACCCTATCTCCTTAGGAAAGCTCCACTCGAAAGTTGCTTACGACTTTCAACCCCCCCCCTAGGACTCCTGCCTCCTGGGATGCCTGAGCACCCCCAACGCCCCATCCAAAGCCTCCTTCATCTGGACTATGTACAACTCCATGCCATACCTGGACAGGTGAACCCCATCCTCCCGGAAAAAATAGACCGCGCCATAGCGCAACTCCGGGTGCTCCATCCTCCCCAGCCCCTCCCTGGCACAGAATTCACGCAGCTCCCGATTAATTTTTCTCCGTGCCCTGTCTATGGCTCCTGGGCGCTCCGCCCCCCTCCACACCCGCCTGGGAATAAACTCTGACCAGATAATATGACAGCCCGCCCATTGCTTCTTAATTTCCCTCAGGTCCCTCTTCATCTGCTTGAGCAGCGCCAGCCCCTTCCACTGCACCAAATCGTTCTCGCCCAGATGAATCACCACCACATCTGGGCACACCCCCCCTCTCACCACCGTGTTCAACAAGGGCAATAACTCATGCCAACGCCTGCCCCCTTTCCCCCTCCAATGACAACGGTACAGCCCTGCATCCAATCCCAAATTGAGTGTCCGATGCCTGTCCCACTCCGCCTGTTCTGCCCTCTTGACGAATGAGTGTCCCACAATGTATACATTCAAAACAGCCACTTCCGGCCCGCCACAGCACCTGTAAAGACACACATATCAAAATCGGGAATCACTGTTACAACACCCCATCCGCCTCCCTCAACCGCACATACGTCCTGTAACAATCCGACTTCCACCGTCCCAGCCTCTGTATCTCCTCCTTACCCCCAACCCCTCCGTGCCGCCCCGATCCGAAAGGAATGCGTCCCGAAAGCCAGCGGGTCCTCACCCATGTACCGCAGGGCGCGCCGCAGAACCCACAAAGACTGAGACGCTGTCACTCCGTCACCCCCACCCCGACCAAAAACCTCCCCCTCCTTCTCGCCACTGCCTGCCATCAACCTCCTTTCCCACGCCGCCGGGCACACCCCCTCCCGGCCGCCCGGCCGCCCGGTCCCAGTACCACCCAAGTCCCGACCCCCGCTGGTCCGTCTTCGAGCGCCGCAAACGCACCGCCACCTCCTGAGCTCGCACCTCCACATCCCCCCACAACACCCCCGCCTCCCCTTTGCGCCCAGCAACTCCGACACTCGAAACGCTCCAAAGAAAAGCCAGGACATCAAGGTAGAAAAACGCACCGCCTCGCCCTCATCCCTGCACACCGCCGGGAGCACGCCAATTACTCCTTCCAGCAATTCCTCCGTGATGGGATGGCGCAGCCGCACCTTCGCACCCCTCTCTCTCGCCCACCCCTCCAGCAGCCGGGTCCCTAATTCTCCCGCCGACGGGGGGTAACCCCACCACAACTTTCCCATGAACGCCACCGCCGACAACTTGCCCGCAATCGACACCCGCGACAGCCCTCTATCCATGAGCGCCAGCATGAACCTTACCACCTGTTCCTCGCGCCGCCACCGGTCCCCTTGCCTCACCACACCTGACTGCAGGAATACCTCCCACGCTAGCTCGTATGCCTTCCACGTGGACACTGCTACCAACGCCTTCACCAACTGAAAGACCCAGCCTCGCCCACCGACCACAGGTCCTCCGGCACCGGCGTCCTGGCTTCCTCCGCCGCCGTTGCTAGCCCATGGAACCTCTCCCACTGTGAACGAGACAAGGCATCGGCAATGTCATTGTCCACTCCTGGAACATGGCGCGCCTGAAACAGTATGTCATTCTCCAAGCAACGCAAGACAAACACCCTCATCAACTTCAGAACCTGCGGGTCCCGAGCCGACTGCCTGTTCACCACCTGCACGACGGCCATGTTGTCCACTCGAAACAGCACGCGCTTGTGCGCCAACACCCCCGACCACACCGTGACTGCCACCACCAAAGGGAACAACTCCAAGAACGCAATGCTCCTCCCGCCCGCCTGCCAGTGCTCCGGCCACTGCTCTGCACACCATTTCCCCTCCCAATACAGACCGAATCCGCCGACGCCCGCCGCATCCGAGTACATGGTGACGTCCCACTCCCAGTCCTCCGCCGGCGCCATGGGTACACCATTGAACCGTTCCAGGAACACCTGCCACATGCGCATATCCTCCTTCATTCCCGCCGAGAGGCGCACATGGTGATGAGGCAAAGTCAAACCGGACAACGCCAATCCTAAACGCCGGCAAATCGTTCGGCCCGCCTGCACCACGCGGCAAGCAAAATTCAAATGCCCCAACAACACCTGCACCTCTCGCACCGTCACCTTCCTCTTTGACAACATTCCATCCACCAAAACCAGCATCCCTGACCTCTTGTCTTCCAGTAGGCGCGCTTCCATGGCGACTGAGTTGAGCTCGATACCGAGAAAGGACAACACTGTACTGGGACCGCACGTCTTCTCTGGTGCCAAGGGAACCCCAAATTCCCCCATCAACCCGGCCAAACAATCCAGCTGCCGCTGACAGTCCTCCGCACCGGGCCGCCCCACCAGGAAAAAGTCCTCCAGATAGTGTGTCACTGACTCCGAGCCTGTGCGCCTGGAAAAAAAACCACTGTAGGAATGAGCTGAAACACTCAAATAGCGCGCATGAAATGGAGCACCCCATCGGCAGCGCCTTGTCCACAAAGATGAGACCTTGGAACTGGATCCCCAGCAACTGATGATCCGCCGGGTGCACCGGAAGGAGTCGGAACGCCGACTTGACATCGCATTTCGCCATCAGCGCGCCCCTTCCCGCCGCCGCAACGAGCCGCCGCGCCACGTCCACCGACGAGTAAGTCACCGACGCCAAATCTGCCGAAATGTAGGCATTGACCGACTCCCCTTCCGGCCAAGACAAGTGCTGTATCAGTCGGAACTGCCCCTCCTCCTTCTTGGGCACCACCCCGATGGGGGAGATAATCAAGCCCGGCAACGGCGGTGCCGTGAAGGGGCCCGCCATCCGACCTTCTATGACCTCTTTGAACAGTTTCTCTCTCACAATGCCCTTGTGCGCGTTCACTGACTTCAGATTGTCCGCCCAGGGAGCAATCCGAGGGCCCTCGTACCCCAGCCTAAACCCCTCCCGGAAACCACGACGCAGCACCGCAGCATCCTCCGCCCGCGGATACGCCGCCAACAAGGGCTCCATCCGCTCGATCCTAACCGGCGTACAAGCCTTTTCCCAGAGCCCCAGCTCCCCCCCCTCTGCCCCCTCCCCTCCCCCCACCCTGTCCCCCTCTGGCTGGAGCACCTCCCTGCACGGGCTGCTGCCCCGGCGGGCCCCCGAGCCCCCAACAACGTAGCACTGGATGCCGTCGTCCGCACGACGAGCACTCGTGCCAGAATCGGCATGCCGCCCGCCTGCAGGCTCCTCAAATAAAGTCCCAGCAGGCCCCGACTGTGGCCTGGCTGCCAGAGTCTCCCTGCCCCACCCCCCCACGGGTGGGGCGGGCCGCAAAGGGGGGCGGCACCAGCGGCAAACTGCTTGCCGTGTAAATGGTGCGGCCAAACTTGGCCCCTTCCATCGTCTGCTGGTACAGATCCGAATTCAGCTCCCCCCATTGCGTTTCCGGGTCCGTCGCCATTCGCGCCCGGAATTCCTCGTCGTAGTGTGACCACGCATACCCGCCGTAAGTCACCTGTGCCCTCCGCACCACATCCATGTATTTGAACAGCGCGACGCACCGGTCCGGGAACTTCTCGCAATACACGCTCGCGTATATGAGGAACGCCGCTGACCAGTTGTCTAGCGTCAGGGGCACCTTTGGGCGCCTAGCTAACTCCTGCTCTTCTTCCTTCGACCCCCTCCTTGGACGTCAATTCCCTGTGGAGAATCTTCAAGATGTCAATGTACTCCCCTTTCCATATCTTTTCCCTCGTTGCCGCCGAAAGGTGGGCCCCCAGCGGCTTGGTCAGCCCCATGTACGGTAACTTACGCACCGGTACCACACAACTCTCCTTCCCTCCCCCCGCCGTCTCCTTCTCTCCAGCCGTCGCCGACCCGCCGCCCGCGCTCGACCCGTCTCCGCCCTGCGCCGTCCCTGCCCACTCCCGCGTCCTGCACGTACCGTCCCCGCACCAGCCGCCATCCATCTTCCCCTTCGCCCCTGTCCCCACTGAAACATGCACACAACGCCGCTTGCCACTCCCCGCGCCGTCACCTGTCTTACCTGGCGTCAAGGTCGGCATCCTTGCTGGATCCCGCCGCCTAACCAGTGGAGCTGAGGGGGCCGTCACTCTGGGCGCTTCTTGCCTTTCTGGCACCTGTAATACACTGCTAACAACATTACAAGACCCCCCGTCCTCCCGAATCTCTCCTTCCTCCTCCGACTCTCCATCAGCCGGCTCTACACCACCCCGGCCCCCCACTTGGGGTTCCAGCCGGCTCAAACCCGCTCTCTCACGACACACCTGCATAAAATCCATCAAGTCCACACTCGCCCTCCCATCCTCCACACTCGCAGTCAAATCAGAAATATTCGCATCCATCCTCACTCCCCTACCTCCGACGGCCGTAAAGACCCTTCGGGGAGGGGCCGGCGGAGACGTATCCCGCCTCCATTCGCCGTGGTCATGATTTAGGTCCCTCGCTGGAGCTCGGCCGCCCGCGCCAAACAGAGCCGGCCCATCCTCTCGGTGGGTGGGAGCCGCATGCTGCCTCCGAGCGCCTCGCAAACAGCTCCTGCCAAGGAAAAAAGGTGGAGTCCAGCATGCCAGGGTGAAAACACCCCCCTTCTCCCCCCCATGCGCCGCCCCCTCCCCCACTCCCCCATCCCATAGCCGCTCCCCTCCCCCATCCTGCCGAATGACCTCTGCGCCGCGACGGGATCCCCCTGCCCCCTAGTTCCCAACCCCCCTCCCCGGCCCAGCTCCCCGGCCCACCCCACCCACCGCAACCCCAGCTCGGCCCCGCAACCCCCCACGCCCAACTCCCCAGGACCCCCCATGCCGCACCCCCGCTCCCCTCCCCCTCGCCGTAACTCCCCCTTGGCCCGCCACTTCCCCCCGCCCCCCACTTCCCCCTGCCCCCCCTCCACTACCCCCACCGACCCACCCCCCCATCCCGACCCACCCCTCCCGCCCCGCCCGCCGCACCGCAGCCTCATCGCACCGCCCCAGCACCTCTGGTCTGTCACGCCCCTCCGCCTGGCCCCTCCCCCCGCCCCTCCCCTGCTGCCCCGGCGACGCCAACCTACTCTGGCCCCCCACACCCTCCCCCTCCTCCGATGAGGACGAACTCCTGTCCAGCTCCATGTCCGCCCCCCTCCCCCCACCACCTCCTCGGTCTCCTCAATCAATAGTGGTGAAACCGACCCCCCATCCCCTCCCCCCAACCGCCCACCTTGCTCCTCGGCCCCCTCCTCCTCCTGCACCGCGTCCCCCCTCCACTACAGGCCCCTCACCACCCTCAGCCCCCCGTCTCCCCTCCCCACTCCCCCCACCCTCCCCCGGCAACACTACCTGGGCCCCCACATCATCCCCCACCCCCCCTGCCCTCCCAGCTCGGCCACCGCCTCGCGGGCCGCCCCTGGCTCCCCGGCACCTCCCCCTCCCTCCCTCCCCACCTCCTCCTCAACAAACTCAAGGGCCCGCTTCTTCCCCTTCCGCCCGGCCCTCTTGGCGCCTCCCTTCGCCTTCCCACGCGGCGCTGCCTCCTTGCGCCGTCCTCCGCCCCTCGCTCCTCCGCCCCCCTTCCCCCTCGCTGAGCCGGCCGCGGCCGCGACAGAGGCGGCTCACACGCCGCCACAGCCGCAGCGGCGCCGTTGGCAGCGTGCCGCTGTGGCCTTACCTTGAGGTCGGGCCGCATGATGTCCATGCGGCCCGCCTCGCTCAACAGCCGCAAAGCCTCGGCCACCAGCGGATCGGAGCACTCCGCCATCACGCACCAGTAATACGCCGCCTGAACCGAAAGCGCACGACCACACTCACGGCACGCCCCAGCTACAGTCCGCCTTGCCAATCAATGAAAAGGACCACGAAACTGCCTACAGTCCGCCTCGCAAATCAACGACAAGCACCACGAAACTGCCTACGGCCCTGGCTGCTGTGTCACTGCACCACAAACAGTGTGCAGTGACACAAAATGGCCGGTTAAATACCTAGCCAGCCCAAAACAAGCCCAAGGAGCCCAACTAGCCCAACCAGCCCAATATCGCAAGCTACGGCGAGCCCCGAGAGTCAAGCTTCCCCCCCCCCCCCCCCCTCCCCTGGTGCCCCAAACTTCCTGCTGGTCGGCCACCCCCCCAAATCCCCATTGTGTGAATAACAAGCCATATCAAAGATTACACGTTTTATTCTCCCTGTCTCTCTGGTGCTTTTTTCACTTCGATGCATGATTTTGGGAGAAGTGTGGCTCAATGATTAGAGCGGCAGACCCTGATGCAGAGGTCTAGCCCGGGACCAGGGTTCAATTCCCCGCCTCAGCGGGTCTTGGGCTCAAAAATTCCACTGACCTGATAATTCTCGCCTCAGTGCCTATTCCAATCATGGAGTCCCACTCTGCAACTCTGGGCAATAGCTTGCTTAATCTCCACAACGGCCCCCACAACGCTAAGGATGCCTGGCCTCCACCTTGGGAATGCCCAGGAGTGGACGCCTCACAGGGAAAGCCAGGATGGGTTCCATAGCGGTATTCGTACAAGCGCCTGGAGACCCTTGCGGGTGAGTAGTGCGCTATACAAGTATCAATTTTACATTTACATTTTAACATGCAAGCTTTTATTCCTGAAAATCCGATTCAGCATATTTTAAAAACGAATGAAGAGCAGCTAACAATTAGATGAAGCTTCTTGATACAGTGGATTAATTGTTGTTATAAGAGCTTAGTTGTCAATGTTTGTTAAATGTGTCAAGTTAACTGATCTGTACAGTAAGTCCCAAATAGTTGTCAGGATTCTAAAAGTTTAATCGACACTTAGTGAAGATAACTTTAGGACCTGTGTTGCCAGCTAGTTACTAGTTTACTAATTTATAACATTGACTAGTTTAAAAAGGTATCTTAATTCCCTTTTTTTGCCATTGCACTTGCTAATTCTGGTCATGAGCATCCCCCTGCTCCCAGTTTGTGATTTTTCAATCTGTGGATTCCTCTTTCACGTTGATGCTTTTTAGCCATTGGTAAGCCAATTAAAACAAGCACTTGCAACACTAATAGGTTTTAGCTTTGCCAATATTTTTTGCTATTTTGTATAGCAGTGTGGCTGCTGTGCTGAAGGTAATCAAAAATAAATTCTATAGTTATAGTTGCGTCATAGCTCTTTTTAAAATTCCTGGTAAGGAAGGGGGTAGGGCATGAGGCAAGACTGAGGGAGGGCGTGTGTGGGAGAGCAACATGGTCAAACAGTAAATTTAACCCCTTCGCCGCAGCGCGGATTTCAGCGCAGTGAGCACCACGCCGCCATGAGTCATGGGCGACCTATGCTCATGACAGTGTGGTTCCGTCACCGCCCGCCCGCTCATTAATACGCCCGCACAGACGGGGAATTAATGCCGCATGGGCGGAGCGGCAGCTGCATGATGGCGTTCCGTCATAAGCACGGAACGGGTTAAATAAAAACGCTATGACGTGGCAAGTGCTGGCCTTGTCATACTGTTTGTTGTGGGTTTTGTTTTTTGTTTAATTGCTGGCAGGTGAGAGGGCGAAGCAGGAGGCAATATAAACTGCATGATGGCAGGGCAACACTGACAAAAAGTAAATAGAAAAAAGTGCTAGGGACGGAGGGGACGGCGGGAGGCAACACAGAGAAAGGGAGGGTGTGCCAGAGGGGCTGGGAGCAATCAGATGAAAACAAACCCATGCAATCGCACAGAGTGCTTCAACAAAAAGAAAAAGTATCAAGCAGTGGGAGGGCACACGTGCTCCAAGGGCGGACCAAACACAGCAAGAGGATGTGAAGGTTAACAAACCAGAAACAAGCGAATAAGCTTAGCAAGCCAACCTAATGTATGCAATGGACTGACTCCACGCCCAGTATAAACTAACAAAAGGTCTTTCATTTGACCCTGCATGTCCTGTTTCAAGTGAGATCTAAAAAGGAGTAAGTAATAACCACCAATTTAAGACACCTATTCCCTTCTAGACAGTCTTTTATTTAGTTTGCTCTTGTTTGCAGTACATTCTCATCAATTGTCCTCAGATAACTGCTCCATAAAAGTAATATTTTAAATTCTGCTAACCTAATGTGCTTGCCTCTAAAGTTTCTATGCAATCCTTTGGGAAGGGAATAAATACAATTATAAGTTAGTGAGAATTTAGGCCACATTTTTACTAATGTAATGCTAACAAATTTATCATTTGTCAATATTTGGGCCAGATCACATTAGTAAAGCAATTGGCCCTCGAATCCCTTAGTGAGTACTAGGCTCTTTTTGTGTATTTTTCCTGCGCCAAAACCCCTGTTGTGTTGGTTACACCTGTGGTAAATATTTAATTACCGTCTTAATTTCTATGCAGGTAAGTACTAAAATTAGAATAACTCAATCGGAAAGAAAGACGCAGAGTCCGTGGTGTTAGAGTTCTTAGGGGTTTTATTCCTTAAAAAGGAATGGTTCTTGAACCGGATATCGTGTTCCTGACACCACTGGGGTTCAGGAAGGGATAGAGCATACTTTATTGACAAGACATAACTTTTATACTTAAATCATATAATGGATACCAATACAGTAGGCGTAACAGCTGAGAGAAACAAGATAAAAGCACACACGTGTTAGCAATACGTAATCAGAAGGCGTGAACTAGGCGTGAACATAGAGGTGTGTGCTAGAAACGTCACATGAAAGTGTCACAAGTAGGTGGGTACATAGCAGAATCTTGCAATGTCAGCAGAAATCTGAGGTCTGGATGCGCGCGCAGCTGCATGACGTGTGATTGACGTGGAGCTGGAGGGTGCAGGGGACTTGACATTTACACTAGCGGAAAGAGACAGAAGTCTGGCATGTCAGATCAACTTGTACCTATATCATATCGGATATCTGATGTTTGGGAACCATATTGTCTAGAGGGAAAGGTCTCTTGGGCAGAGGCTATTCTATACTGACTGTGAGTGCGTGTATAAGCGTCTACGTGTCTGCATGAGATACGAGGGGGCATGGGCATACCATGGTAACAGAAGCTATGAATTACTTGCACGGAGACAGTGAGGCCGGGCCCTTTGCTCTGCAGCTGGAAGGATGTTTACTTGAACTAGTAGGCAGGAATGTATTTTTTTTTTGAGGAGCGGAGCAGATAACTCGAAGGTTGAATACAGTCTTGGCAGGCAACAGGCTGAGCTAAGCGCCGTGAGCCGCGCAGGGAGTAAGGTAGAGGTCACAGATACAGAGGCAGGCCCAGGCTGGGGCGTTCAGAGTCAGAAAGCAGGAAAAGGCTCGATGGCAGAATTCAGGGCCTACTTCGCCTGGGCTGAAAAACGTGTAAAGTACACTACATAAAGACGTTGGCACGGCATACTTAGAAACGGAATATTCAACCCATTCAGGGTGGATCTGAAAGAGGACATGTTAACGTTGGACGCAAATGTATTTGCGTCTTCATAGCTGGCACAGGAGGGAAGTTACATGCACTTTAAGCTTGTACATGGAGACGGTGGGGTACACGTTAGGGAACATTTCTTGACCATAAGATTTATATTTCCTCACACCCATGCGAGTTATATTATGAAACTGAAGCTTGCATTGTGACTGGAATCAGCAGTGAAGGACAAGCTGAGTATATAGAGAAGGAGCAGAATGTTAGTGAAAAGAAAGGTCAGATAATGTAAGATGTTTCTAATGCATAAAGATAAGTAATTCCAGAGCGATAAGACAAGCTAAAATGAAAAGAAGAGAGCTCATAAGCTTGTTGTGCGAACAAGCAGATGACCCACTAATAAACAGAAGGTATATGTAGTCAGCTATTCCTGGAATTTTGCAGTGAAGAATGAAGATTTTTGAGAATAAAATTCCTGATGGAGCACATACAAAACTTCAAGATTCTGGAACCCAGTTGAAGGCGCACAAGGGAGAAGCGGCTGAGAAATAGGATCTTGAAACTCTTACAGAAACAACATGCTGTCCCACTGAAGTTTCAGCAAGTCTAATGGAGTAATCCAGTCTTGAAGGGGAAAAGGCCAATGTGGAAGTAATTAGTTTGATCAATCAGAGTGGTTTAACATATGATAAATAGTGTGTAGGTGGAACCTACACCTCTGTATGGCAAGGTGGAAAAAAGCGAGATAATTGTTCTAGGAGTTTTCACTGAAGCAGCAAGGGTTAGCCATGAATCAATGGATGGGCACTAAAGTGCCACAGAAGAACATCTTTGTCGTGGTAGGATTCAATTTAAAGTTATTATGCAGTATCTAACATTGAGTGGCCTTAGGAAATACAGCAAATGTATCTATTCCCGATGGGTCTTCGTGGTTGGAGTAATGTCTTCCCAGTTTTAAGCATTTGGCTATAAAAGGAAATGATTTTGACCCTACGACTTGCACCTGCACTTTCAGCTGACCGTACGACTTGTATCAGCACTTTCTGCCTAAACCGGGGCCTGGACTACGAAACCCAGCATCCCTAGCACACAAAGGTACCAATTTAGTTTCCTTCGCATCAGCCGTGGGTCCGGTGCTCTCCATGCCACTAGAGTCAAGCTATCCTGGCTGATAGGGCTCAAAGCCCAGATCCTTGTTTCCAGTCCAGGGAGGACCTGGCCTGGTAGTTCGGGGTGGACTGTTCCGATTGGGTGCAGGGCCAAGATGGATTTGCATATGGCTGCGTCCAAACTTGAATGGCATGGTGAGCAAAAAACGATGGATTTAGGACCAGATCTCTGTACTGGTGTGAATGTATGACATTGTTCTGCATTTTGTCCATCAATTGTTTTTTTTGCACTTTTCACCCCGAGTGGGACGGGTATACCCAGACGTGGGCCCCGTGATCTCCATGCCTCTGGAGTCAAGCTATCCTGGCTGATGTGGGCTCAAAGCCTGAAACTGGTCCTAGGATGCGTGTTTCCATTCCATGGAGGACCTGGCCTGACAGTTCGGGCTGGACTGTTTCCATTGGGCACAGGGTCAAGACTTATTTGCATTTGGCTGGATCCAAACAGGAATGGCATGTGAGCAAAAAAACTATGGATTTAGGCCCAGATCTCTGTACTGAGGTGAATGTATGACATTGTTCTGCATTCTGTCCATCAATTGTTCTTTTTGCAGCCGGCGCATAACGGCGGCCTCGGGCTCCTGCATTGCGTGAGCCCCTACGACTTGCACCAGCACTTTCCGGGGCTACTAAACCCAGCATTTCTAGCTCCCGGAGGCGCCAACATAGTTTCCTTTGCGCCAACCAGTGCATAAAGGTGGCCGCAAGCTTCCGCTTCGCGGGAGCCCCTACGACTTGCACCAGCACTTTTTGCCTAAACCGGGCATCGGTCATTGGGACCCTCCCTGGAAGTAATGTCACATTTATTATACATCTCTAAACATCATGAGCAAGAGCAAGGGCCATACGGATCCTACACTGGGTGGGGTAATGGGAACACTCAATGCTTGTATAATTCTGGCTGAGACTGTCCTTATGCAAGAGAGTGAGCAACAACCCCCCAAGACAGTGGCATCTGTGTCACCAGAGACAAATTAATGTCTCTGGTGCCAAATTAATCCTCTCCCCACCTTCTAGCAACTAGGCCACATAGTTACCGTCCTATTAAACCCCCTTTTATCAAAACTCAGTCATATTGAGGACAGACTCTCTCGTATTGAGGATACACTTAAAAACAACCCTTTCAGGTGCACTCACTTAGGAATAGGAGTGGGTACAGCACCTCAGCATGGGGAGGAATGTTTTGAGGCCCAATATATATCCATGAACCAACAGTCTCAAAAATCTTTTTACCCTAATACCTCCACCATAATGCCTGACCTCCCAAGACCGGTTACTTGCTCGCAAGGACAGGAGTAGTCATCACAACAAAGTGAGCTGACAGATAACATGAGGGATAATACGAGGGAGCCTATAAGTATGTCCCATCCACACCCTAATAATAGCACAAGTAGATCTGGGACATACTCTCGGGCAGTACCAGGGGGGGCTGGATGTAACTGTGAGTTTGAACAACAGAAACTTTCCAAACAGAACGCGCAAGTTTTAACTCACAAGTCCCTGCACCTCACTCCGGCAGCAGCCCCTCTTGTTATAGTGTTGGGTAATGTCTCCATTTTGAGGGAGGGGCAGGTCGAATCAACTCTACTACTGTTGGATAAAACCCCTCACTGGCTATCCCAGCACACTAGTGGTATATCTAGAAGGAAGGGTTCTCTTGCAAGTCAAATTATAATGGTGAGGAGGGCAGAATGGCTGGAGCCCTCGCCCAAATCTCTGGAGGGGGATTGTGTGATAATACATTTTAATAATTGTTCAGGGTCAAACTCCATACTAGCTCAAATGCAGGTAGTCCATCCAAAAGGCACTCAGATTACAGCTCTCCCACTACATTACTTCTATAGGCCACCGCTAGGGCCGGACCCAGATTTAGGGCGTACCTAAGGGGTTTCAGATCGAGGCCTGGTATCGTAAGTGAGGTAGGGCTACCCTGCCTCGCCCCACTTTCTGATTTGGAGCAATGTGACGGACTACATCACCAGCCTATCATGGGGCAGGTCACTTTGGGTGGTCAAACATCAATTTCCCCCTTATGAATTATTAACAGCGAGGTGGGGAAGGAAAATGCATATTAACTCAAGATAGCATCCTGGAACGTGGCAGGTATTACAAGTAAACTGGCCGATGTACATTGGAAAAATATCTGGCAGGGTCAGGCATCACCTGCTTACAGGAGACATGGGTCACGGATCCGATTTATATAAATGGATACCATTAATTTCAGACTACATCATTCCCATCAGGGTCAGGCAGGGCAAAGGGGGGTCTTTAAACCTTGATCCCCAATATAGCTCCAATACAAATAAAGAAGTTTGTAGGAGAAAGCCCATATTTCCATCTTCTTATTCTCGAGTTTCCTAGCCCAGATACCTGGTTGTTAATAAATTACTATAACAACAATTTTGGGAGTAACATGCACCTAGTTGTCGATCAGGTAAATAAGGCAATTGACCAGGCCTCAAAGTTAAGAAAGAATAATGAGCCTGTAAACATTATTTGGATTGGGGACTTCAACATAGGCCCTTGTAAATTTAATCACGATCGAGTCTGTGGACTGAAGGACACAAAGGGTAACCCGGCCTATCATTTTTCCCATAGTACTTATGGAATGAGTTTGAACCAGACCCTCTGCTTGAGGAACATGCAACTAATCAGTGAGGTCCCTATTCTGTCAGATTTCCCCCAAAAATACTTTCAGGCGAGAAACACAGGAATCAATAATTGATTGTCTATTGATCCTTATTCCCCTTAGCGATAGCTGTAGATATCTAGATGCGCAATTTATGACCTACAGCGATCATGCGATTTTTAACTTGTGGGATCCCCCTCATCTTTAAGGAAGTAATTAACCAACAGGAAATAAACCTTCCATTACTGTCAAGGCGTAATGGTTACCAACTATGATGGGCAGATAGTTAAGCTCACTCTTATCCCTGAATTGATAAGGATCACTTATGATAACATTGTATGTTATCTGGACCTAGGTAATTCCCCCACAGCCTTGGTATCATCCTTTTATGGAATTCCTAGGGCAAATAAAGGTGGTTCTTACACGGAAAGATGAAGCTGTAAAGGCTAAGGGATGGTTTGACTCACCCTGTTCGAAAACACAAAAGGCTCTCGTGTCAGTGTTGAGAGCAAAACCCAGAAACCACTCTGCAATTACTTCACTCAGAAGAGAATATAAATGCGCAAGAAGGAAAAGGGAGAGTACCATGAGGGAGGAGGCCTGGTCCAAACTAGAACAGGCTTCAATCCCAGGCAGTAGCAAAGATTGTTGGGAGGTAACTAATGCCCCTTATTTTAAAACTCAATTGGATGCTACTTTGGATACTAATGTCGGGGAGGATGACTGGGTGGCACATTTTGGAAATATCTTTTCCTCCAGTGAGACCTCTGTCCAATCACCAAAATCCTAAGTTGACTCTACTCATGTTAAATTAACATTTACGTTGGAGGAAGTAAGGAGTGGGTTGGAGACGTGCACTATTGGGACGGCCTCAGGCCCCTATGGGGTCCCGATAGATTTTTTGGGTCCCCCTGTTAACCAACTCTTTTAATAACACAGCAATAACGGGCCCGCCCCTCTCATGGACAACCAACGTGACAGTCCCGATTCATAAAAAGGGAGAAAATGTAAATGTATAGGCATTTATATAGCGCACTACTTACCCGTAGGGTCCCAAGGCGCTTCGACCGCTGCGAAACCCTTCCTGGCTTCCCTGAGAGATGGTCCCTTAATGGGTATCTCCAGGGTGAGACCAGGCATCCCCAGCGGCCTGGTGGGGCCGTTAGTGAAGATGAGGCAAGCTAATGCCCAGAGTTGCCGAGTGTGAACGCTGATCCGAGTGGGCACCGAGGCGAGAGAATTATCGAGTCCGCTGACCCTGGTCCAGAAACCTGCCGCGCCGGGAATCGAACCCTGGTCCCGGGCCGTCCTCTGCTCTCGGGTCTGCCGCCTCTAACCAGTGAGCCACACTACTTACCCTAAAAATTACAGACCAATCTCCCTTATCAACACAACAGGGAAACTCATGGGATGCCTCCTTCTTGCGAGATTGGAGACATGGGCTCAGGCCAGAGAAATTTTAATCCAAAGCCAATATGGGTTTCGGCGAGAAATTGGGACAGTATAAGAGTGTCAGAACCTTTGTTTAATTATGGACAAATACACCAGGGCGACGAATGGGAAATTTTATCTTGCTTTCATGGATTTATCTTCGGCATTTGACTGTGCTTCTCACTCTAAATTCTGGTCTATAATGGAAGGTGTGGGGATCGATCGGGCCATAATCAATTTTATCTGCCATTTGTATTCGAACGCTTTGGCATGCATTCGTTATGGGAAAACGGTGAATGTATCTGCCATTTCAAGATCTCGAGAGGGGTAAGGCAAGGCTGCGTCATCTTCCCTTTTCTTTTCTCTATTTATAATAATGAGGTAGAGAGGGTCCTTGGGATGTAACCTTGATCGCCCCTGTTTCAGGCTCTATGCGGTTTCCAATTCTCGCTTATGCGGATGACACTGTCCTAAAGTCCAGAACAGGGTCAGGATTGCAGCGCCTTATAACAGCTTATGCAGCATTTATGTCGTCGCTGGATTTAAAAGTCAATACGACAAAGTCATTCGTAATGGTCGTTGGGGCTGGCAAAAGAGAGAAGCCACCACATTTTTATATGGATTCTGGGGAAATCATGGTGGTTGAATCATTCCCTTATCTAGGGGTATTATTTGACAACAAACCAGCATGGGCACAGTTGGTCAAAGGAAAGGCAATGGCTATGGACAGGAGTTTAGGGGCAATAAAATCCTTCTAAAAAAAGTTGGGGGCAAAACCATTAATTGAGATTAAAAAAAATCTATAAGGCTAAGGCGGCAGCCACCTACGGGGCAGTGGTATGGGGAATGGCACCTAGTGAGCCATTGCAAACTATCGAAAATAGATTTTTGAAATCAGTGGTTTCCCTCCCGGAATCATTTTTGAATGATGTAACCCACATGGAACAAGACCTGTCATACATCACTGATTTTATTAGATCAGCCCCCCTCCAGCTCTGGCTCTCAATTTGGCGCAGGGATACAGTGACCCTAACCTAAAACATAATTAGAGACATCTTAAAGATGGAGAACCATGGAAGGATCAGGTGGCTGGAATATGTGAAAAAGGAGCGGACCACTTTGGGCTTGGCGGAGCTGTTTTGAAAACCCTACTACTTGTAAGAAGATATCCAAACAGAAGCTAGCCGATACTTTTATGCGCTGGGCTCAATATGTCCGCAGGGAAAGGAATTACTGTAAGCAGGCAGCCTGCACCTATCTATTAACGCCATTGTTGTTAGAGGGAGGACACTCTTACCTAGAAGAAATTCCCATCGCCCAGCATAAATTTATCCTTTTGAGGTTTCATATGAGTTTAGTACCTTTAATGCTAGGGTTCCCGGAGAGGACCTTCAAAGACTCGGAACAGCCCCTCTGCCCCAGTGATTTAAAATCCCCACAAAATGATCTTCACATATTGTTTTATGGCTTTTCCCAGTGGGAAAGAAATCAATTTATTGTACCTATTTTAAAACAGTATAATTTTATTCAATGTCGGGTTGCTTTATACTTTTTAAAATCATTGCATGATCCTCTAGTGTGTTTTTCATTAGTGTCATTTCTGTGGCCATGTAGGAACAAAATAGGACAATTACAATTGTTAATATGATATGGATCATTTTATTCTATCTTTTTATTGATATGGTTCCTGTCAAGTATAATTTTACTGTAGACTAGAAAGGAGTGTAAATGTATACACATTCGTGATGTAAAGGATTTTTTCTTTTTTCTTCTTCTTGTGAATGTCTAAATAATACTACTGTTTGTATCTCTGTATATTTTTGCTATGTACTTTTATGATCTTGAGTGTAAAGATCGAATAAAGTTTTAGAATCGAGAATCGCAATTTTGACCAGAAGAACATTGATGGTGAAAATGTGGAAAGGCAGAGACACCTGAGATACACCACAGGACAGATATAAGGGATAAGAGAATTAAGGAACTGGAAAAAAAGAGAGGACTGACACGAGGATAGAACTGAATCCTTTAAGCCAACTTCTTTAAAGCAAACAAAGTGTCACACATACATTGAGCCAGACTAGGGCTATGATGCCACCCGTAACAAGCTCCATGGTTGTCAGCAGTCACTCCTGGAATATTTTGTTAGTTGTGTATGAAAGGTGAAAGCTATCGCATCTTTGTATTTTATAAGTATTGTAGGCTTTAGAGAAGATTGTAATGTGTTATTAGCTGGGGAGCCATTACATTCAGTAACACCTAATGCATGTAGAGAACCAGAGTATTTCGTCTTAGAAAGCAGTCTTTGGAACAAGGAGTGCCCATTGAAAATGAATAAAGTGAAAGGTGTGGTGAGCAGTCCCACTGGTGTCCCTGGCACCTATTGTGAACTCCACTCTTCCAGTTTGTGAACTTAGTCTTGCTGAGGCACCTTATTGAAACCTTAATTGTTTGTCAATACATATCTACTATGTACCCTGTTTATCATTATTGACATCTCCTCTTGTGTGTGGGTAAGTCTGAATGGTTTGTGCAGAAGATGACCCTGTAGCTTAGCCTTCAAAACTTTCCCTGTTTGACAATCCTTACCAGTGCTATCCCTGGAACAGCAGATAGGACTCCCGTGGCCGGATCCTGATGCAGCTGCAGATGTACTGCATAATCCGCGGACTCAGTCTCTGGGTGTTGGCAGCTATACATTGGTGCCAGTCTGACATGCTTGGAGAAGCGGTGTGCGGACTCCCAGGTCAGTAGGGAGCTAGGAACATCAGTCTCAAGAACGTAGCTAGAGCCCTGCGGGGCTTCCTGAACGGGACAACTGTGGCTGGGGAAGCTGCACCTCTCGTGAACCCATGTCATAAGACAGATGGTCAGAATTTGTGGGAATCTTTAGGAGACCCCATTTCATGAGTCATTGAAATAGGAGTCCTGCAGCTGTTTAAAAACATCTGTGACGCACTGTGGCGGGAAAATGTCACATGTTGGGAGAATAGGAGTATATTCATTCCTTTCCATGAGGCACAGGAAGCCTGTAATGTCCAACCATGACATTTTGCAATATGCCAAAGTAGCTGCAACAGTCAGAGAAACCTGGACAGATTTTCCAAATGCTCTTAATTCTATAGAAACTTTTGGGTCAATATTACAGTTGGACCTGGTTCGCCCTTTGGTATCCTGTACCTGCAGAGACCTTAAAACAGACAATAAGTCGAGAACCAGACAACTCTGGGAAGATATCTGAGAACAGAAAACAGACTGGGAATGGACGTGTGTCATGTGCTGAGGTAAAAGGAGTTTCCTGCAATGCTAGATTTAAACTTTTATTTCTTGAACTGCATGTATCTTTCGCTGCTGAAATTGAAAACGAATTACCACGAGATGTCCTCAGCCTGCCCCCGATGCGGATTTCCAGAAGCCTCCTATATACATCTGGCATGGCACTGTGACGCAGTGTAAAAGTCCTGGGAAGTGGTGGTAGGAAAATCAGAGGGTAGGGGGGAAATGATTGAGAGAGCTCCTCTAAGCAGTGTCCACTGGGGGTTATTCCAAACGCAAGGAAGGGCAACACCAAATGTAACGTTGCATCATGTAGTTACTGGTTGGCCTCTCTCCGAAGGCCATTGAGAGAGTGTTTGGAATAGAGTGGACACCGGAGGAAGATTCAGATATGAGGACGACTAGAAGAGACGAAAGATCGTGGAGGACCCTGCGGTGTGGGGGAATATGCAACAGACGCTGGCAGGCAATCATGAAACAGAGACACACGACAGAGTAAAATCCCAGGTGCCTGAAGACGAGGATTAGAAGAGTCATAGCCTTTGGTCCAGACCAGATGTAAGCAATATTGTATTGTACTGTAATTGCATTTATATAACGTTTACTACCCCTGACGAGGCGTCAAAGTGCTTTTTCGGCGAGTAGCACACTACTCCGGGACCCATAGAGGATTAGTGTTGAATCAGTAAAGTGAAACAAGCAGGTACATTTTAAGTGGTGGATAGGTTAGTCAGTTATTTGAATTTGGAATGATAGCAGAAGGTTAGAGGTGGAAAAAAGGTTTGTTTATATATATATATAGCGCTTGTTACCCCTGATGGGGTGTTGAAGTACGCTACTCTGGAAGCCCATAAAGGATTAGGGGTGTATTAATATGGTGAAATATGAAAGTAATTTCAGTGGTGGATATTGGTCAGTTATTTGGAGTGAGAAGGATAGCGGAGGGATAAAAGGGGAAGAAAGGTTTGCATTCATATAGCACTTGTTATCCCTGATGTGTGTTGGAGCGCTTTTCTGGCGAGTAGCACGCCACTCCAGAACCCATAAAGGATTAGTGTTGAAAATTAGTGTACTGAAATATGAAGTAATTTGAGTAGTGGATATGTTATTCAGTTATTTGGGTGGAGAAGGGTAGGTGGCAGGATAGAAGAGGGAAAGAGGTTTGTATTTATATAGCACTTGCTATCCCTGATGGGGTTTTGAAGCACAAGTAGCGTGCTACTCTGGAACCCATAAGGATTAGTGTTGAATTAGTATGGTGAAACATGAAAATAATTTTTGTGGTGGATATGTTATGATATGTTATGTTTATTAAGCACACGGTTACTCCTAGGAGTGTCCGGCGCTCAAGACCAAGACCCGCAACATAGAACCCAAAGTGCTCCAGTTTAAGGCTGCTGTTGGAATAACCAAGTTTTTAATTTCTGACGAAAAGTGAGGATATCCTGAGATTTCCTCAGCGCAAGAGGCAGGTCATTCCAGAGGCGAGAAGCCCTCACTTGGAAGGATCTGCCACCCCTCCGAGAAAGCTGGATACGTTGGGTGATGATTAGTGACTTTGCCGATGACCTCCGAGTTTGACACAGAGTATAGTGTTGCAGCCTATTCCCAAGGTAGGGGGCACCGATTTTTTGAAAGGCCTTAAAAACCAGCACCAATGATTTAAAGGTGATCCGTTTCCTAATAGGTAGCCAGTGCAGGGAGGTTAGAAGAGGTGAGGAATGGGTTCTCGACCCGGCCAAGAAAATAGCTCGGGCCGCCACATTTTGGGTCACCTGGAAGCGGCCAAGTAGAGGTTCAGGAAGGCCTAGATAGAGAGCATTTGCATAATCTAATCTCGACACCACCAGGGCTTGGACTATTGTCTTCCAGTGGGGGACCGGGAGAAGAGGCAGAAAGTTCCTCATCATCCTCCGCATCCCTAAACAAGTCCCGGCCACTGATTGAATTCGGACCTTCATTGACAGAGAGTTATCAAATTTGACGCCCAAATTCTTTACGGTCTGGATGGCTGTGGTGGGAGGGGACATGTCTTGCGGCCACCAATGATGCCAGAGATCACAGGACCGAGAGCCAAAGAACATCTCTGATTTCTCAGGGTTGCAATTCAATTGGTTTATCCTGAGCCAATGGAAAACCTCAGATAAACATGTGTTTATTTCCAAACTGTTGAATTCAGAGCTCTTCCCACAGGTGAACAGCAATTGTGTGTCATCAGCGTATGACACTATCTTAGCCCCACAGTTCTCTGCGAGACACGCTAAAGGTGCCATATAAACATTGTACAAGGTGGGGCTAAGAATTGAGCCCTGAGGGACCCCCACATTCATAGGGGGAATGGGCCCCAAGAAAGGTGGGCACCAGATAGATTGCTGGTGGTTATTCTGAAAGGAATCAAACCATTTCAACACTGTGCCTCCGATTCCGCTCTCTTGGAGCCTTCGTAAAAGTCTGCTATGGGGCACTGTATCGAAGGTCGCGGAGATGTTAGTTATTTGGATTGAGAAGCGTTGGGGAGGGATGGAAAAGGTTTGCATTTATATAGCGCTTGTAATCCTGATGGGGTGTTGAGACGCTTTATTGGCGAGTAGCACAGTACTCTGGAACCAATAAAGGATTAGTGGTGAATTAGTATTGTTGATATGGAATTTGAGAAGTGAACATGTTAGTCTGTTATTTTGATTAAAAAGGATAGTGGAGGGATAAAAGAGTAAAGGATTAAAAACATTTTTTTTAAGGTCTTAGCAGTAGGAGGAGGCTTTTGGATGAGGGAAAATGAGTTTTGGAGGGGAGGAGTCAGAGGGAAGAGTTTAGAAAGGTTTGTTTTAGTGGATCAGTATAATAAAAGAGGTGTCAGATGATGCAAGGAGGAGTAGAGTAGGAGAGAGTCTAGAAAGTGTTATTTTGGGGATCATAGTAGTGATATGGGGTTTAGGATAAATGAGAGAGTGGATGTAGAGGATATATTGATAGATGTAGAGGATGAGAGATAGGGTAGTGCATTGGAAAGAGTAGTAGAAAGAAGTTTGAGCTGAGTCAGAAGGTTGGGCTAGAAGATGTATTGAGAGAAGTATAGGCTAAGAAATAGGGTAGTGCATTGGAAATGCTAAATTAGAAGAAAGTGATAAATCTATAGATCCATAAGTACATTGAAAGTATATAGATACATAAATGAGGTAAGTATATGTAGATTAAATATATCAATAGAGGCACAGGATGAGAAATAGGGTAGTGCTTTGGATATGCTTCCTCAGGAGAAAAGTAACAGACACACAGATCCAAGTACATGGAAGGTACATAGATGCACAATGAAAACAAGTGCATGTAGACCAAAGATGATTTTTATTCATTTATTAATAGAAAAAACGTTTTTCTTTTCTCAACAACATAATTATTCTACATGTTCATACAAAGCAATACACAAAGATAGGAACCTATCTATAGTGAAAACAAATGCTTATATACAGAGGGATATGCTGTAAATTTCTGTTTGCGTATGGTGATTTTGTGGGGAAGAGCAAATTCTTGAGTAGTTTTCTGAAGATAAGGTGGTTGTCGGTGGATCTTATGTTGGGGGGGTAAAGAGTTCCATAGTTTGGCTGTTTGAACAGAGAAGGATGTGCCACCCATGTTTTTTTTCTTGTATCTTGGGATTATGAGGCGAGATGCTCCTTTAGAGCAGAGGATCCTCTGTTGAATGTGTTTGGTTATTTTATTCCTGATGAAGAGCGGTCCCATTCCATGTATTGCATTGTGGGTGATACAAAGCAGCTTGAACGTGAATCTTCTGGAAACCAGTAACGAATGCAGGGCTTTTAAGGCAGGGGAGATGTGATCTTGTGGTTTGATATGCAAGAGTAGTCTTGCAACTGAGTTCTGAATCCGTTGTAGTCTTTTCATGGTCGTTAACCACATGCGTTAACGCTGTGCGGCTTTTTTCTAAAAGGCGCGTTACATGACGAGCTCAGCTCGTCATCCGCACACGACCACCGTGGCTGATGACGAGCTGAGCTCGTCATCAGTAGCGAAGGGGTTAAAGGTGATCTGTGGTAGAGGCTATTGGTGTAATCCAGTTTGGACAGAACAAGAGAGATGCTAGCTTGGACCTTGTGTGGAAATACCAAATGAGGGAAAATTTGTTGCAGCGTTTTTATAGTGACAAAGCTTGATCTTGCTAGTTTGTCATCTTGGGAATTCGACAGCTTGGAGTCCATGGTTATTCCAAGGTTTCTTACTACCTTCAATACTTTAGGCGGTGATCCCAGTTCATTAGGCCATGCAGCAAGCGGGTTGTAATGTTTCCAATCGCCACACATGAGTATTTCTGTTTTAGGAGCATTCAATTTGAGATGGCTCCAAGTCATCCACTGATCCATGACTCTGAAACAGCTGAAAATTGGTGATTTTCCAATGTCTTTGGGGCATTCCAGTTGAAGGAGTATTTGTGTGTCAGCTGCATAGTTATAGCACATGAGGTCAAATGTATATATCAGTACTGGTAATGACTTCATGTAGATGTTGAAAAGCATGGGCGAGATGATAGAACCTTGAGGGACCCCTGCTTTTGTGGAGTACGGTTTGGACGAGAAAGGTGGGGTATGGATGACATTAGTTCTGTTTCGAAGGTAGGACGCAATCCAGTCTAGAGCAGTTCCCTCTATGCCGGCTTCATAGAGTCTTTGTTTCAGAGTGTCATGGTCAACCGTGTCAAAGGCAGCTGAGAGGTCCAAGAGCAGTAGCGCAGCAACCCCGTTGCGGTCAACTGAATTCTTCAGGTCATCCCAGATGGCAAGGAGGGCAGATTCAGTGCCTCTTCCCAGACAAAATCCTGTTTGGAAGTCTGAAACTATGTTATTCTTCTCTTCAATGATTTTTGACATCTGGGCGAACCCTGCTCTTTCTATCAGTTTGCCCAGGAAAGGTCCATTTGTAATGGGTCTGTAGTTGTCAGGGTTCAGTGGGTCCAAGTTTGTTTCCTTCAGTAAAGGGCGTATGTGTGATTTTTTGAGTTCTTCTGGAAATATTCCGGTAGTGAAGGAATCGTTGATGATTCTTCTTACTGGAGTGGCAGCAGAGGTTGTTAAAAGAATTGTCTTGAAAGTTTGTGGTGGACAGGGCTGTCGGCAGGCCTGCTTGCTTTGACCAGGTCCATAAATTCATTGTGCGAGATGTGTTGGAAGGAACGAAGAGGCTTGGTTAGAGTAATCTTGGATTGTTGTTTTGTACAAGAGTTAGTGCTGGTGCTTTGTTTCTGTTTTAAGTACGAGTCCAACGTGTCTGCTTTGTCTATGTAATGATTTGTCAGTTTGTCTGTGAAATCTTGAGTAACAGGATGTGCTCCTTCAAGGCAATTTGGTTTGCAAAATTCATTGAGTATTTTATAGAATTCTTTATTTGCACATTTAGCGTTTTGAATTCTGTCTGAATCGTACCTTTTCTTAGCTTTTTTGATAGCCGACTTGTATAATCTGTTAATTTTCTGTAGGTGAAGTTTGTCTTGTTTGGCGTTTGTTTTGAGCAAGGTACGTTGCAGCTTTCTAATTTGTTGTTCTATGTCTTTTATTCCTATGTTTCTCTAAGGCGTTTTTTTTTCTTTTGTTCTGTTGTGTGATTTTGAGTGGTATCGGGATGTCAAACGCTTCCTGTAGCCACTCATATAGATTTTGAACAGAATTTATTGTTTCCAGATTTGTACTTGATGTTAGTTGTGTTCCAAATTGAGTTTGTTCCACGGCCGATAAGTGGATAGATGTAAGGTAGTTTTAGGTGAGTCGCTTAGTGTTGTTTTATGTTGGAAAGCAAGCTAGTGGAGGTCTGACCATGTGACTGGAGTTATAGTTTGAAAGGTAACTAGTTCAGTATTAGCAAAAATGACATCTAGGATATGCCCAGCGGTGTGTGTCAGTTTGTGGACAATCTGATGCAGGTTCAGTGCTTCTAGGCCAGTGATTATTGTTTTTGGATGAGTCACATTGGGATTGTCGAACCAAATGACACCCAGAACGCATAGGTTGGAGTGTTTTGTTATTAGGTTTGAAACTGTGTCTAGAAGTGCATCTGGGAATGTTGCCTTGCTAGGTGGAGGTCTGTAAAGGAGCAGGAAATTACAGGATGAAGAGAGTGTAGGATTGCAACTTGTTAGAAGAGCCTCACCATTCTTTATGAAGATGTCAATTTTAGTAATATGTATTGTTTGCCTGAATACAACAGCTAGACCACCTCCTTTTTTTGGCTATACGATTTTGGGTGATTGTTTGATAGCCTAGAGGAATGGCTTCATGCAGGGCTGGAGCCATATCCTCTCCCAACCATGATTCGGTTATGAATAGTATGTCTGGTTTTGCATTTGTGAGAAGGTAGATGATGTGATGTTTATTTTTATAGCGGGATAGAGCATATATTATTAGACCGTTTAGAGAGTGGCCTTTGGTGATAGTGAGACTTTGGTTTGTAGAAGAGTGATCAGTATTGTGTAGGTTTGTAGCAGGTGTGTTTTTAGTGCCAGCTTTAGCTGTATTAGGATAGCAATCGTGTAGCTGTTCTGTATCATGTTCCTCATTCAGCATGCTAAGAAGGCATGTATATGAGTCTACAAAGGAGGGGACAGATAGAGTCCAAAAATTATAGGCTAATCGCCTTACAGGATGTTGAAGCCAAATATTTTACCTCACTAATCCTTAAAGATCTATCTGAATGGTCTAGTGATTGTAACCTAATACCAATCAAACTGGATTTAGGAAGGGCATCGGAACCACTACAAATATATTGTCACTATTGTTGATCGCAGAAAGATGTAAAAACAGAAAACAAGATCTCCATCTGTGTTACATCGATCTAAAAGCTGACTTCGACAGTGTCGATCGGAAATTCATGTGGTCCAAATTAAAATCCTGGGGTATACCCGAAAGGATATTGAATGGTCTACTAATACAGATACCTGGGTACGTATGAAACTTGGAAATGGAGCCAGACTATCAAGGAAAGTGCACACCCACATGGGTCTAAAGCAGGGGTGTGCACTAGCACCGCACCTTTTTAATTTATTTATTTCAGACCTTTCAAGAAAATTAGATGGAATTAACTCACACCCACCTAAGTTAGGAAACTTTTATTATCGCACCTGGCCTACGTAGATTGTTCTCTTAAGCCTGACTAAGGTAGGTCTGACAAGGTTATTAAATGAACTCTCCGAATTTCTGTTGGCAAACAACCTGGAATTAAGTCTCTCAAAAACCAAATCGATTCTTATTACAAATCGGACAGCTACGGCTCAACGAATAAGACTAAAGGGTAACTCGCTGGAGAAAGTATCATGCTATAAATATCAGGGATTTTTCATTGACGACAAACTTTCGTTTTGTGATCACCAAAAGTACATGAAACAACAAGAAGGGGTCCTAACATTCGCCCTTAAAACCCTGACAAAGAAGTTGGAGGGTCCGTCCTTGAAACCACTACTAACGATAATGTCAGCCAAAGCTCTGCCAACTTTATCATATGCCAACACTGCAATGCATGGAAAGAACGCTGAAACCCTAAACAGTCTAATAACACGCATTTTCAAAAAGGTTCTTCCCTTCCAAAGACTGCCTCACCAGCTCAGATGCGCTTGGAGTTCAGGTTAATGAATGAAACATTGGGTAGGCTCTACTCATACATTAAAGTATGGTATCAAATAAAACAAAATGAATCCCTATGGCAGGAAATGGATCAAGATAAATATTCGCCAGCACACAAATTTCTTGAACACTCCCTAAAAATCACACGCACAAGGGAGCTATGAAGTAAACAAATGCCTTGCCAAGCATTCAAATTAATAATAAATAAAGCTGCAAGGTTCCACTCATTACTGACCTGTTAAAGATCTTTTTCGCACAAGAAGTCACTCGTGGACACTGATCAACACCTATAAAACCTTGAAACAAGCAGCCTATCTGCACATTGATTAGATTTTTTCGAATCCACGAGCACAAACTGAATGTTAAATTATAGTAATAATATGATAAGCATTTTTACAATTATATAACTTTCTAGGATTTTATGCTTTACAGAGATGTAATTTTTATGTGTTGTAGACTTTTTAAAATCAGAATTTGGTATATTGTTATGGTTTTAACTAACTGAACAAAAAAATAAACAATTTCAAGTCTGCATGTGTATGTGACGGAGATGGTGTTTGAGAGTGAGTTGGAGTAATGTGTTGTTTTCATGGTGTAACATTGTTGTGCAGTAGACATGGGGAGGCAAGGTGTGAGGTGTGGCATGTTGCTTATATTGTTTGCGTGTGTTTAAGGCGGAAGGTGTATGAGTCAGGGTTGTTGGTGCAGCATGTGGGTCATGTAGTAAGGGTCTAAATTGTCCAATGGATGAAGGGCGGTTAGAAGAGAGTTGCTGCGTTGCTGTATCTGTTTTAGGTGTAGTGGAAGAGAGAAAGCTTGGCATTGGAGTTTTTCCTTTGTGTGGTTTGAAAGGTGGGTGTATGTTTGTATTTTGTGATGGTAAGTATTATGAGGTTTTGCGCTTTGAAGATCTTGTCGTGCTGGTTTGTGTAATATGTTTTCTTTTTGAGGAGTAGTAAAAAAGGGTGCTGATGTATATGTTTCATGCAATGGATTTGGTTGTATAGTATTGTTTGTGAGAGGAGGTTGTACGGTAGAGCGGGTGGTGATGTGTTTATGAGTAGAGTGTATGTTGTGTGTAGGAGGGGATGAAGTAGAGGTAAGAGTGTCTTAGACTGGTTTGTTGCAAGAGTTAAAAAGTGTAGCATTGTGCAGTGTGTGTGTTGTGCATTAGTGTTATTATGGTAGAAGGGAGAGGAGGGTGTTTGTTGGACAAATGATGGAAGGGTGATTATATGGCTCCGCATGCAAGCCAGTATCCGTAGAAATTGGTAGAGGCTCCTCTGATGCATGCAGGGAAGCACCAACAAGCAACTGTGGTGAAGTGGTGTCGAACTGTGAGGTTTGTATACTTGTTATATTAAAATGATTTAAAAAAATGTTAAAACAATAATAATTGAACCATAATCTACATGAGAGATCTGGAACTGGAGGTGAGAGGTTGTAAATTGTTAATTATTCAGAGTGCCATAATCTAACCAAGAGCTCTACAAATGATATATGTCACTGCATGTTTGGGATTCAGTGCAGATATGATCAAAAGAGCTCTTCAGAGGCTCCAGGTTAACCCCTTCCATGCTGATGACGAACCCCAGCCGTCATGCACTACGGTGCTCGTGTGCTGATGACGGCTGGGGTTCGTCACGGCCCGCCCCTGTTCGTGTTGTTTACAGCACACCCGGGGAATTGCGGCCGCATGGAAGGGGTTAAAGAGAGGGATGAATGTTTTGGGACCTAGCCTGGAGTCAGTGGAGGATGAGAATGCAGTAGAGAGAAGAGGAAATGGCTCAAAATTGCACGTTTACCACATTTTAAGATAATTGGATCGGCAGATGGTACTCTGACAGTATTCTGTTGGCTAAATTCCGTTCTTCATTTCCAGGCACTGTAAGTGGCACAGGGCAAGAGTGTTCATGGCGGGTTCCTGGCTGGGCCCAGGGCGCAAGTCTTAAAAAAAGAAGTGGGGGGATGCTATCACGGAAGTGACGTCACGACTGGAAGTGACGTCACGAAAGGTGCCTAGCTCCTCGTCCCAGAGAGGCCAAAGAGTTAAGTCTAGCTGTTTGGCAGGGGGGACGGCGTCCCCCGGTAAAATAAGTGGGGGGACCACGTCTACCCGCATGGTACCCTGTCTCGAGCCCTGGCTGGGCGCAACAGACGCCCCTGTGGCCTGTGCAGGAGGAGGAAGGAGGGTGGGATTTGGGGGGAGGGAGTTCATCCTGCTGTAGGCCCAGGGCCGGCTTTAGCGTCGGTGGTGCCTCCCCAATGACCACCTCCGCCTCTGATTCCCTCAATGCTACCCTTTTTGGAACATTAGGATAATCAAACACAGGGGGGAAAACATTACACTCTAATTAATACCTTGCAGTTTGCATGCAGCTCGTTGATGACAGTTAACATCTCACAGTTCTATGTAAGGAATTTAACTTATAAACTGCATGTAACAAAAGGATCTCTCTAACATAAGCAGTAAACCACTGACCTATTTACATTTTATTCACTGTATGATCTGCATGGTACATGTTCTTTGCTGCAGGCACATTAACCTTCAGAGATACCTTAAGATGAGCCAGAACTTCCACTAGACAAAACTACGATCTCTCTCTAGGAAAGAACATTAATCACGGAGTCATGTTGACATTTTTATAATTGCCTGATAATTGCTGGAGGCCATGAGGGCCAGTAGCAAGTGCTTTTAAAACCATAAACCACCTGCAAACACTTGCACCGCCCTAGAGCCCCCTCCTGCGTCAGCCTACGAAAATCTTAGACATATGCGAGCCCCAGGGGCCTCTCACTACATTCTGGAGGGAACCTCCTCGTTTCACGTCACACCACTGGTGGCTAGCTCACCAGCTGCCGCAGATTGACCGTGCTATCTATTTATTGCTGAGTTTTATTTTTTTTGTGACCCTGGTCAAAGTGGTCATATCTCTCGCTCTCCTGGCTTGTTTTTTTTTGCTAATGTTTAAAAGATATCAAGGTTTGGGCCGGAGGTACAATTATTGCCTGTTTCAGCAAGTATAGACTTTCTTCCCACGGGCTCTGAGGAAGTTCGCATCTGCTTTCCTAGACTTGTATGAATAGCCTAGAGTTTAATGAACAACAGTATAGCTGCCAAGTTTCCAACGTACTATTATGTGTGACATTCCAATGGTTGCATAGTGAGTATTAGTGGCATTTTGCTGCTGCCAAATATGTAACATTTCGAAAGACGCTTTCTCACGAGTAAAACCTAGCAACGAAGCCCACTTAAAGAGGGAGATTACAGAAATGTCTCCTTTTTTCGGGCAATAAAAAGCTATATAAAAAGCCTTTAACCTTCAAAAAAACCTGTGAAACCAAAAGTCACTGTAAGTAATTGGATTATTAGTTGAGGGGGTAAGTATCTACCTAATGTAATAATCGCAATCCTTGTCTGGGTGAACAATTAAAGTCACTTATTAAACCTAAACTCAATCCCCGAGTTGCTTTGGTACAGAGCAGGCAGACTTAATTTAGAGGCTATGTGTAAAGAAATTATGCAGTGCTAAAACAGTAACAAAGTCAAGATGCAAAACAATAAAACAATCAAAACGAATTATACAAATGGAGTAAAATGTAATAAACATATTGACATAACTTGACAAAAATCCAATAAGGGGAACCGGAGATATGACTTTTTAAAGTTTTAAGTAGAAATAGTGCTAGGATGCCCGAAGTGACAGTGATAGTCAGTGGCTGTGGTAGATCAAGACCTATGTAAATATTTGTTGCTGACTACAATGGAGCTTGGGTCAGTTGCACTAACTAACAAGGTCAAAGATTTTACCTCCCAATTTTCGTCCTTGGAGTCCCAATCCACCACAGGCGTACACTTCTAACGCACCCCCAGGACCTCAGGGGAGGCACTAAGAGACTTCGAGTGTGGCAGGCAGAGTCCACTCCAGGTTTAGTTGCCACAGATCAGCTGGGCAGTACCTGGAAAGGTCTTGGGAGCTTTTTGCATCCTTGAAGTTTGAAAAGAAGGTGAGCCTTATTCCTGTCCACTTCTTTGTCTTGGGTATTTATTTATTTATTTGAAAAGTTTTAAATAGCGCTGGCTAGATCCGGAGGTATCAGAGTACTTTACATGAGGAAGAACATTGTTTCCAAACATAGTTACACGGTTACATCAGTTGCTGGAGCATAGTTACATGAGTTACAAAATGTAGGTGGTAGGGTCTGCCTCTCTTCAAAGAGAGCGCAACCCAGGCAATATATGCTCATTCTGATAACATTGATACGGCCTAGCCAAGACATGTACAGGGATTTCCATTACATCGGCTCCTCGTGTATTTGCTTCTTAAGGTCTGGCCAGTCTGTCAGAAACCATTCCTCCAGGTTGCAATTTCTTTAAAGCCCAGGTACTTGATGAGCTTTCTTGCTCATCAAAGACGTATGGTGGACTTAAGATGGCGCACACAGTCAGGTGGCAGCAAACTGTCATATCTCTTCAATCAATTAATCAATTATTTCTTTATTTGATATTTCCAAGTAAGATCATAAAAGTACACGAGGTAAAATTACATTAAAAACATACAATAAAATAAAACACAAATCCTGATGGTTAAAAACAAGTACCCAGTCAATTTTGTCATACATTCATTTCATCTGCATGTACACTTTTATCCACTTAAGATCAAGTTAAGACATTAAGTATTAAAATGACAAAATATATCAATATTAAGAAAATGTGAGTCTCCGAGATAAGTGTTGGCCTGCTGGTACCAGAGGGGGAACGGATTCTGTCTTCTATGCTCTGTTCAGATCTAAAACAGCAGGTTGAGTCCTTTTCTGATCTTCCACAGTTCCTGAGTGTCTGTAGTGGGTGTCTGGAAACTCCACATTTATGCTTGGCACTCCAAAGCAGCCTTCTTTCGAAACAAACTAGACACTGCTTCTAATAGGCCAAAGAATCAGTTTGAAATGATCAGAAACTAATCTTCTTGCAGGAGCGACCTTGTGTCCACTAACAATTATAGCACCCCCTGACCGTGAAACTTTTGCCTCCTTTTTTGCTGAGAAAACATTGCAAATCTTCAACGACATCGAGATCGCTCTCAATCTACCCCCGCACCAACCCCTCCGCAATGCATAATGAAGCATACCTGTATAGTCGCCCTATCTCACCCAAAAATAAACCCTCCTGGTCTCACCTCTTAACTCTCGATAATATTGACACTTTAGATCTATTGACCTCCTTGAAATATTGAAACCACTTCACTGATCACCTCCCTTCAAAACTTCTTAATGAGTCCATTCATCTTGTACTCTCACTATGGACCAGGGTAATCAATGCCTCTCTCACCCAAGGCTCACTACCGGACTGCCTTAAAATTGGTCAGGTTACCCCCATCCTAATAAAACCAACTCCGATCAGTCCGACGCCAACAACTACCACCCCATTTCCAACGTCCCTACTCTGACCAAACTCCTAGAGAAATGTGTACAGTTGCCGCTCCGCAGTCACATTGAACAATTCTACCATGCTACCCTTGTTGACATTCTAGTACATAGGATGGGCCTTTCCAACACCATGCTAAAATGGTTCTCCTTATTACACAACAGATTGCAGCGCTTCCTAATCAATCACACTATTTCTGAGCAGCCTCTGCTATCTCTGGGGGTCCCCCAAGATTCTATCCTCTCCACAACACTGTTCAACCTCTATATGGAGCCCCTTTACTGAAGTCCTCAAATTCTCCCACATCTCCTAAAATGTGTATGCTAAGGACACCCAACTGTACATGAGAATAACCTCCAAGGGCATCCACACCCTTAACATCACCCTAACAAAAACGCATTTGCCACCCCGAGTGGGACGGGTATGCCCAGATGTGGGTTCCGTGCTCGCCATGCCACTGGAGTCAAGCTATCCTGGCTGATGAGGGGTGAAACCCCGAAACCGGTCCCAGAATGCTTGTTTCCAGTCCAGGGAGGACTTGGCCTGGCAGTTCAGGCTGGACTGTTTATTTAACTGTTCCCATTGGGCGCAGGGTCCAAGACTGATTTGCGTATGGCTGGGACTGGCAACACAATGATGGATTTAGGCCCAGATCTCTGTACTGGGGTGAATGTATGACATTGTTCTGCATTCTGTCCAGCGATTAAACCAGTTCTGGGGCAGCTCTCCGTTCCACTATATTTGGGGCCTAGGTGACTAAAAGGACAAGATGTGTGTGCGCTACATTTGCCTGCGACCTGGGATACCCCTTTGAGGTGCACCCATGGTTTGGACACAGCCTCCAGGCCATCCTGCCAAAGGTAGGATGATCCCTCCCCACACCCAAGACCTGTTATCCCTTTCCTGGGAGCTGTTTACATCTCACCCCATGGGAGCCATCAAGCTGACAGGTAACAGTTGAATACATGTGGAAAGGCCTCCAGAGGCTGTAGGCAGATAATTTCTGAAATAGACAACATTCAATGTTACTATTACATTGAATTTTGTTTATCTCTTAAAAATAAATAGTTATCTAGCTGTTACCAATCCCAAATTAGCATTATAAAATGTGATCGATAATGGGATCTGGAATTTCCCCATGTAAGCAGATAGTCATGCTACACTGAAAGTAGTTTATATGCTTTTTCAGTGTAACGATGTGTGGAATAGTAAACTTCTAGATGTCCTACTTTTAAATACCATGCACCATTAGGAGTGACTTATTAATATTTAAAAGGAAGGCTTAGCCCTGTCAAAAGAGTTTATTTTGACAAATAGAATTGTTAATTAAAAACTGCACAACCAGCCTTCTGTAGTCGGCCTGGAGACATTCTGTATTCTGTCACTGTAGTAGTTGGCACAATGAGTGCTGCAACCCACTGCTGATATTCAACTTTCAGGCCCTGGTACACTGAGGGTACCATATACTATGGGCTTATAGGTAAGTTAAATATACCTGTCAGGAGTATACCAATTTTACCATGTTGTAAGGAGGAGCACCAGCACTTTACTACTGGTTAGCGGGATTAAATTGCACGGAGTTCTATAACTAGCAAAAATAAGGTTTAGCAAAAATGAAAAAAAGCAATTGAGGTGACCCTGCTGAAAGGGCACATTTTCAACAGTCGTTAACCTATTGTAACTGATCATACTGTCTGAGTCCCAGAAAAGTTTGACCTCTGTGTGATAACTGTCATGCATTCTACCAGATCCCTTTCAGGAAAAATGTTAAGAACCCAGCTCTGCATTTACTATAGTATACTAGACCAACATTTCGACAGGTACTAAGAAAGAGGGAAAGCTACAAATATACTACCCAGACACTAATGCGGCCACCAGACTGGTATTTTCAAGTCAATCCAGGTAAAATAATCAGACCTCCTATTTTTGCCCCTTGAAATATAAACCTACAGCAACAAATACACTATGGAAGCTTAGAAATAGTTTAAACTGTTTCTGAATTTTAAAGCAAACCAATTTGGGAGAAGTGCTAAATCAAAACAAGCATTTGCAATGCAATAGGTCTCACATTTGCAACAGTTTGAGCACTTGGCATTGTAAATGACAATGCCTTTTATTTATGTGTTGGTTTTTAAAATATAAATAAAAGGCATTATCATTTACAATGCCAATAGCTTAAACTCTCGGAACTGCGAGACCTATTGCATTGCAAATGCTTGTTTAAATTTAGCATCAGTTTGTCTCTTTCTCAGAGAGGTTGCGTTCTTGCAGCCTCCAAAATCAGCTTCACGTGCATCTGTACTACCCGCAAAATTCCACCAGATGTGGCTTTAAACATTGACACTGCTAATAATTGGATTTCTCTTCCCAGTAGAGCAATTTACTGGACCAGATGGCGGGTTTGAAAGGGAGAGGCCTCTGTACAGCACAGGGTACAGGGATACACAGTGACCAGTATGTAGTTTACTTTGTGTAAGGCAATCCTAGTGCTCACCAGGAAGAGGCTGTCACGAGGAGTGCGAAGGAGGCCCCAGCATTAAACCCCCAAAAGCACATACAACCTTTGATGCAAATAGTTGACCCACACGTTTAGCTGACACCCTCCTCCTGTCTACCATCAGTGACTGAAATTGAGTTGGACATATTGAGAAACCAGTGTGCAGTCTCACCCCCGCAGTGTCAGTACAGTGCAGTGTCAGGCAGCAGATTAGAGGGAGGGTGGGGGCAGGACAGTGCACAGTTTCACACTTGTGCAGTGACACCCCCGCGCAATGTCATCTGTCAGTGCCGTGAAGTAAGACACCCCGTGCTGTCAACGCCGTGCAGTGTACCACCAGGGGCTGCCACACATGTGCAGTCTATCATCCACGCTGTGTCATCCCAGTGCAGTGTCGTCGTCGTGCAGTTACCCCGTGCAATGTCGTCAAATGTGCTCTCAGCATTGTACAGAGTAATTGGTGTGCAGTTTCACCACTCTGCAGTGCCAGGAAACGTTCCGCCGTGAGTGTGAGGCGGGGCAGAAGCACAGTGTCACACCTGTGCAGTTTAACAGCCCTGCTGTATGCTCCTGTGCAATGCCACCCAGTGTCTGTCATCACCGACTTAGTCGGTGCACTGGCAACCCGGAATGTGTCACCAGCGTGCAATGTATCCCCAGTGCTGTGTCTCCGCCGTGCAGTATGAAGCGGCAGTCTAAAGAGAGGATGGGGGCTCTTGGCCACAGGGCAGCAGTTGGTTAAATCACAAAAGGATTTTGGCGAAGCAGCATTGCATACCATATACATGACATACAGACACACGATGGCTGTACAGACCCAGTCGGCAGGTCTGTGTTTATTGGTCACAAGTTGGCATGTTTTCATTACAGAGGAAACAGAAAGCAGCTCTCAGGACTGGGCTGCGACTGAGGGCGGGGGCTGCCCGCGCATGCGCGCTCTTTGCTGGAGAGGGAGCCCCGGAGCTAAGGCAGCTGAAGTCCCGGGTCCCGTCCCGAGTGACCACCAGCGCTGTGGAGCTCCCACGCCGAGACACACCCAATGGCTGCCGAGGGAGAGAGGGACACGGACGAGGCAGAAAGAGCATGGTGAGTGGGAGGGGGGGTTGTATCTGTGTGTGTGTGTGTGTGTGTGTGCGCGCCCGTGAGTGGTGGGGGTGCGTGCGTGGCTGTGTTGGGGTGGGGGGGTGCATGTGCGTGTGTGGCTGTGTGTGCGTGCGCTTGTATGTGCCTGCGTCTGTTTGTGTGCCTGCCTGCGTGTGTGCCTGACTGCGTGTTTAGGTGAGAATCAGAGGCAGGGGATGTGCACGGCGCCGGCTGGGCGTGAGCGCCCACGAGGTGAAATCGCCGATGGAAAGTGCGTGCACATCCCCTGTCTCACATTCATCGGAACACGCCAACAAAAGATATCTTCGCAGACAAAGCATGCTTCGCATGCTTTTTAGGTCTGCTCGCCCTAAAAAGAATATGGAGGAATTGACCCAAACTGTATTATTTATTTCATAACAGATACACATTGCTGTTATGTTTTTCTGTGAAAGATGGCAAGTGGGTTATCGCTGATTGCCAGATATAGCTCAGGCAGGTGTATGTGGACCTGTTGCCGGTAGGGGAGGCGGCTAGATGTCCCCACACTCAGTGGTGCGGTCTGCTGTCATAGTGCTCTCAAGTTAGATGGGGGTGAGCCAACAAATTAACACCTTGCCTGCTGCAGGAATTCCAGCTCGGTGCTGGACATTCCAATCCCTTCGATGGTTGTGATGGAACCCAGCCGTCATGCGCACAGGCCACCCGTGGCTCATGACGGCTGGGTTCCGTCGCGAACATCGACGGGATTAAGAGCCAAAGGTCAGCTTAGCTCTAAATGTCCGTGTGCGAGCAAAGCCTTGAAAATGTTTACCATGTAAATCATGCAACAAACATAGACAAATGTGGAAGAGTCTTTTAAAATTTAATAAAAGTGTATTTATTTCACCTTATCCGGCTATGTGACAGCATTGAAAAGTATTTATATGCGTTTTTAACATGAACTGAGAAACATTCCAGTCCCCTCATGATAATGCTATTGGTGAACTAAGAACCAAGTTAGTTGTCATGTGTTTCCTATTTGTGTTATAAATTCTTATTCTAAAAGGAGCAACTTTATAGGCTACTACATCAAACACTAGATACGATTTTGTACAGCGCACATCCTAAACGCACATATTTGAAGGGGTTCCTATATGTGATAATGAACAGCTAGCATTGATAAAGTCAATAGGACTCGCAATTGAGACCTGTAGGATTTGCCAATGGTTTTTAGCGATGCTGTAAAGCATCCCTGTTACTGTGCAGTATGGCTAAAGAGGAAAGAAAAAAGAAGGCACTATGACGTGGCCGCTTCATTTTGCAGGAATATGCATGCATGTGCCTACAAAATTATGCAGGCATTTTTTTCTTTTTATTTCTTGATCAGAGATGGATCGGTTAAAAAAAACTAAAAAATAATGCAAGAGCTTCTGTTTCTTTTCAAGTAGGAAAGGCAAACAACATAGAGGGCGCAGCATGGGTGGGGATGGTATCAACCATGAGGTCAAGAGGAGTAGTGGCGTATCTAGGGGGTGGGGGGCGGTCTGCCCCAGGCGGCACTATTTTGCGGGCGGCCGCGCGGCACTGGTGACCCGTTGCGGCGGCCTTTATAATTTATTTGGGGACACAGTGTCCCTAAATAAATTATAAAGGCTGTCGCGGCCGCAACAGGTCACCAGTGCCGTGCGTGCGGCCCAGTTATGTACAGTGCTGGAAAAATTGCAGCCGCGGCCGCGACGACATCCCACGTAACCCCGTGTGTCTTTATATGCTTGCCTGCTGCCTGGACTGTTGGTGGTCGTGGTCCGTCCCAGCCTCCAGGGCCGTCAATCTTGTAGCACGCGAGCGCTACCAATGACGGCCCAAGACGACATGATTTTGGCCAGCCCTCGCGACGCGAGAACGTAGCAGTGACGCGTCACGCGCTTCACCACTAAGCGCTCGAGTCGTGAGGAGTCAATAGTGGCCTGGGGCTGGGGCAGTCGGTGGCAGTGCTGCTCTGGGCAGTTTGCTGGCTCTGGAGCCTGGCTGCTGCAGTCAGAGCAGCAGAACTTGAAGTGATTAAGTGAATGAAGTTCGAACTTCAAGTTTGAACAAACTACCCCTGCCTGCCATAGAGTAGAGACCCTGGAGCGAGTGAGGTAAGAGGAGAGCAGCAGGAGCTCAGCTACCTAAACGTTTTCAGAGGCGTGGATGGCTCATCATGATGCATAGCTGCCAAGGTTTCAGATTCTAATGAGTAACATCTTCATAATTTTTTTCTGTGTAATTATAAGTGACATTTCTATGGCAATGAATGACACTTTCTGGCGAGCAAAATCACTCTTATGATTACTCTTATGTAGTTTGACTTCAGACTCCCATTAGTTCACTAGTCCTGCATCTAGGCATTTGAAAACGATGTCACTTAAAATACTTACAATTAATAAGAGGGGCAGGCTGACCTACCTTGATGTGCCTTTGCAGATTTAGTGAAGTGAACTGTGCAGTGTCTAAGAATAGATTGGACAATAGGTACATCTAATGCATTCTGCTTTATGGGTTAGGTTTCACAAAATGAGCGATTGGGAAGAGGTGGCTCCGTAAAGAAATCAAATATGAACGTGTATTAGATCTACCATAGTTTTTTTCAAAGATTTGTACTCTGCTCTCCGTTGATTGAAGAGAGAACCTCGATCAAACTAAGATCACAGAAATAGCAAATAGAGTGTAGCTAAGCGGAAGCAATGACAAGCCTGTGAATATAATTTTACATGTCTCCTATATAGAATCTGTAGTTGATGCAGTTCCGAGTAAATTAGCCTCTAAATCTATGTCTGAAACTGAGGATGCACCAGTGCACAGTATATGCTATTATGGAGTGTTGATCTGCAGAGATAAATGATACGTGGCGGTTCTGGGGGTCTTCTTGGTGTTGAGTTCCGTGGCACTGTCGCCTGAGACTCCACTTGTTTTCACTGCTCATTGTTGAAGTTCTTCCTCAAGAAATAATTAGGGGTAAACATTTAGAACATTGCTACTGCGCATGAGATATTTCAGCTTTGTCTCAGATTACCTGTGTCTCTTCTAACTACTCTGTGGACTCCATTAGGCAAATGTAAGAAATAGACCTTGTTACCACAAATACATTTGTGACCTGTGGCACTAACATTGAGTCTGTGAAGATTTCAAGGTTCCTAATTCTGATTTGTGTGTACAATGTTAATTATAAGTTGATCGATTGTATAAATATGATTCTTGTTCTGACACACACTGGAAATGAGATACTATTACGTTCCTCTGAAACTAATCGACAATTCAATGTTTGGTTGGTTTACTAATTGGATATATTCCTTTACAGCATTCAACAGACAGCACTTTATCTGAGTATGGTTTACCCCCATGCAAGGTTAGGTCCTGCTCCTGTTGCTTATAAAAAAATTCTAAAGATTGTAGATTGCAATAATCTGAAATTAAGAGGAATGTTCTTGCAGATCCTAGATGTTTGATAGCAAGCCATTTAGAAAGTATGTGGACTTAGGGAGTGGCCTAACAAATAAATGATGGTTTGCGAAGTAAATGAAGAAGAACACACAAGACCTATTTTTTACTTGAACATGCTGCCATTTAAATGCTGCACAAGTGACCCTAAAATGGTATGCCATTTCTCAGTGATTGTCTGTGCAGTGACCACTAAACTGCTGATATGCTGCCAAGTTTCCTAAATGTTGCCATGTATAATGCCTCATTCTGAACCATTTGCAGCTGTTGTAAGTGGGAGTACAGTTAACCAGATTACAGCATTTTAGTCTCAAGTAATCCAAACACTTCTATGGTTTAGGGGAGTTGAGGGAGGAGCAAAGTAAGGTGAGATTTCGAAATCTCCGCTTTTGCCAAAAGTAAGATTTAAGTGGTGGGATTAGTGGTCCAATGTCATATTGTCACTTGTATGAAATTCTGATTTTTAACTTTAAGATGTACTATGATCGTCTAAAAAAAGAAAAGAGGATGATGGTCGGCCCAGGGCATGTTTTAGATGAGTCTCCTAGTGGAAGACAAGGAGCTCTGTCTTGGTCAAATTGAGCACGGGCCTGTATTGTATTTATTTTGCTATGTAAAGCGCTCTGATATCCCTCTGGATCTTGTTCGTGCTATATAAAACTTTATAAATAAATAAATCTGGTCTTTTTAAGGTCACACATCTGCTTTCTCTCTACTTTCTCTTGCCTCAGCCTGTTTCACCACTTCCTTCTCTTTCCCTTTTCCCTCTTCTCTTCCCCCTCCTTCCTCTTGCCTTTCTCTCCTCTTTCCATACCTTTCTTTCTGCCCACTCTCTTTACTATGCCAGTGTCTCCCTTCCTCCATTTCTATGCAACTTATATAGCAGAATTATAAATTCAGCTGATACAATGCTTTAATGTGCCTGTGAAAAAAAATGCTTTTAATTTGCAGAAATGCACATCAGCAGGCACATTCCAAACCACTTGCCAGGCAGCTGACTCTATTCTAGTGGTTTTAAGGAGCACAAGACCTAACAGTTACCTGGGGGCTTTAATGGCGATCAATCTGGTCATGATATTGCAGAGTAAGCCGCAGCTTTTCGAAAACAAAGTCCTGAGTTTCCCAGCAAGCTGCCACTTCCTCTAAGCAATTAATTGTTCACACAGCTCTCTGATAGATGTCACATGTGGTTTTTCTGAGTACCCAGATAGATCATGCAGTCTGTGTGTTCTCTTTTTTACTGCCAGTCACCGGTGTATTCAAATGTGAAGCCTTGGACCGTGTCATGTATGTGCATGTAACTTGCATGATCGAGGTAACTATCAGCGGAGATACTACGTGTCTCTCAGACCTCTTTCAAGTGCTCGCCGTCCTTTTTCCCAGCACCCGCCCCCTCTTCCCCCTTCAGGGGCGGCAAACTGAGGGATAGCCCCGGGCGCCACAAGCTCTAGCTATGCCTCTGAGGAGGAAGCGACAAGGAGGGCGTGGGGCAGAGGCAACGCAACACTTGCAAGAGAGAGCAACATGCAGCAGGCAGGGAACAGGCAAATGGGCATCAAAGATACATGGTCGGAGAAGCACATGAGGGTGGACACAACATGGAGGGTGGCAGGAGAGAAGCACACTGGCAAAAGAGCCAACCCATGGTAAGCAGTAGGTGGGTTCTTACTCTGTAAGCTGAAAACTGGTCTTTCACAACCACATCTTGGGCTGTCTGGTAGGCAAAACCTAAAAAGCAGCATAGAAGCCTCATAACTAGTTCAATAGGATTACTCGACCAAGACGAGTACACAATGTGTGCACTCTTTGCCCTGCAGCCAGCTGTCCGACGACATTGGTTAGCAAAATAAACCCAGCAAAAATATTTTGGGAATTTTTCCAGATCATATTCTAATCTGGAGTACAGGACTTTGTAGGTTGATTTAAGCAGCTGCCTTTTCGAAAAATGTTTATCCAAACGCAGCTGAACTGGTGTTGGAGTAGAGAATATAGCAATTAAAAAAAAAATCTTAACTTTGTTGACTATCATTATTAAATATTTTTTTTGCCTTCGCCCAACTTGTATGATGCTGTGAGCCCTTCATCTAGATAGGATCCTAACTTTTAAAAGTCTGGAGTTGCCATGGGTTACTATATATTTCTGTTTTTGACCCTGCCCTAGGAACTCGTATTTTTAGCCGGAAGTTCCCTTTTCCTCTTGCGTGAGTTACAAATAGGGCATTAAACTGCTTACAACACATGCTTAGTTTGTGATGTGGGCCTGGTGGTTAATGCACCTGCTGCCTAGGTAAAGGTGTTACGGTGGCTGAGCAACTCGTTCCTTTGGTCTGTACATGGCTTTGTTAATCTTCTTTTGGCCAGATTTTTGAGGCTTCAACATGAAACAAACCAATGACATGATTATGTAAATGTGCACTCTCTACCAACTTTCAGATCCTACTAATTTAAGTAAAATCCGAACGGTATTGAAAACGTCTGCATATTAAACTGCAGTAGAAAGTTCACAACATGAAGAGTAGCCCATAGTAAGAAAAAAACACACAATTGAAGAAAATGCACATTCGTTCACATCTGCCAGTTTCACGCCCATTCCTTGAGAGATACTTGCACAAAGCCCCCATTGTTTTGGTGGATTCAAGACTATTTTTCTAAGTTGAGTGTGGTGTGTTCTGCTTTCACCTCATTTTACATTCGATCGGGTCAAATAAAGAATAAAAGAAGCCTCTGTCCAGCGATTTTCTGGGTTGGGGAATGACTGCACCACGTGGTTTCATACAGTGCCAAAAGACGGCTGCCATGATTTACTTGCTCTAGTCACAGCGAATCTGACGGCATTCATGGGCCAGTGCCAAGGAGAGCAAGCCTGCCGAGAAGCTTACGGTGGGAGAAACCAGGGGAGCAGCGAAGCGCTTGAAAACATTTCAGGGAGTGAAAAGTATGAAGAAAAGAACCAGCATTAGCAAAGCAATAGGTCTCGCCTTCATGACCTATTGACTTTGGCAGTGTTTTTTACCAAGCTGCACACCATCCCTCATGCTGTGTAGGGTGGCAAAAGCTTTATTTAACCATCCATATGTGCGGCTACAAAAATGACACGGATGTTGTTTTTTTTTTTTTTTTTAGTTACTCATCCTAGTTGGATTGCTACCTAAAAAGAAAAGGAAGGGAAGGGATGTGAAAGCACCCACGAGTGTGAAATCAAGATGGGGCGGGCAGGAAAAACGTGTAAGCAACATGGAGGAGGGCACTGAAGCACCACAGGTCGCATAACAAACAAGGCCGGACTGGGAACGCAAGACGGCCCTGGGAATTGAGCAGGACCGGTCAGGTGGGGGGTGGAAGGGGGTATTGGTGGGGGCTATGCGCGAGGAAAACACTGCCGATTTTATGACAAGGGGCGGATATTGCAGCTATGCTGCAAAACCGCCCGGTAACAAAACCTGCCACATGGGCCCAAAACTGTCTCCCACCTTGGTGACCCACCGGGGAAATGTCCGGTGCCCGCTATGGTCATTCCTGCCCTGATAAGAAACACAGAGGATGGAAGGTATGTAAAACCAACACAAGGAGGATAGGAGAGATTAATACAATATGTGGGGGAAGCCTTGCAGATGGTGTGGGTGTCGTAAAGGAACACCAGAGAGAGACAAGCATTTACAATGCAATGGTTTCGCCTTTGGAAAAGTTTGAGCTATTGGCATTGTAAATGACACATTTTGTATTTATGTGTTGGTTTTGAAAACAGATAAATAAATGGCATTGTCATTTACATTGCCATTAGCTTAATCTCTCGCATATGTGAGACCTATTGTACCCTACGGACGAGCTCATCAGACAGCAATTACTACCACACACACACACCCAGAGCCACACACACACACACCCAGAGCCAGCCACACACACCCAGAGCCACACACACACACACACACACCCAGAGCCACACACACCCAGAGCCACACACACACACACACACAGAGCCACACACACACACAGAGCCACACACACCCACACACTTTGCTCTTCTGAAATGTTGGCATGTATGGTAGTGAGCTGTGTGTGGTGAGCTGTGTGTGGCGAGCGCCAGGCGAAACCTAAAAACCACAATCCTTCAGTGCAGGAAGTGTGAAGGCCCAGCCAATGGAAGCCCCGAGAAAGAACAGCGATCATACAGAGTGTAATTCAGGGTAGTAGTGAACCTGCTACGTTAAACGATTTTTTAGTGAGAGGCAGGCTATTCAAAAAGCACCTTAAGGACGACCAACACCCACACATTGGAAACGCAGAAAGGTGAGGCAGCTAAATAGTGCCAACCTAACACTGCTAATACATCAAGACACAAACATTGCATTCTAGACGTTAGCTTTCAATAGCGATAAAAATTAGAAATGTATTACATTTTCAGAAAACAATACCCCAGATAGATAATTCAAGCGCTTCAACTTGATCTCATGTTGTGACAACCCGGCAGTATGGACCCAATACCGGTACACATCAAGTGTGGCAACCACCGATTATGTGCCAGCCTTATTTACTGTAGGGGAAAGACACTCAAGGGGAAAGACGGATGGGCAAAAACTTACCAACTTACCAACTAAGCATCAGTGCAGAGAATGGAACCACGAGTGGCGTCAAGCAATAGCGCTACAAAATAAAGTGATTATCTACTTATGCTCGTAACCCTTACGTTAAAACCGTGATGTCAATTAATAAAATGAAGCTCTAAAAAAGTAACCTAAACTACCTTCCTGGTGGAGCCACACAGAATCGAGGGTGCGGGGTCTTTTACCAAGGCCTCCTGGCGTAGCGTTTGCTTAAATCCAGGCGTGGCGCTGGTGTCTGCCAGACATGGGAAGAATTTCCAGTTGCTGTCGGTAAAACCGGTCCTTCCCACTCCTCGTATTATTTAACACAAAGGTTGTGGCCGCACCTTTATAGCAGGCATACAGCTTTCTTTGCATCTCCGTGCGAGTCAATAAAGCAGGAGTGTGAACGTCCAAACGTTAAGAGATTTTACTTATTAGCTTAGTTTTCTTTCAATTGGCCTCCTTCATAGGCCTGTCATATGCAGCCTGCCTGAGGTAGCTGTATCTGTTCCAGGTCATATCAGGATATGGTTACAATGCCAACTGACAACACCGGTACACAGTACACTTGTGAGTGCTTAGTAGGTTATGTCGACTCTTCATTGTTTCGGTCTCAGACTGTGTTTGAAAACGTGGTTTACACTCTAAAAAGACAATATTCTTAAGTTTCAAATGTGTGCATAGGTAACGTGCCTATTGTGTATTCTGGGAGTGTAGTATCCAAACTCCTTAGACCTGAAGACTGACTTCTGCAGCATATGCACGCCGTCATCCTGCAAGCCACCCTACTTGTAAACACGGAAATCCAATTTAAGAAACACTGCGGTTACCTTCGGCCTCATTACACCATGTTTTCTACATACCCAGTGAAAACATGGAAAATGCCGTTTACGTTTAGTAATCTGCTACCAGTTTTACTGCCAGCAAATTAGCATCGCCACAGACCGGGACGGCTGTTTGCGGTCTGGTTTGTTTGTTTGCTGGGACTGTTTTTCTGTTGACTTACCTGCTATTAAAAGCCAACATTGCCCGAAGGAAGCTCAAATCATACATTTCAAAACACTTTATAGTGTGTCTTTACAAGTTGCAAATTGCCTAAATTTGCAAAAAACGAACCCACTAATGGGGCAACTTTTATTCTGGCGCCGGGCATTTGTTCTGTCCCAGTCCAACCCTGGCCACTGGTAGGGCAAGTCACCTATACTCACTTAAGTTCAGTAGCAACTAGCTTGCTACAGCATCACGAGATGTGAGCTTCTCAACATGCAGCATCCCAGGGGTTTAAGTGGGAAGAAAAAAGTGGGGGTGGGGGCCTCTCAAAGGGGCGTAGCAGATGTAATTAAGGGCATGGCTTAAAACACCATGTTTAGCACAGTGCGCTGCCGACTAGTATTTTGCTACTTCTGTATTTTCATCCAGATATATAACACAATAAGTAACATTACACCTACAACAAGCCACCACTATTGGCCTTGTCAATGCTTGTTAGTCCCATAATGTAAATAATCAACAGCTATGGCTTCATCGTATATAATACTGAATATGCTTCAGTTTTAAAATGCTGAGACTGTGAAAGTACTATAACGAGTTTCTTGAAGTTACATCCCAGTAAAGGGTGTTACTGCTGCAGAATTAAAATGTAATAAATCACGCTGACAGTGAGGGCAACTTTGGAGAACCCGATAGAGACCCGGCCCACTTAAAGCCCTGCCTCGGTCTCTGTGATCCTGGGCAGATCACCCAATTTCTCCCTCGCTCTCTAGGTCCAAGTTCCCTAACCTGTCAAACGTGAGAAAGCCTGGAAACAGACTCAACCACGCCCTCGGCGAGGCTCCATTACAACTCCGGTCTCTCACCTCCATTAGCGTCTCGTAGGGCGCCGACTTGGTGCATGTTCCCTAGCAGGGGCCATGGTGCGGGACCGGGCGGCAGGTGCTTCTTCTTCTTCCAGGAGGAGAGGAGCATGGCGAACAGAAGCAGGGCGAGCATCGCAGCCAGGAGCAGGGACAGCATGATTGCGTCCCCTAGGTGGACAGTTGATCTGACTGTTGCTGCCTTGTGCGCCTTCCCCGTAAGTGTGGCCACGCCCACGCTTGCCCAGCGTTTAACAGAAAATTAGACTGCCTAGTACGGGTTTTGCGTGGAAGTAGAATGTGGTGAGAGTCAGAACGACATCAAGTATTCGTAAACCGCATGCCTCAGAAGTTTTGCTCACAAACCCAATATAAAGGCAGCTACGATACAAAAAAAGCACCTACGGGCACACGGACAGCGGGAGGGGGGGCGGGAACGGACAGTGGGAGGGGGGGCGGGAACGGGCACACGGACAGCGGGAGGGGGGCAGGAACGGGCACATGGACAGCAGAAGGGGGGGCAGGAACGGACAGCGGGACATCGCGCAATTCACCCCTGAAAACGACACTTCCAAAATGGCGAACACAAATCTTTAAAAAAAAAAAAACACCGCCCACCGCCGGAATGACGTCACAAAGGGGTCGGATGAGAAAAAATCTCAGGAACGCCCACGAGTCGCCTCACAGAATGACGGACGCCTCTCTCTTCCAATGGCTAGCCTCCATTTCATTTATGGAGCTTGCCAATGGAACAGAGAGGCGGGACTTTTGTCCATACTGGTAAACAAAAGTTTTCGCCTGCGCGAAACGCTGCTTGCGCAGCTGTTCGCCAGGCGAAACCTAAAAAGGAGGGCAGGGATAAGGGAAGCAATAAGACTGGCACATGGAAGCAATGGGGAGAAACACGGGCAAACAAAACGGGGGGGGGGGGTTTAGAAGCACAAGGTCGATAGAGAGCAACACTAAGTGCAGAGGAAGAGAAGTACACAAGGGTTACAGTTCCATAAGACATCCACTCTCATGGAGTGCTTAACACAAAAGAAAAAGGTGTGCTCGAAAAGCAAATAGTGGAAGCAGAGATACCAGGCAATCAAAATGATGGTAAAGGAGCAATTCTACATCGGAGGGACAAATACAAAATTGATGTAGCTGAGACACGAATAATCATCAGGCAAATGAGGGTGACAGAAAAACCAATCAATGGACAGGTGCAAAGTCCCTCTGTGTTCTTGGCAAGCCACAAAATGTCTTGCAACAAACCATCTATACCCTGTCTGAGGCTTGACCTAAAAACAAGTGACAGGCCATCACATCCTTTGCTTTTGTTGCCTACACCCCAAATGCATCTACCCAGGTCTGCCTACAACCTGGAGCACATGGATAGTCAAACACACAGCCTGTTATGTTTTGTAATGTACCCCAATATAGGCCTAGGTAGTCACCTAACATTTCACCCACGTTTTCCCTGGCATTGTACTACATAACTGTTTCTGGTATTAACATTTTACCTAGTTAGGTGCTGCATAAAATGTTGTGTGTTTTTCCCAGAAAACCAGCCTCATTTATTATGCATGAGGATTCTCAGAATCACAGCAGGATTACCATCTTCTGCATAATAACCATGTATAAGAGTCATCCTTTTCGTCATCCTCAGCCAACATGACACAGCAAGGTAGAACCCCTGAGGGTACCTTTTGGGTATATAAACACCATATCTTTCCTGAGACGGGCAGAAGAGAAAGACTTCCATGCTGACACACTGACACAAGATGCTGAGTTTCCTGCATGCAGACACTCCAGCACGCAGTGGTCTGATATCCCTCGCGGGGTGTCCATCTCAAGACCAAGTCGCGGCCCTTCGTTCTCTCACATCAGGTAATGGGCTTGGTTCAATTCTAGGGGGATTCTTGGCCATGCACCTACATACATGATAGGTACATTTAGGTACATCTAGTTTGGTTTAACATCGTAGGAGTACGCATTATTACTGCAATGTATTTATATGCTTGCATATATTCATCGTTTTAGCACTATGGTAGAAATCTACCATCAATTTACAGTTTTGGTGCTTATAATCATTCATATCTGTTTCTGTCTTATGGTTGTTTCAGCACACATATTTTACACTAGAATTACGCTGGTTCAATAAATGCTTATTGAAAACGTCCCCACCGCTTATTCTGCGTATCTCTTTGAGAAAAAGTGAGCTTGAGTGACTGAGTGAAAAGTACTGTATTGTTTCCACAATCCCTGAAGGGACAGGGTTGTCATGTTTGATAGTTAGTAGAAACCATTCTCTCCTTGGTAAGAGGGGTTCATAGTGGCACTGTGAGCTAGCTGGTATACAGACGTACATATCCGGTGGGGGTGTCTGGAATAAGTCTAAGCACCATTCCCACAGTTTATGTTGTCTAAACGCACAGATCCTATATAGATTTATAGGAACTACACGACAAGCCTTGGGTATTTAAATGACAATTTGGGCCGATTCTGCATTGTGTGCCTCTGTCAATCCAAATAGAGACAAAGCGGCAGTTACTCATCGACCTGCCACCTCGCCAGCATTTTATTCACTGGTTATTCATTCTTTGCCTTGGGGAGCTATTACTTGCTAATGCGGACAACAAATGTGCACCGCGCCATCTTCTTTTTTTTATTTAAATTTTCTAATCCAAGATGGATTGGAAGATTTAAAAAACGAACGCTAAAGTGCTTTTTTAACTAAGTTCAAAGCAGGTCGGAGGAGGAGTGAATCAATTGCAAAGTGGGGAGAACTAGATAGATGAGAGAGAGTAATCCAGAAGGGAGGGCAGAGAACCATGTGGGCAAAATAAAGAGCAATGCGAATGTGGATCGGGGAAACTGCAGAACACAGGAGAGACAGCAACATTGAGAGCGGGGTTGCACAGAAGCACACTATGAGAGAGCAACATGAGCACAAACAGTAGAGAAGCATACAAGAGAGACTGCTGAATAACGCACACTCTCTCACGGAGTGCTTCACGTAAAAGAAAAAAAACTTTCTGGAAAGCAGCCACTCGTGGAAGAATAGAAGGAGCCAATTGTAGGTGGAAAACAGACTATGCTGCATGGCAGAGACAAATACAAGCTGGACGGGCTAAAGCAAATGGATTCAGCTAACCGACAACAAGCAACTGTGAATGAAAATAGATAAAGCTAGTGGTAAGCTTTGGGCAGATTGCATTACTAGGTAAGCTACCAGCATGTCCCAGATATGTCATAGGCTTAAACTTAAGAAAGGTAGCTCAGTGAAATATTTTGCCTAGAATCACACAGATTCTTGAAGCAGGGAGGCCGGGGTTGATCCTCTGTTTTGTGGCTTCATGCTTCATTCTGTGCAATTCACTCACGAGATGGGTGTCTCTTTTTCACATTGAAGGTTATAGCTTTATCTTTAATATTATTGGTGTTTGAGGTTAAGGAACAGGAGCCAGACAGAATCCACATTTTTTGCAGTTTTATATAGCTTGAACCTCACCAAGGACAAAAGACTGCTTCACAAAAGCTACAGACCACATTACACTTTGTCAACAAGAAGAGATGTGCCAGAATGTGCAGCCTTTTCAGCTGAGGCCAGGATTAAAACCTGGTTACCTCGTACTCTGGCTTTGCTATAAATTGGTCAAAGTCAGTGCTTTTCGTTCTTAGGGGTGACCCACCGGTTCTTCCACAGACTTGCCCGATACAGATTGAGCCGAAAGGGTTTAGGTACCTCGGCACTTACGTCACGCTTGACCCGAAACTATGATATCCTAATAATCTAGGCCCCCCCTTTGACTCGATTTAAAGGGGATGTGGCGCGCTGGAAGGCGCTTCCACTCTCAATTATAGGTAGGGCGGTGCTTTTTAAGATGATGGCCCTTCCCTGGTTTTTATACGCACTCCAGAAGGCAATGGACTCGGTACCCACATCCTACTTTAGGGAGATAGCGGCCCTCCAGAGGCAGCTTCTTTGGGATGGCAGGCCCGCATAGCGTTTTCTAAACTCACTCTTCCCTGGTATGACGGGGGGATAGGCCTGCCGGGCTTACGGAAATATTACTGGGCCTCCCAGCTGGCTGGGGTGAACCATGCTATATACGGGCCCTCCGGGGACCCGGGGTATGCTATGGACCGTTGGCAGGTTCCGGGCGGCAACTTCACTAGAGCGCTTTATTCTGGATCTCGTCCATTTCCCCTTGCGGGACCAACGGCACATGCCGTTCAGGTGTGGCATGCAGCAAATAGACACCTCAAGTGGGAGGGGAGGCTCACACTAGCCACCCCGTTATGGAGCTCGGAGAATGCCGTGCAGGTGTGGCATGCGGCAAATAGACACCTCAAGTGGGAGGGGAGGCTCACACTAGCCACCCCGTTATGGAGCTCGGAGAAGTTGGGGAGCCTACGGAAATCTAAGGGGTTTGATAAGTGGGACCTCATCGGGATTACACAGATCAAAGATATCTGGGGTAAAGGCACAGTCCACACATTCAGTTCACGTAAGCAACAATACCATCTTCACGATGCAAACATTACCGTTACCTTCAGATCAGACATGCCCTACTTGCGAACATCCCCAAGGACACGCCGCTTCCCGACGCCTCACTTCTCGAAGACCAAGTGCTGGACGCGGTCTGCCTTCCCAAAGTAGGCTGCGCTGCAGTCCCTCTACTTCTCGAAAATAGCTAGATGGCACCACATCCAAGGTATTCTGAAGGGCATAAAGAAATCGGGGTAGGGACATAATTTAAAAAAGGCCCGCCCGTCCTAATAGGGTCAATGGAAGTTTCTTGCAGCCAGCTACATCACTTTTCAGCCGAGTCAATGGAGGAAGGAGATTCATGTCATATCGGAGTGTGGGATCCAATGAAACATAGATCCCCAGATATTTGAACCCGTTCTGAGCGATCTGAATAGGACAATTACGAGGGAGGACAGGGGCATCACCGCATAACACATAAAGATAGGATTTTGCCCAATTTATTAACAATCCTGAATTCCTACCATATGAGGCCAAGACATCACAAACAACATTAAGGGATTTCCTGGGAGAAGTCAAATAACGCAATATATCATCAGCGTATAACGATCTTCGAACTGAGAGGACCAACGAATACCCTTTATCGAAGGCTCCCAACGAATCCTAGCCGCTAGGGGCTCAAGAGCCAACGAAAACAAAAGAGGGGAACGCAGGCACCCCTGTCTAGTGCCCCACCCAAGACAAAATGGCACGGAGACACGATTGTTCACAGCAACCTGTGCAAGAGGCTCAGTGTATAACAAGCGCACCCAGTTAATAAACTCAGGACCGAAACCGAATTTAGCCAATACAGCCCAGAGATATGGCCATTCCACCGTATCAAAGGCCATTGTCGCGTCCAACGACGCTAATATGGCCGGTTCTCGCAATGTATGCGCCCTGGCCAGAACTCCATGCAACCGCCTTAAATTCAATGCCGTATTCATATGTGGGATAAATCCAGATTGGTCAGCATGTACTAAACCACTTATGACCTTGACCAACCTATTAGACAACACTTTAGCCAATATCTTTGGTTCCGAGTTCAGCAATGAGATCGGTCTATAAGAAGCGCACTTGGATCTCTGCTTCCCCTCCTTAGGTATCACTACTATCGAGGCCACTCTCTGGTCTTGGGGCAACACTCCACATTCTCTAGCTTCCAAAAACATGGCCTTCAAATAGGGGGCAATCTTATCTGGTCTAAGTTTATACAACACGATCGGGAGACCATTGGGACCCATTGCTTTCCCCGAATTCAAAGAGCGCACTGCCAAGGCAATCTCATCAGCGGTAAGTTTACCATCCATGAGGTCGCGATCTTCCTCTGACAAACATGGAAGCTGAATATCCCTCAACAGTAGACGCGAATCCTCTTCCGTTCTATCTGAGACAAAAGTGTAAACTGTACGAAAATGATCCGCAAAACCATCTATTATCCCTTGTGGGTCAGTAACATTAGTCCCTTCCTTCGTTTCAATCTCAGGAACCACTCGATCCGTTCTGTCCTTCCTATCCAACCAAGCAATTAGTTTACCGGCCTTGTCTCCAACCTCATAAAGACGCCCTTGGTGTTCGCGGCTCAAGGCCTTAGCACTGTCTGTGACCAGCGTCCTGTACTCAAGCTGCTTAAGTTTCAAAACATGTAACCTAGACCGGGTTACTTCCTGTTCTATTTCCTTTTCGATGTTCGCTATCTCTAATTCAACCCTGATCACCTCTTTCTCTTTCTGTCTGTTGACTCCCGCTAACAGGGACAAAGCTTGACCCCTAATCATCATCTTAAAGGCCTCCCACAGCGAAACCGAGGAGGAGACCGATCCCTCATTCTCCTGAAAATAGTGCTCTAACGTTTGTAGCAATTCCTTGCGAATCTTAGGATTACGCAAGTGCCATGGGTTAATGGGGGCGATCCTACCACCGGAACCCAGGGTCATCTCAAACTTGAACCAGAGTGGCGAGTGATCAAAGATGCCTCTAGCCAGATGTTTCACTTCAGTAATATACGACGCCTGGGCCGCCGGCACTAGGGCATAGTCGATTCGAGAGAGGCTACCATGGGCACCAGAGAGGAAGGTATATTGTCGCTAGGTAGGATGAAACAATCTCCAGCTATCTACCAGACCCAGAGTCTCTAAAAAAATCAGGAAGCCATTTCTGCGTCCGTCCCACATCCTGGGGCGGGAACCTGTCCATTGTGCCGGAAACCACAGCATTGAAATCCCCACCCAGAATCAACAAGCCCCTGGGGAGGTCTAGAACAATCTTACCCAAGTCAACATAGGCCCAACCAAGACTTGCAGGCCCGGGGGGACATAAATAGAGACCAAGGAGAGAGTGTATCCCTCCCAACGCCCCAACACTGTTATACTTCTTAGAAACTCTCTCAAATTTGTAGTTGACTCCGTAATTACGGTTGAGAGGGGTCGATATATATCAACTCCCCGGGACCCCGAAGTAAATCCAGCATGCGCAACCATCTGGTAGCCTTTCCTGTGCATCGCCTTACATGCATTACCCACCAAATGCGTTTCCTGGAGTAGGACAACATCAGGAGAATGTCTTTTAAGGAATTGCACAACAACACTGCTTGATTTTATCCCCCAACCAATTCGCATTCCAACTCAAAACTCGCAACCCTCTACCCCATCACAGAACATGAAGAAGGTCCAACCCCCCTCCAATCCTTGCAACATCAATAAACAATCTCGGAATACGATGCCTTGGGAAAACACAAAGAACATGAGAACAAAACAAAAAATGAACACCCCAACCCCCCTCCCACCGAAACTCCCGTTGCACTACCCCCCTCCCTGCACCCCTGCTTACGACTCTCTAGTCTCCCCAACTTGCAGTGTGCCTGTCGCCCCCACATCTAAACTAAACTACCAAAAAAGATAAATCTGAGGAGGGAAGAGACCCACCGATAGCCTGTTGAACCCCCATATTTACTGTGTCAAAAACCTTTTTATCGGAGAAAGAATACAGAAGTAGTCCGTCCCCAATTGCTCCCCGGTTCCCACATCAAGAGTACTTATTCTTGTTCGTGCGAGCCCACTCCTTCGTCTCACTCTGTCTCTGGGGTTCATGCTGAGCAGTTAAAGTGTCCAACCAGTCCGCTGCAACCTCCGGCGTGTCAAAGAAATAAGTCTTCTCATTATGTTCAATTCTCAGCTTGGCCAGGTATAGCATGGCGTACTTGAGTCCCTGGTCACGAAGCTTCCGCTTAACCCCCATAAAGCTAATTCTCTGCTTCTGGACCGCTTGTGTGAAGTCCGGAAAAAAACTGATGGATGAGTTTTCATATTTCAAGGGGCCTCCAGATCTGGAGGCCTGGAGGACCGCATCTCTGTCCCTAAAATTAAAGATTCTAGCAATCAAAGGTCGAGGCGCGGCACCGACACGCGGTCTACCTCCGGGAACTCTGTGCGCTCTCTCGACGGTAAAGAAATTGCTCAGACCTTTAGGCTTCAGATGATTAAGTACCAGCTCCTCGAAGAAGAGATCCACTGCTTGCCCCTCCGCTTTTTCCGGTACTCCTATAAGACGTACGTTGTTCCTCCGGGCCCGTCCTTCAAAATCTTCCAGTCTACGGATAGCCAGATCATTCAAGGCCTGCAAATTCCGAACCTCCGATTGCAGTTCGGTTACATCGTCAGTAAGACTAGCAGTCTTGATGTCAAGTGATTTAAATTTCTCACTTGTCTTCGTGAGGTCTGTCCGAATCAGATTTACCTCAATTGATACAGCATCCAATTTATGGGCCAGGGTTTCCAACTGTTGTTCGAGAGAAGACTTGATACCGTCAATGGCGATCATCACATCTTGTAGCGCCGGCTCCGCTTCCAGCACAGAAGGTTCCTTCGCTCCTTCTTGCGACTTTCCAACTCCACCAGGCGACCCTTTAGTCTGTGTATATCGGTCCATGTTATTAGTTTGGGTACACCTTCCACCTCTGGTGGACTTCAGTTGTCGCTTATCTCCCTCTGGCTTAGCCGCCATTGTGGAACGACGTTCGTCGCTCGATTCAAGGCAGAAGCGAGAGATAGGCTCTGTATTTAAACCAATATCCTACTGACGATTCATTAGGAGTGCCCGGCAGCCATCTGCTAGTCCGTGCTGTCGGCAAAGATCTTAGGCCTCGGCACAGTGACTGGTGCGACACGCAGCAAAAACCTTCAATCTCGATTCCACAATTCTGCACTCCATTAAAGAGCCCTCACAATAGGATCCTTTGTCGTCTATCAGGGTATCAACTATCACGGAGTGGGTCTCAACGAGGTATCAGGGAGTTCCAAGCGAGATCGAAAGTGAAACCAAATTCGGAGTCGCAAGGCTGGGCCAGTCGCTTCCGGTCTTCAGAGCCGAGGTTGTCGCATTACAGCTCGGGCACAGCGCCAACTCAAACACCGGGACTCCAAGAGATACAGGCCTCAAACTGTCCGGATCTCTATCTCTGGTCCCCGGGCACGTTCGGGACACGGTTTTCAGCAATCAACACTCCTTTGGTTCCGCTGCAATAAGCACTCCACAGTAGACAGGATAAACAACAGTATATATTCGGGGGGCTACGAGGGTCTCGGGAGCCCTAAGCTCACGCGGCCATCATGGATGCGCGCGAAGCTCCTCCTCCCCCGATCTCCCTTCTTAATGTTGACCTTCAATTGTATACAGGGATTCTGGCCGCTCGACTAGCCCCTCATATGCCCGGTCTCATCGACCCGGATCAGGCGGGTTTTATACCTGAACGCCTGACGTCGGATAACACCAAGCGGATTCTCCACCTTATAGAGAAAGCTTCTTGATTGCCCGGGGAATATATGATGCTGGCCATAGATGCCGAAAAGGTGTTTGATAGAGTTCATTGGCCCTATCTGGAGCAAGTACTGGAGAAGTTGGGGATACGGGAGAAATTTTGCACCTTTATTTTTAATTGCTATAGATTCCCCACGGCCACAGTCAGAGTGAATGGATATACCTTTGCTAGCTTTACCATTGAGAGGGGCACGAGGCAGGGGTGCCCACTATCGCCCCTTCTCTTTGCCCTGTACATGGAGCCCCTGGCCCAGAAAATGCGACAGAACGCGGCAATTGAAGGGATCAAGTTTGGTGGCTATATCCACAAAATCAGTTTATATGCTGACGATGTATTGATCTTACTAACTAACCCGAGGACAGCCTTACCAGCGTGCATGGCAGATCTGGACACCTTTGCTCGGGTGGCCGGATTAAAAATGAACACGGACAAGTCGATAGCCTTGGATCTCTCGTTGTCCCCTACCACCGGGGAACATCTGCAGAGACGGTTCCCCATTCAATGGGCGGCAGATACCGTCCCATATCTGGGGATACAGTTGGCCTCTTCCCTCCCTGCTATGGTTGCCACCAACTACGCCATCCTATGCGGGAAAATCCGACACGAGGTTGTCTGGTGGAAGCACTACCCGCTCTCTTGGTTAGGCAGGATCGCGGCGGTTAAAAGGACTATGTTGCCCCAGATCCTCTAGCTTTTCCGTACCCTCCCTCTCCGACTGCCTTTTGGCTCGATTAGACAGAGTCAATCCAACTTGGCCCAGCTTATCTGGAATGGCCGAAAGCCGCGAATCCGGAGAACTCTGGTGTCGCTTGCCCCGGAGATGGTAGGACTGGGAATCTCCGACCTCCGACTGTACTTTCAAGCAGCGCAATTGCGATACCTAGTTGAATGGAGTAGATGGGAATCAGAGAAACATTGGTTGTTTCAAGATCAGGCGGTGGCGGCAAGACCATTACAGGAAATTCCTTTCCTGTGCAAGCCGCACAGGCCCCCTAACTTGAATGCCTCGCACATAAATCGGGTTCCTCTTGAGGTGTGGGATGCCACCAATATCACACACGACCTTACAACCTTCCCGTCTCACCTCACCCCATTGGTCGATAATGCCGGCTTCACCCCGGGTGCAGAAGGAGTGGCTTTTGCACATTGGAGGCCTGCTGGTTGCCGGTTTTTGTACCACATGTATGGAGCTGAGGGGGTAATTCAGTTTTCCCAATTTTGGCAGGAGTACGGCTACCCGGAGACTGAACGACTAAGGTATCTACAGGTGCGGCATTGGGCACTACACCCGCAGGTTCGCGCTAGGGCAGATAGACGTTTATCCTCATACGAAAGATAGCTCATCACCCGCAAGACTGACGCCAAACCTATCTCCGACATTTACTAGATGTTGCAGACCACACAGGTGTACGCACATAATCCAGGTAGGGAGCGATGGGAGAAAGAACTGGGCTGGACCCTCAGTCACAAAGAATGGGGGGAGATCTACTATAGGGCCAGACATTCTGCATACCACATGGGGCTCACAGAGACATTCACGAAAGTTGTGACATATTGGTATTATACCCCAGACAGACAACATGCGATGGATCGCACCCGCGAGGCGACTTGCTGTCGTGGCTGTGGCCAGATTGGCAACCTCGTGCATTTGTTGTGAGAATGCATACATATTCAGTCCTATTGGGCTCAAGTGTTAGATGAAATAGACTAGCACTACGAGACGGAAATCCCACGCTTCCCAGCTAGTAGCACACTAGGTCTCCCTAATTTCCTGACCTACCCTCTAATACCCTCAGAGGCAGACAGATGTCTATCGCACTAGGCTCATCGGTTCAAAATATACTTACACATTGGCGTACTCTCACTATACCCTCCTTTGTAGGTTGGCTTCACTGATTATGGCACGTGCTCTGGATGGAGAAACGGTCACTTACTATGGCGGGAGAGGGATCCACATATGACGACCTGTGGCAACCATTTCTATCACTCTTGGCCATCGAATTCCGAGAAGTTACATGTCCCCGATATCTTAGGCTGCTGCGTCTCACAGATCCACGGAAGTCAGACTGTTAAACAGGTCAGTGAGGGCTTAGCATAGGTGAGCGGAGGACCGGGGGGTTAGCCGGGGACAGGGAGCACCGGACGGGAGGAGGTGGGGGAGGGGTACCTGGGAGAGGGGGTTGCCCACGGTTTTCTTTTCCCTTTGTTTGTTTTTACAATTTTATTCCATGCAAGAGCCATTGGCCGATACGGTCTGTCTGGAACGCTGAACTCAAGCTCTCAGCTGACATTGCCCGGTTGTACTGTCTCGATCTTGTTTGATGACAGCTAACTGTACTTGGAAGTAATTACGTGTTTAAATTCAATAAAGGTATTTGAACCATAAAAAGAAATAAATATACTGTAAGAAATGCGGGTTACATTGGGCACAGCACGGAGACTGCTCTACTGTATATGGTGGAGCACTTACGCTCCGTGCTGGATGCGGGTCAAACGGCGGCGCTTGTGCTATTAGATCTGAGCGCTGCCTTTGACACCGTGTCCCACCCTATCCTTCTGCTTCGTCTGGAGGAAGCTGGTGTCACGGGGACTGCTCTCCAGTGGTTCCGTTCCTTTCTTGCCAACCGCTCCTTCTGCGTGGCCATCCCGCCCTATCAGTCCAAACTCCATCCGCTGAATCTGGGGGTTCCCCAGGGCTCCTCGCTGAGTCCCACGCTTTTCAATCTGTACGTGAGACCGCTAGCTGAGGTGGTCAGGCACTGGGGTATGACCATGGTGTCATGTGCCGATGACACCCAGCTAGCGGGGATGCGGATGTGGATGCCCCCAGATTCCAGAATGGACTTCAGGCGGTCGCCAGCTGGATGACTTCTAACTGTCTCCAGCTGAACGCCAGCAAGACGGAGGTCATGATCTTTGGCAAACAAACGGAACTCTGGGAGATAGGTGGTGGCCGTCGGATCTGGGACCTATGCCAACCCCGGTCGCTGAGTTAAAAAACCTTGGGGTTTGGCTTGATCCAAAGCTCTCTTATGTCTGCCACACCAAACGCACGGCGGACTGCTGTTTTGGTATTTTACGCGGGCTACAGCCTGTACCTAAATTTTTTGACGCCACCACCAGGCAACTTGTGGTTCAAGCTACTGTGATCTCTCGGCTTGACTACGCCAGCTCCCTGCTAGCGGGATTAAATCAATCGGAAACCACCCGCCTGCAGCGTGTTCAGAACGCCGCAGCGAGAGCTGTTGTGGGACTTCCTAGATTCTGTCCAACGCTAACACTTTGCGTACGCTGCATTGGCTGCCGATTGCGCAAAGGATCCAGTTCAAGGTCCTGTGTGTAGCTCATAAAATCCTCAAGGGATCCCCTGCTATGCTCCTCTCCAATCTTCTGTCCAGCTATGTTCTGACCAGGGCCTTAAGATCTTCGGACTTAGAACTCGCGGTTGTTCCCCGCTTTCAGCGTTGCAGGGCAGGCGGCCGTTCTTTCCAAGTTCGTGCCGCAACGTTGTGGAACTCTCTTCACCCTGCGATTCGCGCCCTTAGGGATCTGCTTTCCTTTCGTCGAGCCCTAAAAACTTTTCTGTTTCCTTAAACTCTCCCTGCTTTGTTCTGTCCAGTTGTGTTGTGTTTCTACCTTGTCGGGCGCCAGGATGCTCCTTCGCTGGAGCATCTGTGCGCCTAATAAATGAATCTAACATAACATAACATAACATTGAGGGGAAAGGGAAAGACTGTGCATAAGATGAATCATTATACAGTTATGCAATTGCTATATATCATTTCTTTGCATATGAATAAATACAGAAACAATTAGGCATAAATATTACAGTGAGTTCATAGAGAGACTTCACATTTTCGAGTAGGTGGTACAATCGCAATATTCATACATGGAAACATTGTAATGCAATTGAACAAAATATGTAATCCGATTAAAACACCTTGACGTCTAAGAAACATCAACAGTCTTATCTTTATTTAGATACTTATGCCACTTGAGACCATTTGCACCAGCGTGGTTATGCAACGTTATGGTTCTAGAAGGGACCCAGAGTATTTCTAAGATGTGCACAGGTGTGAATAAAAAAAAAAAGAAAAAAGTGAATGTCTCACATGAATGAGGGAAGGTGTGGTGAGTATGACCCTGGGGGTTGGTATAATGCTGGTGGAAGTGCATTTTATCGGTCATGAAAGGAGTTTGCTGAGGGAGAGGAGACTTTCTTAGAGGAGAAATCATGGAGGCTTTTGGATCAAGGCTCTTGCATCTAGCGCGTTCCATATTGAACAACATGAGGCTCTCCACGGGGATAGCTGTAGTGCAATGGTATTAGCACCTCTTAGAAAAGTTAGCCACTCTTGACACATAGAAAAAGAGACCGCTTTGAAGTTTTTACAGTTGTTTAGTATTAGTTTGCAGGCTAGAGTGAGCATTAGGTCTAGTAAAAAACGGTTGTTGTCTTTCTTGAGTTCGGAATCCAAAGGACCCAGAATAATGTAAGTGAACTCTTTTGTGGGAAGAAAATTTAGGGTGTGTCTGATGCAGTCTAAAACTTTATTCCAAAAGTCTTGGAGGAGGGCGCATTTGAATAGCATGCATGCTACGGAGCCCTCTTTTTTGTAGCAGCACCAGCAGTTGGAATCTTGCTTGAATCCAGCCTTAAAGAGTCTGGCGGGAGTCCAGTATGTCCTATCTATTATCATATATTTAGTTTGTGATCAAATAGGTGAGATTTTATGAGAAAAGAGAGACTTGTTGATGGCGATCCAGTCAAAGGCTATGTCTGTCTTGTTCGATTCAGCTTCCCATTTACGCTGATTACGAGATAGTTTCATTTTGGTTTGGTAGGAGAGTTTTGGATATGCTAGAGACCAGGTGTCCTACTTTGAGTAGGCGGCTAAGAAGGGTTGGCACCCAAGAGTTTCTTTTTGGCAAGTTTTACTTTAAGCTGCAGGAATTTATAAAAATCTAGATTTACTAGATTGAACCGATTTTGCAACGCTGAGAACGGTAGAGGAGAAGTTCCTTCAAAGATGTCTTGCACTAGGTTAATGCCTTTACGTGACCAGTCCGACCAGAAAAATGAGGAACCGTCAATTTTAAGTGTGGGGTTATACCATTGAGATTACAGGAAGGAATATTATAACTTGACCTCCAGACTTGAGCCAAGGATCATGAGGGCTTTTTTAGTGTTCTGTATAATGTTTCTAGAGTGGGGTAGATGAGTTGTGTCCATTGTGGCTAATGCAGAGAGAGGGGTGTTCTGTATGAGGGACCTTTCTATCGCCATCCAGGGGGTTCATAAAATGGGTTATCAATGAACCTGCTTGCATAGAAAGGCTGTTTGATAATTTCTGGAGGTGGGTAGGGAGAGGCTCCCTTTGTCCTTGGCCAGCTTGAGCTTTTGCCCTACCACAGGAATTTACTAAAGGTCTTGTCAATATATTTTTTTAATTCTTCTGTTAGGATCATGGGCAGCACGCTAATAATATAATTGATTAGAGGAGTGATCATCATCTTTAGTGTCTCGGCTATGTCCCACCATGATAAAAATGTAGGTGACCAAGTATCTAGAAGGGAGTCTATTTTTTTGGACAGTATTTTTTCATAAGTGTGTAAAGTAGTGATTAGTTCGTTTGTGAACTCTAGACCTAGATATTTGATAGAATCCTGTTGCCAGGTGAGGCCTGAAGAGCCTAGGATACTTTTTCCACCACAACAGCTGAGGAGTTTTACCTCAGATTTGTCCTTATGAAGGGAGTGCCCTGATACTTCTGAAAATTGGTATAAGGTATTCATTGGGGCTGGAATGGCTGTGGAGGCATTTTCAGTGAAAATTAGCACATTGTCTGCGTATGCAGCCAGTTTGATGGTTGCGCTACCAAAGGACATACCGGCAATGTCTTTACTTTCTCTGATATGTTGGAGGAAGGGTTGCAAAGCTAGAAGAACAAGCATTAAAAATGCAATAGGTCTTGCCTTTAAGTTAAAGCCATTTGCTTTGCTATACAATACCTATAGCAAAGCAATTGGCTTTAACGTAATAAAAGGCAAGACCTATTGCATTTTCATTGCTTGTTTGTGCAGTCTGCAGATTACCAGACCACAAATGTGAAGACTGTAAAATGCAGCCAAACCTTAATGTAATGAGATCTGTCTTTCAACATCAGTAACCATTCGCACAATGTTCCTAAACATGCAATTCCGCTTCTTTTTGTGGCATGGAACCTATAATGCACCAAGAGATTTTCAGCTTTGTGTTATATATTTTAAGAGTGGGCTGAGTTACTTTCACGCAGACTCTTAGTGGAGGCTGTCACTGCCAAGTAGCTAAATTCTAGAATTGCTTTTCGGGTTTTGGATCAGTCAATTAGATTAGCTTGTTAACATGCTGGGCAAACGACACAGGTAATAACATGGAAAAACTGGAAGTGACGTACCAATGTCTCACACTGGCATGTAAACCAACCTGTGCTGTCTATTCGAGTATAAAAAAGAACCTGCCTCTGAGTTAAGAGTGAAAGAAAATTCACATTTTCAAGCTGTGCTTTACGAGGATACAAGTTCAAAAGATTGTTGATCTTCATTGGTTAAAAAAAGAAAATAGAGTAATCTGCTATTGGAGACTGACATGTATTTGTGTGGCCACAAGTGGAATCTAAGGATATATCACACACTCAAGCATTGTGCCTTAAGGGCTTTCACTTTTCTGCATAATGAGGACTAGTAGAAAAAAATAAATGTACCTACTGTTAATAATCTGCAAAGTATTCCATTCCATCACCGCTATAAATGGCAATGCGAGAAATGGCTGGGATGTTAACGTCAAATTCGGACCCGTCAGTAAAGGGCAGTGGCAGGCTCTATGAGCATACCCTGTCTCACAGGGGATGTGGTGGAGAGCAGATGTTGTAGTGCGGTAGACTGTCGCTTTTGGGGGGACAACTGATTAGCAGATGGGGGCGGGTACAGATTGACACAGTGGATGACTTTAGTGTTCTGAGCAGCCATATTAAATGCCAGTGGTAAACAGAGTCAAGCACTTTACTATTTTCTCTTCTTTACTGTCTGAATGAAAGGGCCGCAGATGTACCCAAGGCCTGCTCAAGTCTCGAAAGGCTATTTTCTGCTATTGCCTTTTAAAAATGTTTAGCACGCTTCTCCGCCCGGAGTATTTGCATCAGCTGGCGTTGGAGCAATCCTCAAACCCTGAGGCTAAAGCAAGGCGGGCAGGCTGCAGACTGAGTTCTGAGTGAATGGTTCCCTAATCGTTAACCCTACACTCCAATGTTAAAGCTTAAGGTGATCGTGCCAGGCCAAATCCACACCTGCCCAGCCTCTGTTCTACCTAGGTGTCCTTCTCCGACTAGCCCCTTTTTTGCCCGCAGCACCGGGGAGGGTATTCAAGGCGGGTGGCCTCACCTTCTGCCAACAGTGGGACCGGTTTGCCCCTAAAAACGGCACTGTCGCCTCTGCCCTGAATTCCGGCAGGCGACCCTGGGCGATGTACATTAGCGAAGACCGAGCCTAGCTAGTGTGGCGCCTGAAATGCCATTACCTTGTATTATGTAAGGAATGTAAGTAATTCTTAAAACATAAGTACAGTGATACGTTCTGTATTATACACCGCGTATCTCGTACACCTGGGTAGTGTATGAACCACAAATATACTGTGGCAAGATTGAGGTCCCACACACTGATGCACCTGGCAAGCAAAATCTGGCATGATAAAAGTCTTGCCACTCTCCCTGTCTAAGCTGCCTGAGACAACTGGATTCCCAACTCGCATAATAATGTCCATCGAAAGGGCTCCCTGACAGTCAGAAGCCATGTCTCAACCCAGCTGCCGCGCCGACACACGCATGTTTGACTCAGGGCCTCGAATACTCTGGTGGAAACCATCCATCCGTGCGCTAAACCAAACCGGCAACGCCGCTGCCCTCTGGGAGGCTAAGGAGCAGCATTCCAAGAGAAATTTCCTGCGCGGACACCACACGATCGAAAATCATGCTCTGCCCCAGAGCCACTGCAACGGGCAAGCCAGCCACAGGACCGCTCGGTGGCAAGCCACCCAGCATGGGGCCGAAAACCAGGCCGGGCAAAGACAACGCAAATCAAACACTGTGCTCATGCATCCCTATACGATAACTTGAAACACTGGGAGCAGAAAGGCACAACGTCACCTGCAGTCTTCCCCTCCATCAAGGGCAAGGTAGGGCCAGGGGAGGAACGTCTCGAAAGAGGGCACCAGTCCCCGCTCAAAGGGGCCCCGGATTCCTCAAAGTTGGGCCACAAGTGCATATACTCGCGCCCTCGACAGCACCACAACATGTGCAAATAGGAGGGGCCGGGTCGAACCTCCAGTGCAAACACCTTGGACATGCGGGCGGCCACCAGGCACTCCTCAACTCGCGCCCCTCCCATGTCTGGTAGGACACTCAAATTGTGAAGCGCTCTGATACCCCTCGGGATCAAGTTCGCGCTACATAAAACTTTATAAATAAATAAAATAAAATAAAACACTGCCAAATTAGGAAGATTGTGTTCCTCCGGAGCGGAGCTGAACACTCACGCTGCCATCTTATTCTGCATCCAAGCCACGGCCCCATTACCATAGATTTTTAACCCCTGAACCTCAGCAGCACGGAACGTTGGATTTAGGAAGTGGTTGAGTGTCCAGCAGCAGGATGGATCAGCCATAACTAAATTGGCACAATGAAGTGAGAGGTCTCTGTATCTGACTGCCATTAACATTTCTGAAGCAGCAATTGGTGAGGGCAATAGCAAACCAGGCTTAAAAACCTCTTCACTTTGAATTAACAGAAAGTATATTCCCACTCCTCACCTCTGCAATCTTCCAAACAGCGGTGTTCAGTAAAAAAAGATATTGAGCAGCACCTTGCTAAAAAAGGTTAACAGAATTGATAAAAGTGGTCCTACTTACTTCTCGCTGAATTGTCTTGGAGGCCACCCTCCAAACAAAGGATTGTAGGCAGTACACGTCCACTGTCTAGGAAGCTTTTCTACTCACATCTTGTACCATGCCACAACCAGGGGCAATCCACTTTGTTTTTGTAACTACTCTAAGCCAAACTTTTAAAAGTGGACTTCAGAAAACATCCACCCACTTGCAGAATCTCCTTTTCAATTTCGGCAGTAGTTATTCCATTTAGTCTCGCACATTGCCCTCATTATTTTGAGCGCTGCTTAAACCTCTAGATACTTCCTTATATATGCTGTCAGCCATTGCTTTACTCTTCCAGCCGATGAGCAGATCAGCTGTTTTCGCTGAACCGGTCTAGGGGTAGCCTTTCAGGAAATACATTGTCTGCCTAATTGTAGTCCGTATCAAAGATTCCTAATATAGCACTGTCTCACGTGCAAATAATGTTTCCTTTTACAGTTTTTGCCTCATCTGGTTGGATGCAATCTCAAGTAAAGCTTCCTCTGTATTCACAGGAAAATTGACCTTCCCTTAAAGCTTTGCGTTATTGTCTGTAATTTTAACAGTTTAACAGTCTTTCAAATTACCCTTTACCTACTTTCCTTCCTCTGCACGTCTCCTTACTCGAAGTCACAAGCTTTCTGCTTTAATTCCTATTATTGAATTTCTGCAAGGCGCTCCTTTGGAAATTCATACTAACTAATTCCCTGTTGCTCATCTATTATTGCTGCCAACCATTTGCATGAATTGACATACCCCATCCCTACTAAAGTTCACGCCTAACTTCTATTAATTTAATCTACCATATAGAAACTGGAGTAAAGCTATGCAATGGATTTGGTAAGAGCACAAGGCCAATCCCAATAACCTGCAGTATTCACTAGAAAATAAAAATTACCTTTGGTTCTGGAGCAGTGTGCTACCCAGCTTAAGCGCTTTAATAATTTACGAATACATGCAACTAAAATTCAAAACAATATATAAGCCTTCTGGATCACACTAATACCTTAACAAGTGGTGGAGTGCTGTTCATAGAGGCTGCATAATAATGTGCTTACGCTGCTAGACAGTCTTGCTCTCAGATAAGATGGAAATGTAATTGAGTGCTGTTCATAGCCCAGTCTTGTAACAGTCCATAGCATTAATGCACCCATCACCAAATGAGCAGGCATGCAATGACCCAAGAACTCTTCAACGTGCCACTGGCCGGTAGAGACCTTAATTTACTCCACCACTGCAGATCCTGACAAGCTACACACTACAACCGCTTCCTGACACCTCACAATGTCAATTGGACATGGAATGATATTAGCAAAGTCCATCCCAGCAACTCTCTCTCCCATGTCTCCCTCAAACGTATGATAGCTCAAGACTATAAACTTAAAGGATGATCTTCCCCAGGGGGAGTGAAGGGGAGAGTGCTTTGGAATGGTGGGGAATGGAGCTGGGGGGACAGGTGGGCTTGCATATATTATCCCTTTTGTGCAGTATATTGCTTATTGTGACTGGGTTGGGCCTGGAGCTGGTTGTGCGACGGGGGCGGGGGGGGGGGGGGGGTTGATTGAAAAGGGTGTGGGGAGTTGGAGGGGATGGGGTCTGGGGTGGGAGGACTGGGTGCAGGGGGGCTGGTTGGGAGGTTTTTTTTTTAACTTGCTCATGTGTGTGTGTGCAGTGAAAAGTCTATTGCCTCAGATACTGTCGTGTTTATGCCTGCAGTCGTCCCTAGGGTATAGGGCCCTGCATTACTTGTGCAATCTGACAATAAAACTTGTTTTAAAAAAAAAAAAGACTATAAACTTAAACAGAAATATATCAGATTGGACAACCTAGTGAAGTAACAATCTAAGTGGACTATGATCATAAGAAATACCATAAAGGGATCCGCAGAGCTGCTAAAAAAAGCTAGGTTACTGAGAACCTTAAACTCTCTGCCTGCCTCTCACACCTCTTCATTCATCACACTACTAAGCTCTGCGTCCTATAAAACGATAACCACACCTCGGTGGACATCTTGTACTACATGGAAACACTTCCTGCATAGGATCAAAACAAAGACATCACACTTCCAGCCACAAATCCTACATAGTATAGTGTGCTACCCATGTAGACAAGTACTTCCACGTAGAGATAGAAAGCATTATATAGATGGTGGAATACAAAGAGTTAGTTTTTAAAAAGACAATGATTATTCACAGGATTGCAGAAGATACAGTGAACAACATTAACAGAAATTAAAATTAAATAAAGTATAAAAGTATTAAACATAGTCGAGTATTGTTGTATAGCCAATAAAAAGTGACCCAGCGCCACATCCACCCCAAGGTTCTTAATTTCTCCCAATATATTTAGTCTATCCTTGCGTGAATACACATAAAAGTTTGAAGACACTGTGCGGAACTCATGTCTTATTCTAAAAAATAAGACTATCTAATACCAGTTGCTAGGCTAAAAATGCGAATCTTGTTAAAATGGTTTGACATTTTGTCGCATTTCCGACCCAATAAAGCCCTTCCCTCGCCACCCTGAGGTCATTACAACTTTCCATCCCGGTTCTCCATTTCAGGATTTCCTCTGCCTCACTTTACATTCAGGGAATTATTTCAAATAATTAAAAGAACAATACCCCAAAATAATTGACTGTTGTGGAGACCAACCTTCTTGCCAAATACTGCAGATCCGGAGGAGGACTATTTTGTGACCTTCTCTTACAGCCAATTCCTTCCTCGTAACTGCACAGAATCCTGATAAAAACGAGAAGCTATCAACGAACGGACCAATTGCTCTACACAACCTTATCAGGGAGCATTTATAACATTTAATTATTAGTCAGTATAACTGCTGACAGTATGATCACTACTGAGGATATGATACCTAATATAGATTTTATGATCCTTATCCCAGCAGACTGCTGCCAACAGCACTGATGACTTGAAAGATCGAACGGCCAGGAAGGCCCAAATCTGTCATGTGCATCTTTCCCGCCAGGCTGTAAACTCAGTTCGCCCATCAGTATCCAGAAGTTTCTATATTTATTTTCGTTAAAGCGAGATTTTGTCCTTAAGCGCTTTCCATGGTGGTAGTCGGAAACAGGTTCATACATATAATCACTTTAGCCTCGATGTCCTTCAAAGCTGGGCTGCAGATCAAAAACTGCAAAAACGTCATCCCTAAATTCAAGTAAGGAACAACTACTTCAAGCTTTGTTTCCTGTAACCAAGAGGAAGACCCCACTTTCTTACAACTAAATACTACAATCTTAGTTTCATCGATATTCGTTGCCAGCTCGAGCTCAAAGTAATAATTCTTAAGTGTACTCATTTTTCTCTGCAAACACAGAGGGGTAACGTATAGCAATGCCAGGACGTCTGTGTACAAAAGAATAGCCTTCTACCATTGGCGAAAAAAAATAGATGCCTCAGAGTTGTAGACAAGAAAGTACAGGGGCCAGGATTGCACCCCTCTTTGCCTCAGACTGTTTACGGCGTTGACAACAGCCCGATGTCCATAAAACAACAGTATAGAGCCTGCAACGTGGACAGCACGGCAGCCTACCTCCGCATCACACAGAGTTCAATCATGGAATGCTCGACTGGAGTCCTGATTCTTCCCTGGAAATTAGATATTAATGCTGAGGTACTCAGTAGCTGTAATATTAATTTGTAAAAAGGCCTTGGCGGCTGTAGTAGGCAGAATAGCAGGGTACAAGTTCTTACAAAAATAGAAGGTGGACTAATTATACCAGCATGACCCTGTCTGGCAGGCAGGTCGCTCCCCCACGCCGCGCAGCTCCTCCTGTCTGTGCACGCATCTCAGCCCAGCTGCCGTGAGTTCAAGGCCCGCCTCGACCCGCAGGCTACCACCTGAGCCTCATCCCTGGTGGCAGTGGTAGGCCTTAGGTTTGCTTTCTCTGCCGTCTTATTACCGTTCTACTGCTCTTATTGTACTCACTTTTGTGCCTGATTTACTGTGCCTGTTGACTACTTGTTCCCCCCTTTTTCCACTGTGCCCTTTCTCCTTTTCTGCCACCACCAGTCCTGCTTCCAGCCGCTGTGGCAACACCCCCCCCTCCCGCTCCCATTCGTCCGAGCTGCTCTGACCTCCCACCTCCCCATATTATGGCGGCCCGACGAATGCGCGCCTAAGGCAAGCCAGTCTGTGCCCCTCCCTGACTGGACTGCGCCCAGCCCCAGAAACCCTGGCCCCGCAAACACCACAACATCCGACAGCGCTACGATGCCAGCACCCTCCATGCATTCAACCCCGGACATGAACACACCTGCTACCTGGCCACCCCGAAGCGCACCCAAGGACCCTTCACCTGCCCGAACTGCAGCTTCACCAGCACTCTGCCCGCTAAACCACCAACCGAAGGACCCAACTACCTCAGTTGCTTCCTCCTCAACACCCGCTCCGCCCGCAAACACGCCGTCGAACTCTGGGACCTTCTCGACTCTACCTCCCAAAATGTTGCCTTCCTGACAGAGACCTGGCTGAATCCCACCTCAGCTCCTGACATCGCCATAGCCATCCCGGAAGGCTAAAAGATCACCTGCAGGGACCGCACCAACGGCATACGAGGAGGGATTGCCATCGTCCACAGGAACACCATCAGAGTCTCGACCAACACCGACGACACCCTCCGCACCGCCGAACGCATGCACTTCCAGCATACAGTGGTGTAGAGTAATTGGCATAGAGTGCAGTGGTTTAGAGTAGTGTGGTGTAGAATGTAGTGGTGCGTCGTGACGCAGTGTAGAGTGAAGTGGCATAGAGTGCAGTGGCATAGAGTAGATTTTCTCAGTGTAGAGTGAGGGGTGCAGAGCAGAGAGGAGTGGCCTAGATTGGAGTGGTGTAGAGTGCAGTGGTGCATAGTACAGTGGGGTAGAATTCAGTGGCATAGAGTAGAGAGGCATTGAGTGAATTGGCATAGAGTCCAGTATCATAGTGCATGGTGCACGGTAGAGTGTACTGGTGTCGGGTGGTGCAGAGTTCAGTAGTGGAGAGTGCAGTGTTGCACAGTAGAGTGCATTGGTGTGGAGTTCAGTGATGTTAAGTGGTGTCGAGTAAAGTGAAGTAGAGTGTAACGTGTAGAGTGCAGTGACCTAGAGTAGAGTATTGTAGAATATGGTGGCATACAGTGCAGTGGTGTAGAGTAGATTGGCGTAGAATAAAGTGGAGTGGCACAGGGTAGATTTCAGTGGCTTTGAGTGCAGTGGCATAGAGTGGAATGGTGTACAGTGGAATGGAGTGGGTGGAGTGCATTGGCGTTGAGTAGAATTTTTCAGAGTAGAGTGCAGTGCCATAAAGTGCAATGGTGCAGAGCAGATAAGAGTGGCTTAGAGTGAATTGGCGTAGAGTCGAGTGATGCAGAATAGAGTGGCGTACAGTGGCGTTCAGTTCAGTAGAGTAGAGTGGTGCAGAGTAGAGTGTAGTAGCATAGAATGTAGTGGTGTAGAAGAGTGCATTGGTGTAGATTGTAAGGGCGTTTAGTTCAGTGACAAAGAGTGCAGTGTTGCAGAGTAGACTGGCATAGATTACTGTGGTGTGTAGTAGAGTGGCGTAGAGTGCATTGACATAGTGGTGCAGAGTAGAGTGGCGTAGTAGCTCGTCAGCTACCAGTAGATCTCCAGCTACCTGCGAGTAGCTCTTGTGTGTTCAGCTCAGACTATTAAATTAGAAGCTTTTGCTTGTTTGAATTATTATTTTATACCAAAATTAAAAAGCATGTATTCAAGACAAAAATGTATATATTTTCAGATCACATAAGATGATGATTGAAGAAAAATGGTCAATTTTCAAAATTAATTTAAAGATATTATTTGAGTTGGAGAGATTTATTACTCCTATTATGATTTTATTTTAGTGCTGGTTGGGTTGTAGCTATGGATGTTTGGTATGACCCTTGAAGATGTATTCAAAATTGATGATGCTGTGGTACTCACTGTCACATCACTAACACCAGTAGCTCAGGAGGATTTTCGTTGAACACAAGTAGCTCTTATTACAGAAAAGGTGGGAGACCCCTGGTTGTATAGTGTCGAGGAGTGCATTCGGTTTGAGTAAAGTGGTGTAGAGTGCATTGGCATTGAGTGCAGTGGTGCAGTGGCATAGAGTGGAGTGGCGCAGAGTGCAGTGGCGTAGATTCGTTTTTTACAGACTAGAATGATGCACGGTAGAGTAGAGTGGCGATGAGCAGAGTGGCATGGAGTGCAGCGATTAGAGTGTTATACAGTAGATTTGCATCGAGTGGAGATGTACACAGTAGAGTGCAGTTCCGCAGAATGGAGTGGTGTAAAGTGCAGTGGCAAAGAGGGCAGTGGTGCATAGTAGAGTAGTGTTGGGTAGAGTGCATTAATGTAGAGTATAGAGCAGAAGAGTGAAGTGACATAGATGGAGTGATGCAGAGTAGATTGCAGTGACGAGGTGTGGGGCAGAGTAGAGTGGAGTAAAGTGAAGTAAGCACAGTGTGGTAGCATTCTGCAATTACAGACAACACGTCTTCAATTCAAATGACCATCACTTTGCTTCTAATTCAGCTTCTCCAAATGCACTACCCTATAACTCACCCATAACTCTCCCAATATATCTTCTACCTCCAATCTGACTCATCTCATACCTTAGTCTACAAAGCTTTCCAATGCACTACCATATTTCTCACCCTATACCTCGCTCAATATGTCCTCTACCTCAACGACTCTTCTCAAACCTCATTCTACTTCTCTTTTCACTGCACTACCCTATACCTCTCTTAATATATCCTGTACCTCAACTCTCTGACTCATCTCAAACCTCATTCTACTATTCTTTCCAATGCACTACCCTATACCTCTCTCAATATATCCTCTACCTAAACCCCATTCCTCTACTATGACCCCCAAAATAACCCTTTCTGGACTCTTTTCAATCCAAATAACAGACTAACATGTCCACCGCTCATATTAATTTCATATTCCCCTAAACAAATTCACCAGTAATCCTGTTTGGGTTCCGGAGTAGCATGCTACCCGCCGAAAAGCACTTCAATATCTCATCAGGGGTAACAACCGCTATACAAATGCAAACCCTTCCCTCTATTATCCCTCCACTATCCTTTCCAATCCAAATTACAGACTAACGTATCCTCCGCTCAAATTAATTACATATTTCACTAAACTAATTCACTACTAATCCTTTTTGGATTCCGGAGTAGCGTGCTACTCACTGAAAAAGCGCTTCAACGCCTCGTCAGGGGTAGACATACAGTGTTGTCACATTAATCCTCTCACTTTACAGTTAGAGAAAGAAAAGTAAACACCAAGCTTCCTGGAATACATTGACTGACATTTGATGTCTGAATTTGAATACACAGCAAATGTGATAAGATAAGACCAAGCTTTAAAGGCCTGTTTACAGAAATCCAGCACTGGTGAAGGAATACAGTAAATTGGATTTGGGCAACAGAAGGGACGAACTCAAGCTGAACAGCCTAAAACAAATAGTCAGCAAATAGAAAGCAAGCAGTTGTGATTTACAAATCGAAAAGCCAAAGGTAAGCAATGGGCAGAATCGATTCCCAGGGTGGCTTTCCGAATGTACCCAAGATTTCGTTAGTAAACCAGAAAGCTTCGCTGTTTGGTAGGCTTTGACCTAAAAAATAGAAGTGAAAGTGACACAGGGAAGTGCAACTGAAAAGCTGCAGGATACTTTCTGTTGGGAGAATCTTCTCAAGCTTTCTTCACTAAGCCCAGCAGACTTTCTCTTTCTGATTACTGAAATGACAATACTGTTTCTATACCTTCTTTTCCTAGTTGTATAACAAACCATTGCTCCTCAGGTCATCTGCTTCTGTGTAATGAAGTGCGTGCCCGGTTTAGAATGGTGCCCAGGTCAATTAGTCGCCTCTGCGCTCTCATGCCATTTATTACTGAGAACCGTGCCTGTGGAATAGAGGGTTGAAAACACTCTGATGTTGCATTACAAGTGTATGTGATAGCATACACTGTTGGAAAAGGCAAGAAGATGCGGTAGCGGGCAAAAGGTGACAACACCAACACCTCTCCGTGTCCCTTGGCCTTGGGTTTAAGTGGGCAGAGTACTCCCCCCCCCTAAAAACAGTTGGGGGACGCAGTGTACCCACGACAACCTCCAACTTTTCGGCATTGGTTATCTGAGAGCATTTCTCCTGAGTACGTGTATACTTCTTGCCTAAAAAGAAGTGCACTTCAGTGCCATGGCTGGTGGGTAAGTACTTTAAGTGTCTTTTCTTTCCATTCTGTAGGTTTTTTTTGTGATAAGTTTCATCCTTGTGAATTTAAAATATTTCTCAGTATCCAGTAACTTAAAACCGATTGGACCTTTCTTTTGCACTAATGAGGATCATATTTTGATGTGATTTATTAAAACTAAAGAGTTGTTCGGCCTATTCTAGGTAAAACTGCCTGCTAGAAAGAAGTCGAACTGTCCTATTAACATTTAATGCAGTGGTTAATTGTTTTTAAATGTAGAATTATTATTGCAAACAAATTACTTTCAGGTGCCATGTGTCTAATATTTAGTCATATGACCTGTAATGGATAACACAAACAGAAATAAAGAAAACATGTTATCCTTAACTGTCTCCTATTAAGATATTTTTTAGGTTTTTTTTGTCCTTTTTTGCCACCAATGTGTGAAGATTATAATTTGTAGATGCATATTGCTTGATGAGAAATGTATGTACTATATTGTGTATTAGAACTTGCAATAAAATACATTTTAAAGAATGATTACTTCTCGCACATCAGATTCAAATTTTATTTTATAATCTGTTTGTTGTGCCTGTTATTCATTGTGGAATCTTTTTGAGCAAGGATGTGTCTTATCTTTGTTGGAATAGGTACTGAAACATAAAAGTATTTCCTATGTAACTATGTGATTTTGTTGTTGTTTCAGAAAACACATCTGAACAGAAAGGATCTACAGTGCTGCGTACAGTATCCTATACACGACTGTGTCCTGAAGTTTCTAAACGGAGAAGCTGGGCTATACGTCTTTGTTCTTTGGTAATGGTGTTTTCAGTTACTCTGTTGATATGTGAGTCGCTCATGGCAGCTGCATTTCTAAATGTGCTCTGCCTCATTACAAGGAACATATTTCTCTCAAAGTATTGATCTCCTTTTCTTTCTTGCTTATTGCTCTAAAATAACATTTCGCATTTCTTTTGCTAACAATATACTTTTTATTCAACTGTGTGGTCATTAGTCAGAAACTCAACCAGTACAAGGCCACGAGCAACATGTATATTTGCATATTGTATTTCTTTAGCAAACCTAGCCGTAAGGCAGTGGAGCGCTGTACATAGCCAAAGACGAGCATAAAGTCAACGAATAACAGGATAGAGAAGCTGGGTTTAATGCATTGTGATGTAGCATTCCTGAAGTGTCTTCAATACTTTCCTGTATTGGTCCTGATTGATCTGGGGATGTTTTTGCAGATACTGTGTGCATAAAGTGGAACTTTGCAAACACTCTTTAGTCCTTTGGTATCATGGCTGTTGGTGTGTCGAGAACCACCAGAGATGGTGATCTTATCTGCAAGATAAGCGAGGGTGTTGGTCCTGCAACAGGTATGTCCAGACGTGTTCCATTCTCTATGCCATAGAACTCAAGCCAAGCTATACCTCACGGACAAGAACTAAGAAGGTCGAAACTGAGTGGTGGTGGGTTTGGTTCCCATCTAGATGGGACCTGACCACCTGGTTTTGCAGGATCACAACACGTCATCTCATAGAGCTTTCACAAAAGATAACAAGAAGAGGTGGTCTGAAGGCGAGCTCTTAGATGGCTCTAGGATTCCTTGTGGAGTGTGGAAGAATCCACAAATTTAATGATGCAGTGTTTACATACAGGCACTGTCAGTGATGAGCATCAAGAGCACCTGAAATGTGGGACATCAGTTTGGTGCTCCATAAGGAAAAACTCCTAAAAGGATGCACCCAAATGACAGTTCAAAAGTTTAAAAAAATGTCTTGCGGTCTTCCTGCTGGTAGTCTTCTTGGAAGAAAAGATGCTGTACCAAGAGTTGCACATTACTCTTAAACCCCCAATGACCGCAACAAGTCTATCTGTTCTTCCACATCCTCCCTTGGGCCATTATTATTTATTGAATCGATATGGGTGCTGGCATACTGCAGCCTGGAAAATCAATTTATGGATGGTATCCTAGCACCTACATCTGGTTATTATTAGTGTTATAGTCCCCACAATGGGCAATAACTAAGAAGACCCGAAATACAGGGTAAAATAAAATATATATTCAATTTTTCAAAAGAGACTTTATTTCGGTTTAATTCACCGGGTTTAGCAATGTTAAAAATCAATCAAAAGAGATTATTAAAATATATATATATATATATATATTTTAACATCACCACATTCGTGTCCCACTGCCCTGGCAGGGTATTAGCTGTTTTTTCCCATTGAACAAAGTGAAACAACATTACAATCATAAGGATGGATAAATCAACATATACATCTCCGATCTCTTTTTGTGAGGCTAGGCCCACCAAGTACACAAGGACATTTCTCAGATTTTTGTTTGTTTCACGGTGCAGCCCCTAGCTTTATTACTGATTCTTCAGCCATGCGCACATCCTGCCTCTTTACCAGTGTGCAATGGGTGAGGCGGGCAGGAGCATTCCAGTATCTCATTGTCTCCCGCTTGGCTAGTGCTACTTCTATAAATGCAAATCTTCTCTATGACCATTCTCCATCCACGTCTGCCATTATCCTCCGCAAAGCGAAACGGGTGTCCCTGATCCAATACCTCCTGCTAGCCTACTCAATAACTCTATGTATTTTCAACCAATATTCTTAGGTCTCTGGGCAGACCCACATCAAGTAGAAGAAGGTTCCCTAACTTGTGTAACAATGGCAAAGGTCTTCTCAGGGTAAAAATCTGCATGCTGTTTTGAAGTCTCTGGGATACAAAGACTTCTCCACCAGCTCCCCTGCTGGGAGTTCTGACCTGCCAGGAGGTACCTGTTACTGAAATGGGCCTCTGAAGGTTGTTCCTGCTGTTGGAGCTCGAAAAGAAACAAAACTTCAAGAAGCGCAACACATCTGCACATGTTTCCGACGCATTGCCAAAGAAACCGATGCAGCGCCTGCCTGGGGCTTGAGAAATCGATGCATGCCCCATCGAGTACACCGATTTACGAAGTCCAAGATCACTGCACCGATTCCGATGCAGACCCTTCTGTGAGGCTGCAAAAACCAGTTCATCGTGGGACCGTGGCTTGAGAAAGCAACGCAGAGCCGTTGCCGCCACCGCATTGAGAACCAACCGCTGCATCCCCGATCCTCCCACATCGAACCGGGGCTCCACGCCGGGAAGAACTCCGGGGCTGCAGTAAGAAACAGACACAACACCTCCTGGCACAGTAGGAAACTGATGCATCATCTCTCCTTCAGTAAAGAACCGAACCATCACCTCCCCTGCGTGGCAGTAAGGAACTGACACATCACCTCCCCTGATATAAGAAACTGACACATCCCCTTCCCTGGGTGTAAGGAACCGACACATCACCTTTCCTTCAGCAGTTTTTGTTTGTGAGTCTAACGCATCCAAGTTACTTTGTGTAGAAAGTGTTGCAACTATAATTTGCTATGGACAGAACTGTTTTTACCTTTTAAAGTCATATTTTGATTACTCTACTGTGGATTATTGTTGTTTTGGTCTTGTTTGGTTTAGATAAAGATTATGCATGTTTCTAAACTGGTGTGGTGTCCATTTGTAGTGTTTTCACTTTATTACTGTATGTGTGCACATATATGTCTCTGAGATAAGCCTGTCTGCTCATGCCAAGCTACCAAGGGTGTGAGCAGGGATTATTTTAAAAGTGTATCCCCCCTTACCCTGACTAGGAAGAAGGGTCCCTACTTGGACAAAGGTGCAAACCATTGCCAATGAGAGACCCCCATTTCTAACAGTGTGTCAATGAGATTGAGAATGGTGTCTTGAAAATGTGTGTCTTTAAGGTGTAGTCAAAGGTGAATCCAAGCAGTGAAGAGGTGGTGGCAGACTGATGTATGAATTCGTCTAACTTTGTGTTTAGAGGCCAGTATTTAGTCTGAGTTTGTCTATTGCTGCTAACAAAGAAAAGAAATTAGATTTCAGTAGAGTTTAGTTTTAGATTTCTGAATGAGGGTGGATCAAGTCTTGAGTCATTTTGTCTCTTTGGCAGCTGAGCTGTTTGGGTATATTTGTGTGTTGTCGTGATTCAAAGTTGGTTTTCCAGTTTTAAGCACATAGGCGAAGATGCCTTGAGCGAGAGAGGTGCTTACAATGTTGAGATATGGTGTCAATGCTTCTGTGTGGATGAACTGCACAGTGTTTGATAACAGGATTTCATCCTCAAAGGATGCAGCTTGTAAGTTGTTACGATGTCAGTAAGTTGTGTGCTAGACAATGCTTTGATGGTGTTACACCTGAGGGTGCATGATGACATGGGACTTAGGTTGTGATCGGTTTCATGCTGTTGTTCATTGGGTATATTAAAAGAAATGTCTACCTTTATATTTGTGTTTTTATTTTTTTAAATATTTTTTGTTACAGTTGCATAAGTGCATGTTTTCCGAAGACACAAGCATCCCATGAAGCTTATTGGATGGAGATGATCACAGATTTGACGACGCTGAAGGGATATATAAATGTGAGAACAGTTTTTGTATTTATTTACATTTTGTCTAGTCTAACCTAGCCTGTATGGTTCACAGTACTGTATTTTTACACTGCGTTGCTCTATGCTGGATTGTCAGAGTAAGATGCTGGAAAACTGTTTAAATATGATTGGTGGTCGGGCCTACACAGTGTTCCTTTGACAAACCTCCAAACCCATGCACTTTCTGTAAACAATGATTGCTGCTAAGATGTCCATGCCAATTCAGAGTTCTAAAATTTGTAAAGGTTCCAGCACTAGTGTTCATCTTTCAGTTTTGCTACAATAGGAGTTTTTGCCAGTAGCTGTTTTCATTTGGCCTCTAACGTCTTGAATTAACAGTTAAGTGAATGTCCTTTTTCCCATCAGATCATAAAGTAAGTTGTGTTTATATTCTCTATAGGCTGTTCCTAAGTTAGATGGAAAAAGAATGTTAAGGACCTATCAATTAATCAATCAACAGAATTTGTATAGCGCGCTACTCACCCGTTAGGGCCTCAAGGCGCTGAGGGGGGGGGGGGGGGGGTCGCTACTGCTCGAACAGCCAGGTCTTGAGTTGTTTCCTGAAGGATAGATGGTCCAGGGTCAGACGTAGGTAAGGGGGGATGGAGTTCCATGTCTTGGCTGCCAGGTAGGAGAAGGATCTTCCTCCGACGGTGGATTTGGGGATTCGTGGGACGGAGGCGAGGGCGAGGCTGGCGGAACGGAGCTGGCGGGTGGGTGTGTAGAATGTGAGTCGGCTGTTGAGGTACTTCGGGCCCGTGTCGTGGAGAGCCTTGTGTGCGTGGGTGAGGAGTCTGAACGTGATCCTCTTGTTGACGGGGAATCAGTGCAGGTCTTTCAGGTGGGCAGAGATGTGGCTGTGGCGAGGGATGTCCAGGATGAGTTGTGCTGAGGCGTTCTGAATGCGCTGGAGTCTCTTCTGGAGTTTGGCTGTGGTTCCAGCGTAGAGGGTGTTCCCGTAGTCCAGACGGCTGGTGACGAGGGCCTGGGTGACCGTGTTCCTGGTTTCGGTGAGGATCCATCGGAAGATCTTTCGGAGCATGCGCAGGGTGTTGAAGCAGGATGACGAGACGGCGTTGACTTGCTTGGTCATGGTGAGGGAGGAGTCCAGGATGAAGACCAGGTTGCGTGCGTGGTCCGTTGGCTTGGGTGCGGTGCCCAGGGCAGGGGGCCACCAGGCGTCGTCCCAGGCATGAGGACTTCCGTCTTGTCTGAGTTCAGTTTCAGACGGCTGATCTTCATCCATTCCGCGACATCTTTCTTTCCTTCCTGGAGGTTGGCTTTGGCGGTGGCGGGGTCGTTGGTGAGGGAGAGTATCAGCTGGGTGTAGTCGGCGTAGGAGATGATGTTGAGGTTGTTTTGACATGCGATGGCTGCAAGAGGGCTCATGTAGACGTTAAAGAGGGTGGGGCTGAGTGAAGGTCCTTGCGGAACGCCGCAGAGGACTTCGGTGGGTAGGATCGGAACGAGGGGTGGCAGACTCTCTGGGTTCTTCCGTCGAGGAACGAGATGATCCACTCCAGGGCCGCTCCTTGGATTCCCGTGTTGCTGAGGCGCTGTATCAGGGTGCGGTAGCATACGGTGTCGAAGGCTGCTGAGAGGTCCAGAAGGATGAAGGCAGCAGTTTCTCCGTTGTCGAGCAGGGACCTGATGTCGTCGGTGGCTGCGATGAGGGCGGTCTCGGTGCTGTGGTTTGCTCGGAACCCGGACTGTGAGGGGTCGAGGGATCCGTTGGTCTCGAGGAAGGCGGAGAGTTGTCTGTTGACGGTCTTCTCGATGACTTTGGCTGGAAAGGGGAGGAGCGAGATGGGGCGGAAGTTCTTGAGGTCCGTGGGGTCCGCGGTGGGTTTCTTCAGGAGGGCGCTCAGCTCGGCATGTTTTCAACTCTCTGTGAAGGTGGCAGATGCGAAGGAGTTGTTGATGATGTTCCGTAGTTGGGGTGCGATGATGGAGTCGGCTTTGTTGAAGATGTGGTGTGGGCAAGGGTCGGTAGGGGAGCCGGATTGGATGGTGTTCATCAGGCGGGCGGTGTCTTCGGTGCTGACCGGGGTCCAGGTGCAGAGGGTGGTGGTGGGGGGCGTTGGTTCGGTGGTTGGGTCCATGGTCAGCGCGCCGAAGCTGTTGTGTATGTCGGCGATCTTGCGGTGGAAGAACGAGGCGAGTGAGTCGCAGAGGTCTTGCGAGGGTGTGATGTCGTTGTTGCAGGCGCTGGGGTTGGAGAGCTCTTTGACGATGCTGAAGAGTTCCTTGCTGTTGTAGGTGTTGTTGTCCAGTCGTTCTTTGAATGTTGTCTTCTTGGTGGTGCGGATCAGCTGGTGGTGTTTGCGGGTGGCGTTCTTGAGGGCGGTCATGTGTTCTGCTGTCTGGTCGTGGCGCCAGGCTTTCTCGAGGGTGCGACAGGTTTTCTTGGAGTACTTGAGGTCGTTGGTAAACCACGAGGCTTTTCTGCTGTCGGGTCAGCTGGGATGATTCTTCAGTGGTGCGAGTTCGTCGGCGCAGTTGGCGAGCCACTGTTTGAGGGTGCGGGCTGCTTCGTTGGGGTCCGTCGTGTTGGTGGGCGGGTTCTGGCTGAGGGAGGTGGTGAGCTGGATGGCGGTGATCTTGCTCCAGCTTCTGCGGGGTACCTGTTGCGGGTGGTGGTGGGTCGTGGTTCTCCTGAAGTTGAAGTGGACGCAGCTGTGGTCTGTCCAGTGTAGTCCCGTTGAGTGGCTGAAGGAGATTTGCTTGCTGGAGGAGAAGATGGGGTCGAGCGTGTGGCCGGCGTAGTGGGTGGGGTTGTTGACCAGTTGCTTGAGTCCGAGGTTATCCAGCAGGGCGGTGGTGTTTCAGTCATCGCCTCTGCCTTGAGTGTTTCGCTCCCCTGTCTCTCTGCCGAGACTCGGTATCGTACATGCTGTGCTGCTTTGCTTATAACTGTGCCATTGTTTATTTCTGTTCGCCTGCTATTTAAATAGGGTTTGCCTGCCTGTACCATTTCTGCTCTGCAATTTGATTTTTGCGCGATATCCCCCCGGCGCCCTGCTCTGCTCCCCCCTCCATTTTGTCCCTGTTGTTGTTGTTGTGCTTGCTGAGCCCGCCCCGCCTCCCAGCTGAACAGCCCTCCCACTACCTATTTACGGCGCCCCCGGACCTCGCAGCGCTGTGACCCCTCATCGCCTCTGCCTTGAGTGGTTCGCTCCCCTGTCTCTCTGCCGAGACTCGGTATCGTACATGCTGTGCTGCTTTGCTTATAACTGTGCCATTGTTTATTTCTGTTCGCCTGCTATTTAAATAGTGTTTGCCTGCCTGTACCATTTCTGCTCTGCAATTTGATTTTTGCGCGATATCCCCCCGGCGCCCTGCTCTGCTCCCCCCTCCATTTTGTCCCTGTTGTTGTTGTTGTGCTTGCTGAGCCCGCCCCGCCTCCCAGCTGAACAGCCCTCGCCCCTCCCCCTCCACCTTCCATTTATGACAGTAGCTCCCGCGCGCAGCGTCCACGCGCAGCGACCGCGCCCCATCCGCGCCGATGGTGCGCCAAAGGTAAGCCCGTCTACGCCCGTCCGCGCCTGGACCGCGACCAGCGCCAGACCCCCTGCCCCACGCGCTGCCCAGCCCTCCCGCATTACCTACGATGCCGCCACCCTCCTAGCCCTTAACCCCGGTCGCGCCCCCAACTGCGTCCAAGCCGCTCCTGGACACACCCATGGGCCTTTCTCATGCTACTCCTGCAAATTCATCGGCACCGACAACATCTACGCTTCGACCACACCACAGATTCCCGACCCCAATCACCTACAATGCATCCTTCTCAACACCCGATCGGTCCACAGGCACGCCATTGACCTATGGAATCTACTAGACACCATCTCTCCAGACGTCGCCTTCCTAACAGAAACACGGATGAACGCTTCCTCCGCCCCAGACATCTCCATTGCCATCCCTGAAGATTATAAGATCATACGCAAAGACCGTACCGGCCACACAGGCGGAGGAATCGCTATCGTCCATAAGAAATCAATCCGCATCTCAACCAGCTCTGACGCCAACCTCGCCAACTCCGAACACCTTCACTTCCAGATCCACACCGACCCCAAGACCACACTCAGAGGCACCCTCCTTTACAGACCACCAGGACCCCGCGCTAAATTCAGTGAAGACATCACGGACTTCATCACTCCACACGCGCTCCCCTCAAAAGACTACATCCTTCTGGGAGACCTCAACTTTCACCTCGAAAAAGATCAACGACCGCAACACCACTACCCTCCTGGACAACCTCGCCAACCTCGGACTTAAACAACTGGTCACTTCCCCCACCCACATCGCAGGTCACACACTCGACCCCATCTTCACCTCCAGCAATCATGTCTCCTTCAACCACACCACGGATCTCCTCTGGACTGACCACAGCTGCGTTCACTTCACCTACAACAAGCCAAAACCCATCAACCACCTCCAACCAACTCTGCAAAGAAACTGGAACAGAATCACCATCGACCAGATCTCCTCATCGCTCCTTCTAAACACCCCAGCCCACTCTTCTAACTCAGACCAAGCCGCCGCCAACTTCACCCTATGGTTATCCAACACCGCCGACACCTTAGCACCACTGAAAAAACGTCAAAGCAAACCTGGCAGCAAGAAGGCCTCATGGTTCAACGATGATCTTAAGAAGTCCAAGAAACTCTGCCGCTCCCTTGAAAAGGCCTGGAAAAAAGACCCAACCACAAGCACCAAGGACGCCTTCAAAAACGCCACCCGCACACACCACCAACTAATCCGAAAGGCCAAGAAAACCGCATTCAAGGATCGACTTGACAACAACGCCCACAACAGCAAGGAACTTTTCAACATCGTCAAGGAATTTACCAATCCCTCGGCCAACTCCAACGACATCACCCCCTCTCAAGCCCTCTGCGACTCCCTAGCCTCTTTCTTCCACAACAAAATTGCAGACATCCACAACAGCTTCGACAACCAACCCGGAGACCAACCCACCCAACCATATGCTGAACATTCTCCCCCCTTGAACACCCTTAACGACTGGAACCCAATCTCCACTGAGGACACCATCCGCCTGATGAACTCCATCCACTCAGGATCCCCCACAGACCCATGTCCTCACCACATCTTCAACAAAGCAGACTCCGTCATAGCACCGCACCTCCGAGACGTCATCAACTGCTCCTTCAACTCCGCCACCTTCCCGGAAAGCTGGAAACACGCTGAACTCACCGCCCTTCTGAAAAAACCCACAGCTGACCCCACCGAACTCAAAAACTACCGTCCCATCTCGCTCCTTCCATTCCCGGTCAAAGTAATCGAGAAAGCTGTCAACAACCAGCTCGCCGCCTTCCTCGAAGCCAACAAATCCCTCGACTCCTCACAGTCCGGCTTCCGAGCAAAACACAGCACTGAGACCGCCCTCATCGCAGCTACAGACAACATTCGAACTCTACTGGACAATGGAGACACAGTCGCCCTCATCCTCCTCGACCTCTCTGCAGCCTTCGACACAGTCTGCCATAGCACCCTTCTACAGCGCCTCAAAAACATCGGTATCCAAGGAAAAGCACTGGAATGGATCACCTCGTTCCTCACCGGAAGAACCCAGAGAGTCCGCCTCCCACCATTCAAGTCAGAGGCTACCGAAGTCATCTGCGGCGTACCACAAGGATCTTCACTCAGCCCCACCCTCTTCAACGTATACATGAGCCCCCTCGCGGCCATCGCACGCCAACATAACCTCAACATCATCTCCTACGCCGATGACACTCAACTGATCCTCTCACTCACCAAAGACCCGACCACCGCCAAAACCAACCTACATGAAGGAATGAAAGAAGTTGCCGAATGGATGAAACAAAGCCGTCTGAAACTGAACTCAGATAAAACAGAAGTCCTCATCTTAGGTTCTTCCCCCTCTGCATGGGACGACTCTTGGTGGCCGGAAGCCCTTGGAAAAGCACCCATCCCGACAGACCACGCACGGAACCTAGGCGTTATCCTGGATTCTTCACTCTCAATGAACAGACAAGTCAGCGCCGTATCCTCATCCTGCTTCAACATTCTCCGCATGCTCAAAAAAACATTTCGCTGGATCCCCACCGAAACCAGAAAAACAGTCACCCATGCTCTGGTCACGAGCCGACTGGACTACGGAAACACCCTCTACGCAGGTACCACCGCTAAACTCCAAAAGAAACTCCAACGAATCCAAAACGCCTCAGCCAGGATCATATTAGACATCCCGCGCAACGAACACATCTCTGGTCACCTGAAAGACCTCCACTGGCTACCCATCAATAAGAGGATCACTTTCCGACTGCTAACCCACGCACACAAATCACTCTACGACATCGGACCAGAATGCCTCAACTCACGACTGTCCTTCTACACCCCCTCCCGCCAACTACGTTCTTCCAGCCAAGCCCTCGCCACTGTACCTCGCATCAACAAGACCACCATGGGAGGCCGATCCTTCTCATACCTGGCTGCTAAAACATGGAACTCACTCCCCACTTACCTTCGCCTTACCCAGAACCACCTAGCATTCAGAAAGCAACTTAAAACGTGGATATTTGACAAGTAATCCTCCCCCCCCCCTAAGCGCCTTGAGACCCTCTGGGTATGTAGTGCGCTATATAAATTCTTTGACTTGACTTGACTTGACAGTTCTCCAGGTGGAAGTTGAGGTCCCCTAGGAGGATGTAGTCTGTGGAGGTGAGGGCGTGCGGACTGATGAAGTCTGTGATGGCTTCTCTGAATTGTGTGCGTGGTCCCGGGGGTCTGTAGATGAGGGTGCCTTGGGGTCGGTGTGAACTGGAAGTGAAGGTGCTCGGCGGCGGTGAGGGTGTCGTCGGAGTTGGTCGTGATGCGGATGGTGTTTCTGTGGACGATGGGGATGCCTCCTCCGGTTTGGTTGATGCGGTCCCTCCGAGTGAGCTTGTAGCCCTCCGGGATGGCTATGGCGATGTCGGGGACTGAGGAGGCGTTCATCCAGGTTTCAGTGAGGAAGGCGACGTCTGGTGATGTTGTGTCGAGGAGGTTCCAAAGTTCGACGGCGTGCCTATGGACGGAGCGGGTGTTGAGCAGAATGCACTTGAGATGGTTGTTGCTGGAGCTCGGCTTGGCGGGTGTGGTGCATGTTCGGAGGCAAGTGAATTGGCAGGCTTGGCGGGTGAAGGGTCCGTGAGTGCGTCTCGGCTTGGCTCGGTAGCAGGCTGGGTTCCGGCCGGCGTTGAGTGCGTGGAGGGTGGCGGCGTTGTAGGTCCGTCGGGTGGGCTGGCATCGTCGAGGACCAGGGGTTCTGGCGCTGGGCGCGGACGGGCGCAGACGGGCTTGCCTTTGGCGCACAATCTGCGCGCCCGCTGCGCGCGTCCACTGCGCGTTCGCCGTGCGGCCTCCATATGAGGGGCTGAGGGAGGGAGGTGCAGCTGGGAGGCGGGAGCGGGGTGGCGAATGGGAGCGGCGGGTGGGCGGGGCCGCAGGGAGCAGCGGCGGGAAGCAGAGGGCGAGGCGAGAAGTGTGAGGGCACAGAAGGCAAAGGGGGAACGAGGGGTAAAAAACGAATAAAATACAATTACAGAAGGCAAAAGTGGAACGAGGGGTAAAACGACGAAATCACAGGCACAAGTTTACAAAGGCAAAGGAAAACTAAAGAAATACAACAGCGGTCAGAGCGCAGCACACAGCACAGGGAGGACCACACGGTGGCTAGGCGGGCGACCTACCTGGTGACCTAGTAGTACAACTTTTCAAATGAACCCGAAATGATGTTGGAAACTTGAAGGAGGGACATTATTGTACTCCCAAGGTTTCACCAAAGAGATACTTTTCACATAAAATAAAATTAGTTAAAAAAAAGCCTGAGGTGGTCACACTGTGGCCAGGACTGCTCTCCAGGCTTGTTCCTCTGTTGTGTGGTAAGGACTAGTATTTGATCTGTTCTCAGACTCTGCCTATGTTGCCATTTCCAGTAGATTTACCAGGTTTTGCCTCCAGTTCGAAATCTTCTGCTCCAGAAGTAGTCTACTATGCATCCCCTTCATAGATGGCCGCCAAGACCCTCTCCTCTGGCTTCTGAAAGACTTTCACCAGCCCTAACTTTTTTCAAGATAAATTTCACTGCTCCACCTGAAAGCCATTATTTGGCCTTCTGCTGTTCTCCCATCACATTATGGCCTTAAGATGAGGAATACTTGCTGCAAGCATTTTCTGGTGATTTCATTTATGGACCTTGGTTCTCTCTGCATCCAACAAATGGGGTTACTCTTGCACTTTTTCTAGTCTTCAGAAGAGTTGCAGAGGACTTGGTCTTGCAATAAATAGCACTTTCTGAGAGATCCTGTGTTCTTATCGACCCATGACTTTTGAGGTCTTTGCCCAAGGTACCCAATGAGACACCTTCTTTGACCTGCCTTATACGATTTGTATCCCAATAATTAGGCCTGGGTGTGATCCATAGTAATGCAACCAGTTTGACCAGATTACTTTTTGCCTTTCTTGGATGTCTCGGGGATTGGAGACTCCATATGCAGGCATATAACAGGCATTCTCCAAGCTTCTAGTGGAGCCTCTTTATATTGAAGTACACCCTAATCTTCCCATATCCAAGATACAGTATTGTTTTTTCTTTTGTAACTCTTATGTGACACTAGAGGCATTACCGCTCAGAGTTATGCCTCTGTGGTTACCAAGGGTACATGATATCTCCAATGATTTTGTAACAGGTTTTTTTCCGCCTGAGCCCTGTTGGTTTCTTTCTAAGCTTTGCCCGAGATGCCCCGCAGGCATCCATCACACAGTTGTTTGCTTCACTGATACTCCCTTAAGCCCAGTCTACCATTGAGAATGAGTGCGAGAATAAGGGACTTTTTTTAAGTTTGAAGGAAAAGGTACTGTCCGTCAGGATGGGAGAGGACAGGACATTACCTTTGATAGAGCAGAGATTTCTCCTAACAAACCTGTGACAAGAGAACACAATTTTGACAATACTTTACATACATGATGACAAATGTGTTAGGTTTTCACATTTAAAAAAAAATGACAAAATGCAACTCTGAGATACTGCATTGGAAAAGCATGCAGAATGTTAGAATAGGCTCATGCTATATGTTCACTCTAATAGATGTGAATCTTTAACACATTTAGGGCCAGATGTAGGTGACCATTTACCGACCGGTAACAGCCGAATTCGGCCGTTACCGACCGGTAAATGGTCATTCCTGATGTAGGTGGCCTATTTTACCGATTCGGTAAATTTACTGAATCGGTAAATTTACCGAATCTGTAAAATACTGAATCGGTATTTTTACCGATTCGGTAACTTGGAGATGTAGGTGGGACTGAGTCCCACAGGCCTCACAGAATCGGTATTTTACCACCCAATCCAATTGGGTGGTAAAATACCGAATACAGGTGTGAATGCACATGTGTGCATGCACACCTGTGCCATGTGACAGACAGACATGCCCTTAGGGCATGTCTGTGTGCCACATGTCACACAAGTCCGGAATTGGGGTGCCAGAGGGTGTCAAAGTGACACCCCCTGCACCCTTGCAAAATTCGGAATTTACCGAATCAGTAAATACCGAATCGGTATTCCACATTGATTCCTATGGGCTTCAAGGCCCATAGGAATCAATGGGGGATACCGATTCGGTATTTACAGAATCGGTAAATACCGAATCTTACCGATTCGGTAATTACCGATTCTGATTTACCTACATTTCCCCCCCCCCTCTAATTTACCACTTCTTAAATACCGAATCGGTATGATTCGGTATTTAAGAAGTGGTAAATTAGAATTACCTACATCGGGCCCTTAATGACATTGATCTTATGGTTTGAATAATATGATATTAATAATAACACAGATTCCATATGATAAATTAACGTTTCATGTGTTAGAAATAAAGGATTATCTATTGTTCTAACATGCACATTTAAAATTGATGTCTGAAAATTGCTGGAGGCAAGGAACGCTGCAGCAGGTGGTTTTCAAGCTGTAGTGAAGTTCCTATATTCCCAATAGGCTCTGCGCATTGGAATAACATAAACGATAGTTTAGACGTAGGACTGAGGTCGACTAGGTCTCTATTGAATATGTTAGACTTAATTGTGTGTGCCAGCTAGCTCAGAGGTCACTAGAAACTTTCTCGAGTAAACAAGAAGGTGTTTAGCTTTCCTGAATAGACAAGAAGGGATTAGCTTCTGACAACCATATAACAGGACAACTTTGCTCCCTCCAGAATAAGGAGTATATCTCCAGAGTCACGGAAACAATAGATAGCTATTTTACTCAGTCAATCGTGCATGCTTCGTTTCACCAGAAATGCAGAGAAATAGAGAGAAAGGGGTTTTCAATAAAAGGGTTATTTATTGAGCAGTCTTTTTTCTCATGCAAGAGAAATGAATTGCCACAATTGCAATATTTGTTATAAAGAAAAGTGCGTCCAGTAAAAGGAGTATTATGAAATAATACTGTGGAAGCATTTATATGGTTTCTAAGCCATAAGATACTTAAAATGGATAAAATACATACAATGATAAAATAATGACTAAACGTACTCAACTGGTGTTTCTAAGATACGCCTACCCCAGTGTACCTAACCTAAGCCTAGTACGTGCGAAGGAGTAGATGAGTTACAGTTTTTGCCAAGAATCTGAATCAAGAATTCTGTATGGGTCTAATCAGCTCCGTACCTTGGGTATAGAATGAAGGAGGTCTTGTATCTCTCTCTCAGGACTCGATCTCCCAGCAACCCGCAAGGGTGACCGAAAAACACTGGAGCTGGATTTCTCGGCAGGAGAAAAGACAGCGTCTCTCTCAGTGCGTCAGCAGGGAGGGTTGGCTTCCTTCGGCATTCGCATCAGCAGGGCGTTGGGCAAGTAGATAGCCGATCTGCTCCAAACCACTGTGTGTTGCTTAAGGCAGATGTTGGTATATTTATACCTGGAAGGTGCCGAGTTTGACGTAAGGTTGGACATAAGACGTCACTAAGAACTGGCAGTTCTTTCAGGACTCTCAGGAGTTCTAGGACAAATCAAAACAGAAGCAGGGGGAATTCCCGGGCTGCTAGAAGCTTGGTTTGTTTAAGAACGCGTTGTGCTTTCTAGGAGTCTATGGGAGTAGCCTTGCCGTATTTGGACTGCATTGGCTATGACTTAATATGGATATGATTCTTATGCCTTTATAAGGATATGATTTGTTATAACCACACAAGGGCATACATCGGGAATGTCTTAAATAGGGTCCTAGATACATTCACAACACCCACTCCACGTATAATGTCCATCATTACTAAATACTAAGCAATACTAAACATAGAACGATGCATGTGTTTTTCAGCCCACCCCAAAATACATAGTTAGCATTTGAAATGGTATATACAAGAAAAAATTAGTATAATACTGAACGCTTTTAGTAAGCAGTGTTGTCATTCAGATAATGCATATTTTGTAAATTTAGAATGTTGACTGAATGAATCATGAAATTTACATTTATGAAATGGCTCTTAATACAGAAGAGAAGGTAGAGACAATTTCATCATATATTTATACAAGACTGTACATGTGCTAGAGGCTAAGTCAAAATATTGTATCTAGAGATTTTAAAATTAGAAATCTTGTTCTCTAAGAATAGTTCTACTTTAAGCAGAGTATCATGTGCCAAAAAAAGGTAAATATTTTGGGAACTGGAGAAAAAATTTCGTTTCTGGGAAGAAAAATAGTTCCAATGTTTTTTAGAAGTTCTGTTTATCAAAACTGAAGGCCGAATTCAGAGTTCAGGGAACGCTGTGTGCTCGCTATTTCAAAAGTTATTCTCGTTGTTAGGAGAGAACATTAATTCAGATAGGCTGGTAAAAAATGTGTCTACAACAGTAGGTGAAAGTTGGGCCAGGCCCGAAAAAGTAGAAATAGTGCATATGTGTGAAGCATTGCCATCATCGGTGTTCAGATCAGCAATGGTCACGGAAGGTTGTACCTCTGTGCCGCTTTCATCTCGTACCTCACCGCCACCTAATCGTAATGGTGAGGTCTCAACGAATGCCGCCATCAGAATGGGTAGCAGCTGGGGACAACACGTTGCATGAGCCGTTACCGAACCAAGCAAAGTATCGACATCCATAGGTAATGCTGATGGAAGTGTGAGACAGACGTCTAACACGCATTCTTCTCCGCATAGCAGGCATCGTAGAACAGGTAAGATGCAATCTTTCCAGATTGGTCTGAATGAAAGAAACCAGGTAGTATTCAGATCTCTTAGCTGAGCCAAGCCGAGGACTTTAGCGATCCGTTCTCGGTATTGTATTGCTAGGATCGTGTCTTCTATTGTAGCCTGAGTTTTTTCTGTGACTTTACTTGCCATATCGGAGCAGAAGGAACAAAAATAAGATTCCTGCTACGAGTCCCAAGATGAGGCAGGCCGCCGAACACAGAATGCACGAAATTCTGGAAGATGCCAAGAACTGCTTCAAAGGGTGCTAACAGTCCCGAAAAGATTGTCTTAAATACATGTGCGATGCCGCTGGTATCAGACATATTTAAGATTTGGCTTAACATTTCTACGAAATGTACGGGGCAATTTGTTGATAATAATGCATGTATCTCTGCTGCTGTCCTTGCAACTTGCAGATCATACTTTTCTCTAGACGGGGTTAAAGGCACAGTTGTTTATAAAAGAATAGACTTCATTCTGCTTAAAGTATCAATTCGAATAGAAGAGATATTCAAAGAAGGCCATATTGCCGCCTCCATGTCTGGTTTGCTGTTTGGATACAATACTTGCATACAACAAGTGACCATGGAAGTAACGCTCACGAGATAGGGTTTTCCTGGCACCATGCCACAACAGCTGTGGTCACTTATTAGAACGTAGCTGCCGTTGGAAAGCTGTCTGAAAAAAGGCTCTATCTGTGTAGCATGGGTGCCGTGCAGGTGGCATGAAAGGTTGTTTGATGAACCTTCGCAGGCTTCATGCAAGTTAATTCCTTGACACAGAAGTGTACTGCTTAGTGATTTTTTACAGTTGTTACCACTAAGAAATACCTCTTTCTTGCCCCCACTCCAACATCTATGTGTATAAGGCAAATTCCAGGCTGACTTGATGTATCCTTTACCCAACCTTTCATACAGACCTGCTGGTATATACTTTTGGCAGTATTGAAACTGAAAAGTTGTTATCGGGATTGTAATGGTGCCATGTATTATCCATTCAATGACCGGTCGTTCTGACATTGTCAATGGTAATTTTTCTAGTTTTTCAATGCTCAGCACCGTATAGTCTGCCCCTCTATGTGCCAAAAAGATTTGTTTATCAGTAAGGTTAAACATAGAAAATAATGACGTTGTGTTGATTAGACGCCATGGCATGTTGACTGAATGCAAATTTTGTAACGTCCAGCCTAACTGTACAATAGAATGTACTTTGGACTGGCCATGTTGTAACATTAGCATATCCTGTTCTATTATATCAATAGCAGATGATACAATGCTGTCCAGTGAATACATTCTGGAGGACAGAGTCGTTAACCAATTGTCCACTACAGAAAGTGATTTTTCCAAATTAATACAATCAATTTCTCGTATTTTTTCTACAGTTTCAATTTGTGTTATTTTCCAAGCTTCATTATAAGCTGCGTATATACCGGCATATATGAAACGTTTTTGACGCTGTTTGCGAGGTCCCAGTAAGAAATCTCGCAAGTCAGCACCTTTTTAAAGTAAAGTTAAGTGTTGCTTAAATTCGGGTAGTGTGGATTTCTTTATCCATTCGAGGCATAGTTTTCCTACACTATAGGTTGTTATTATCCCTGGATGTTGTCTCTGGGAATATCCTGGGTCTGGCCTGTTCTGTTTGAACCCCTGTATTTTGTTCAGGAATCTATCTTGACAGTTATTAGTGTCTGTGGGCCAGATCAACCATTTTTTCCAATCAGGATTTGTTCTGTTTTGTTTTAAAATTTGGGATACGTCTATCTCCACTTCTGTAGAGCTATTACTATCAGGTATGGGTTTTGGTATAGATGGTTTGTTTAAATCTTTTATCTTGGCTAGACCAAGACAGGTTGTTTGTTGAATGGTGTCATTCAGGAACATTATTTGTTCTGGGATCATGCAGGCTCTGAATAATGATTCTAAACCTTGTACCTACCATTCTTTTGTACCCTTGATAGTTTTTGTCTCAATGTTGTTTTTCCAAAATTCAAAACCAAATGTAGACATTTTTTCATACAATTTTTCAGAATAAATCAGTTTAGTGTTTGTCAACATATTTTTCATTTCTGTCTTATTCATAATTTTAAAGTAAAACGTTTCTGGATCAGTGATATTAAACCCTGAGAAGTATGGGAATTTCTCATAAAATGTTTTCGAACTGTCTTTTGGCGGAGTTGGACAATGTTCTGTAAACATTTCTAGGATTAGCAGATTTATGCAAATAATGATGCCCAAAATGATTAAAGCAATACATTTCTTCATAATTCGATGAACCTTGTAAATAATCGTGTTCGGTAAATTTTGCTGACATTTCTAAATCTGAAATCATATTATTAATATTTTCAAAGTCCCAATCATCAGAGAAAGTACTATGTGATACAAAGTCACTTAAGGATATCTTGAACTGGTGTGGATATTTCAAGAGTTCAACCAGGCCATAGATTTTGTAATCAGTATTGTCCCATGCTACACCACCAGGTGTAGGAATAGCTGTGATGTTCACTGATGATAGTTCTCTTTTTTCAATGTGAGAGGATCTGTGAGGTTTTAGAACCAAGTTGATGTTCTGACTTGCTGTGTCCATTGTATTGTATTTTCCATCAATCATTCTTCCCCTAGCTTAAAACTAAGATGAGCCAGAGCAGGAGGAAAAGTACACCTAGCACAATCCACAGTTCAATCCACGGTGAAATCAAATATGTTTCTCCAAGTTGATGAAAGAGTTCTGTAATCTTGTCTTTGAAAGTTTTGTTTTCTGGCTTGTCTTCATGTTCACTTGGATCATCAGAAAAGTCATTGAAATTGATAAAGTAGCCGGATGCAGTTCTGTCAATTGTTTGGATGGCATCGGGATTGTAATTAATCTTTGTAGTTGCTTCTTCCTTTTTCATATTGGTATAGTCCGAGGCTACATCATTGTAGACAGGTGTTTCTTGATGAACTGTTGCAATTTGGGTTTCAAGAGGCACCAGTTCCATTGCTTTGTTGCATAGTCCTTTTTTATTCACTGCAGGTTTATCGAATGTGATTAGTCTCTCCGTTTGAACCTCTTGGATTGTAGCAAGTTCTCTTCCAGGGGATCCTCATCAAAGTCATAAGCATTAGAATATTCCCGCCTATGTGCGGGACCCCGGAAACACTATATTATATATGCCCCACATATAAATACACATATATATATATAAATAATATATATATAAAAAACAAGCAATAGCAGCCAAATCACATTACAGCTGAAATATGCTGTGAAGAATTTCCACCATACATGAATAACAAGCATTAGAAACAGTAGAAAACAACACCAAAGTTTGTTTAGGAATTGTTTTAATGCTCAGAAAGCAGTAGAAATTCTCAGAACTCACTGGAAGCATAGGAAGCTCCCAGGCTGCATTGCAAACACACAGTCTAACAAGACTGAAAAGCTAACCTGTAGCTAAATAACAAAAAACTGACACTGTGCCTTTAAGGCACTCATGACCCCCTGAATCCCATCATGCCTCAGGAGTGGCAGTTAGGTCAGTTGTTCTTTCCGGCTCCTTCAGTGATGGACCCTGGTTACACAGCTCCACTAATTTTCTGTTTTTTTACAGAAAAATTGCTTCTTTTTGACAACTTTTACTCTTGCTTCGACGTCTTCCATCTGGTCAAGTAAGATACTGCTTGTTTTGAGCAGTTTGGAGGGCATTTTACTTGGAAAATGCCTTCCCTCTTTGATAAATGTCCTTCTTGTAACAGCAAGAAGGCCAAGACAGACAGCCACGAGGTCTGTATCGTTTGCCTGCCTGAAGACCATGATCCAGACACCTGTCCACACTGTGAGAACCTGTCAGGAAGGACTCTAAAGACCAGGGAGAGAATTCGGATTTATGGCCTGGCTCACAGAGCTTCGAGAGGGAGATCTCCAGTGAAGAAGGGCTCCAAGAAGTCCCATTCCTCTTCCAAGAAGAAGTCTTCACACCCTTCTACCTCAGCGTCGGGCTCGGCGCGGAGAAAAGATCCACAAGGGGGATTTTCCTCTGAGAAGCTGCCGTCGACGGCGGGCTCGCCGTCGAGAGGAAGGCCAGGTACGTCGACGACATCGAAGGCACCGGCGCCATCCTCGAAATCCCCTCCGCCGTCGTCAACCGGGCGGCGATCGGCGTCGAGGAAGGCTACTCCGCCGCCGTCAACCGGGCGACGGTCGGCGTCAAGATCCATTACTCCTCCGCCGTCGTCAACCAGGCGACGACCGGCGTCGAGGGACGTCACCTCGCCGTCGTCAACCAGGCGACGACCGGCGTCGAGAGGGGTGACTCCTCCGCCGTCGACAGTGGCTCGTCGATCGGCGTCGAGGACGCGGTCTCCGTCGGTGCAGCAGCAGCGCTCGGCGTCGAGGGTGCCCAATACCCCTCCGCCGTCGTCGCACAGGCATCCGACGTCGAGACATGGCTCTTCGTCGGCGACTGACCATCGCCGTTCGACGTCGAGGCAAAAAGCTCCGTCGACGACAGGGCGAGACCGTTCGACGTCAAGAGAGAAGCCTCCGTCGGCGACAGGACATCGTCGTTCGATGTCGAGGCTGAGGTCCCCGTCGGCGACCGGACACCACCGTTCGACGTCGAGGCCGAAAGCTCCGTCGGCGGTGGCTCATCGCCGCTCGACGTCGAGAGACTACGAACACTCTCATGGACATTCGAGGTCGAGATTATTTGATACCCCGACTCCTCGGAAGGAGCGTTCGACGTCGAGGCACTCGGATACGATCATGGTGACAGAATCTGCTTCTCACCATTCATCTTATCGGTCCTCGGGCTCCTCTACTGCGCATTCCAGATCCAGAAGCCCTGTGCACAGGACTCCTGAATGTCGTCCAGATCCTTCTGCGGGACGCATCAGGCTGTCACCTAGATGGTACAGGTCCTTGGACCAATGGAGAGACGATGGGCCTACCAAGCGGATGCAGGAATATGCCAGCCCACGCCACAGGTCAGCTCTCCAGAACCTGGTGGAGGAGATGGACAAGCGTAGCCCTCCCAGGCGCTCAACGCCTGTGACGCGGCCCACCAAAGCGCCAAGGAGGTCCCGTTCGCCTACAAGGGACACTAGACGGGATGGTCGGGGAAGATCTAAGTCGCCTGCAAAGGATCCTAGACCGGAAGGTCGGATGACCTCTGTCCCTCCCCGGGGCAGATCTCCTGTGCGGTCGCAGACCAGATCCCCCAGGGCGTCCCGATCCCCTAGGAGAGAACATCGAGCAAGAGATCGGGTCAGGTCTCGCTCTCCTAGACGGGAGGAGCGCTCCAGGAAGTCGAGGGAGCGGAGACGCAGTTCTCACCATCGACATAGGCGTACTCCGTCTACTTCTTCCACTTCCTCCACCAGATCGTCCAAGAGGGACTACTCGCCAACTTTGACGGACAGTCCGACGTCCAGGTCCTCCCCTGTGGATGATATTGGCACGTACCTGGACGTTCTGCAGAGAGGTGCGCTCAAGCTGAACATCGAAATGTCTGTCCCTCAAGTGACAACGACGGTCATTTTCGAAACCTTGCACAAGAAGGCCATCTCCAGACCTCTGCTGCCCTTGGTTCCGGGGATTATGGACCCTGTCAAGGAAGTTTTCCTAACCCCGGCAGCAATCAGAGCAGTGCCAGCACGCATTACAAAGAAGTACAAACCGGCGGCTTCTGACCCGGTGTTTGTGAAGTCTGACCCTCCGGCGGACTCTGTCATCATAGCAGCGGCGAGGAAGACACATGCGGTTGCTGGTTCGTCTTCGGTCCCACCAGATAAGGACAGCAAGACCCATGACTCCTGGGGTCGGAAGGTTTGCAACTCTGCTGCTTCCACTCTTAAGGTCGCCAGTGCAGCTGCGCTCCTGGGTCGGTATGACAGAGCCTTATGGGACTCGATGGAGAGATTCAAAGCCAAGCTGCCGAAAGAGGACCAGCAGGACTTTGAGGAGACTGTTACGGAGGGGTGTCTGGTGGCTAACCAGACGATCAGCACGGCCGCGGATGGGGCGGTGCTTTCGGCTCATTCCTATTCCCATGGGGTTTGTGCCAGAAGATCGGCCTGGTTGCGCCTGACAGGGCTAAAGGCGGATGCCCAGCATCGGATTCTAAATCTCCCCTTTTCGGGTTCCGCCCTCTTCGGGGAACACGCGGACGAAGAAATGACCCGAATGAAGACTGAGCTAGACACGGTGAAGGCGGTGGGCTTGGAGAAGAAGAAGGAATTCAAGCGCCGCTTCAAGTCCAACAGGGGAAGAGGGGCCCAACAGAGTGTTCAAACCCCTCAGTGGTCCCAGGACAAAGCTCAGGGAAAACCCCAGTTTCGTGGTAAGCCCAGCAGGGGCAGGGGGGGCCACCAACAGTCCTCCAACGCCCCGAGAGGAGGAAAGGCCTGAACAGTGGCTTCCTCTGACACCGTTGCCCACTCCAGTGGGAGGAAGTGCTTCACAACACCTGAAAGAGTTGGTCAGCATCACAAGAGATCAGTGGGTGCTGAATATACTGCGAAATGGATACAGGATACGTTTCCGTGCTCTTCCAAAGAGCATCCCTCCGAGGAGCTCTTGCCCTCACCAACTGAGCTTGCTCCGACGAGAGGTGAAAATCCTGCTGCAAAAAAGAGCGATAGAAGAGGTTCCTCTCGCTCTAAGAGGCAAAGGAGTTTACTCCAGATATTTCCTTGTCCCCAAAAAAGATCAGGAGGACAAGTTCAGACCCATACTCGACCTACGACTCCTAAACAAGGTTATTGTCAAGGAAAAGTTCCGCATGTTGGCGCTTCACCAAATATGTCCTCATCTACAAGCCGGAGATTGGATGTGTTCGGTGGATCTACAAGATGCGTACTTTCACATCCCGATTGCGCAGCAACATCGAAAGTACCTGAGGTTTGTCGTGGGACACAAACACTACCAGTACAAGGTGTTACCCTTCGGTCTCAAGTCCGCACCACGAGTCTTCACCAAATGCATGGCAGTGGTGGCGGCTTTTCTTCACAAGAGGGGTCTCTTCGTTTACCCATATCTAGACGACTGGCTCCTGAAGGGGCCATCTCCTGTACGGGTAACACAAGATCTGCATCTGTGCCTGCAACAGCTTCGCAGGCTCGGCCTCCATGTGAACCTGGAGAAGTCAGTCCTGCGGCCTACGCAATCCATCCACTACCTAGGCTCCGTTCTGGACACAAGCGTGGGAAGAGCGTTTCCTTCGGAGGAGAGACTTTCTTCCATGAACCTGAAAGCGGGATTCTGCTAGAGTCTCGTCCTCCAACAGCTCGACAAGTGGCGTCTCTGCTGGGATCCATGGCGTCCTGCATTTTTCTCATCCCACACGCCAGGCTGAGAATGCGTCCTCTGCAACAGGCCCTGGAAGATCAGTGGGACCAGGCAACAGGTCGTTGGGAGGACCATATCCATCTTTCCCAGGCGACAAAAGAGTCAGTCAGATGGTGGACTCGGAGACACAATGTGATGGTGGGAGTGCCGTTTCATCAACCCATTCCGTCCCAATCTATAGTGACAGATGCGTCCCTGCACGGCTGGGGAGCACACATGGGTCCGCTTCAGATTCAAGGCCGGTGGTCTGCGCAGGAGCAGACATACCACATCAACATGCTGGAGCTCAGAGCGGTATTCCTGGCTCTCAAAGCTTTCCTGCCAGCGATCACGTCCAACTCAGTCCTGGTTCAGACGGACAATACGACAACCATGTTCTATCTGAACAAACAAGGAGGCACAAAATCTCGCCCACTGTCTCGAGAGGCTCAGACAATATGGCATTGGCTCCTCGCTCGAGGTCTCACAGTGGTGGCGGTGCATCTTCCGGGCGAGTTAAACGTCAAAGCAGACGCACTCAGCCGGCACTTCGAAGATCAGCCAGATTGGGTGCTACACGACGAAGTAGTGGAAGAGCTTTTTCGTTGCTGGGGACGTCCGCCAATAGACTTGTTTGCAGACGACGAAAACGCCAAGTGCCACGCCTTCGCGTCCAGGTTCCACAGGCCGGGGACGCAGGGGAACGCTCTTCTGTTGGATTGGGCAGGGATGTTCGCGTACGCGTTTCCTCCCCTAGCTCTGATCCCGAGGGTGGTTTCCAAGCTCCTCAGGACGAACATGGAGATGATCCTGATTGCTCCAGACTGGCCTCGGCAGTGGTGGTATCCGGACCTTCTACATCTGTCTGTGTGTCCACACAAACGACTCCCTTGCAGGCCAGACCTGTTGAGCAAAATGAACGGGAGGATAATGCATCCCAACCTCCCATCATTGAACCTAACAGCATGGCTCCTGAGGTCCTGCAATACGGACATTTGAACCTGCCTCCAGACTGCATGAGCATTTTTAGGGAGGCTAAGAGGCCGTCCACGAGAGCATCCTATGCCTTCAAGTGGAAAAGGTTTTACTTGTGGTGTAGGGATCATCATTTGGATCATGTCAAGGGGCAGGAGGACGTCATCTTACCATACCTCCTTTCCCTCGCTACAGCTGGTTTGAAGTACGCTTCCATTAGAGTACATTTGTCAGCTATTGTGGCCTACAGGAAGTCCCCTGACCAGGTGTCTTTCTTTCAGGTTCCGGTGGTCAAGGATTTCCTTCAGGGTTTGAAGAAAGTGTACCCCCCTGTGAGGAATCCTTCTCCTCCGTGGGAATTAAACCTGGTTCTATCGAGGTTAATGTCTCCACCTTTCGAGCCCATCCACAAAGCTTCCTTACAACATCTCTCTTGGAAGGCAGCTTTTTTGGTGGCGATTACCTCTGCACGCAGAGTCAGTGAGATACAGGCGCTCTGTGCAAAGGAACCTTATACGGTATTCCACCATAACAGGGTGGTTCTGAGGGCTCGCCCATCTTTCTTGCCTAAGGTCATCTCTGATTTTCATATAAATCAGTCTATTTCCCTCCCTTCTTTTTTTCCAAATCCGACGACCCCGGCCGAGCGGTCACTTCACTCTTTAGATCTTAAAAGGGTGCTGAAGTTTTATTTGGAAAAGACTAAAGGGATTAGGAAAACGGACCAACTGCTTGTGAACTATGGTGCAATGAGAACTGGCTTTCCAGCGGCAAAGAGATCCATTTCCAGGTGGATTGTCTCTTGCATTAAGTTGGCCTATCAGCTAGCAGGAAAACCTTTGTTGATGTCTCCCAAAGCGCATTCCACTAGAGGGAAGGCGGCTACGGTGGCTTTCTTGCATGACGTTCCCATGTCAGAAATATGCAAGGCCGCGACCTGGAAATCAGTGCATACCTTTACGAGGCATTACTGTCTCGACTCTGATTCCAGGACTGACACTCAAGTTGGGCAAGCCTCCTTGAGGAATCTGTTTGGGTAGTCTGTTTTTGTCTACTCACGCTTATTGATGAGATTTCTGTCTTATCTTTCCTTTGCCCGCAGGGATGAGGAGAGGCTCGCTATTCTATTCTAATGCTTATGACTATTGATGAGGATCCCCTGGAAGAGAAGGATTAGTTACTTACCTGTAATCTTAGTTCTCTTCCAGGGGTATCCTCATCAAAGTCATAAGCAACCCTCCCGCCTCCCCGGGCAAAGGATACTCTTTCGTAAGGAGATATTGTTAACCTATGTGTTATTGGGTTTCGTTTTCAGTCTCCGAAAAGAACAACTGACCTAACTGCCACTCCTGAGGCATGATGGGATTCAGGGGGTCATGAGTGCCTTAAAGGCACAGTGTCAGTTTTTTGTTATTTAGCTACAGGTTAGCTTTTCAGTCTTGTTAGACTGTGTGTTTGCAATGCAGCCTGGGAGCTTCCTATGCTTCCAGTGAGTTCTGAGAATTTCTACTGCTTTCTGAGCATTAAAACAATTCCTAAACAAACTTTGGTGTTGTTTTCTACTGTTTCTAATGCTTGTTATTCATGTATGGTGGAAATTCTTCACAGCATATTTCAGCTCTAATGTGATTTGGCTGCTATTGCTTGTTTTTTTATATATATATTATTTATTTATATGTGTGTATTTATATGTGGGGCACATATAATATAGTGTTTCCGGGGTCCCGCACATAGGCGGGAATATTCTAATGCTTATGACTTTGATGAGGATACCCCTGGAAGAGAACTAGGATTACAGGTAAGTAACTAATCCGTTTGGTCTTCTGCTACTTCTTGGGAGTCCACTGGGCCTACTACCTATTATTAGCCACATGGTTGTGGTTTTACCAGGTCGATTGATACAACTCGGTTCTCCTTTTTACCAGCAAGTGGCGGTAGTACTACTGATCTTGTTCCGCTGAGAGCTAAGACAGGTACTGCTTTTCTGTAAAAAGGCCCGAATTCCTTCTTCACCGCGATCTTCTCTGACCAGATCCCCAATCTTTGGAATCCAGACAGGTCTTGCTGGGACAGGTGGTTTCTCTTCAGTGGCCGTTGGCTTTAGCTTTGTGTTACTTAGACTTCTTCTTGTTTCATTCAAGTCCTGTAAAACAACCAAACGATCTTTGATATCAAAAGCTTTTTGTTCCACCACTGAAGTCTGACAATCGAGGTCTTCGATAATCATTCTTGTACCAAACAAAAGTTCATACGGAGTGATTCCACCCAGAGAATTTCTTGGCAGATTGTTAATACTACGTTTGACCCACCCATCACCCGAACCTAATATCCTCGCTATTATAGATTGCTTTATGTCACGGTTTTTTCTCTCCACTACCGCATTTCCCTCAGGATGGAATGGACTAGAGTACAGCAATGCAATGCCCATGCTGGCCATGGCCTCCTTGTAAGCTCGAGAGCTAAACGCAGGACCCTGGTCAGAATGTAGCATGCCAATTGCGTATGTGCCGATAAAGACTCGCAAATCTTTTATAACAGTTCTGGCGTCAGCCGAGCGCTGGGGCCACATCCAAATGAATCTCGTCTTAATATTTATGGGATTGCATTTGTCCGGTCGGACGCCTGCGTGTTGATAGTCTAATGCTGTCTAATAGAGGTGTCTGGGCTGGTCTTACTGTGCCAGTGTCAGATATCTGGTCCAGTTCATAACTGCGATCTCTATTGCAGTCCTGACACTCCATTGCAAAGTTATACACTTGCACGCTCATTCCCGGCCACCAGTATCGTGATTGTAATTCTATTAGAGATTTCATGATCTCTTGGTGCCTCAGACCCAATCCCATGTGTGCTTCCTGAATCAAGAAGACTCTCCGGTTCGTGTTTGGAATTACTCTATCCCCCACTCCAGGGATTTGAGCAAAAGGAACGGAGTTTGCATCAATCATGTATGTATTTCCGAGTGGATAATTCAGAGGTAACGCCGCATAATTGCCTTCCATGGAGGCTTTTACTGCAAGCAGCGTTTCACCATCTATTTGTTTTTTAGAACGCTTTTTTGTAGCTACGGAAGCCGGTTGACCAGTTGCCACTGTGGCTTTATTAGCCAATTAATTCCCTGCAAAGTGAACGCCATCACGTTGAAGACTCTGCGTATGTATCACATGAGTCTTTTGTAGTTCTTTCTGCAAAAGAACTACCTGTTCCCACAGTTTTTTATGTTTTATTGTGCCACCTCTTTCATCTTTGTAACCATTTCCAATCCAGGTCTGCATGGAATTATTGTAAGATTCGACGCAGTGATGCGGATCGCACACTATTAGTGCGTGGAATTTGCGATCTGCATTTTCAAGCGCCATCTTCAATGTTCATAGTTCAGCTCGCTGAGCTGTACAGTTTCCGATTGATTCAGTTTTAGTGACCATTGGTCTGAATTTACCTAATCGCCAGCGACCTTTAACAATCGCACACGCTGAATTGTAAATAGGGCTCCCGGTTTTCCGTTTAAACGGATTTTTACATATAAATACAGACGGAAAACAAGTTTTCCTTTGTCTGTATTTATATGTAAAAACCGGAAAATACTAGCACATTTTGGGGCCCTGCCCTGCTCCAGCAGAGTTGCAAAACCGGTATGGTGATTGGTCACAGAGTAAGTATCGCCTCTGGATTGGTGTTATCAGTATTTATGGGGTGAGAAAAAGCCATTCAAGAACCAATAAGGCCTCGTTAAAAGTGAATGGTCTTTTGAAGACCAGTGAGTACTCGGGTGTTTTTAACAAAGAAAGTCGCATCCAGTTCCTGTGTAGGAAGAGTCAGTGCGGAGCGGAGCAGAGTCAGAGCTCAGAGCCCCCGAAGCCTCCCAAAGACCAAAAGCCTTCGGAAAGTTTCTGAGTGCATCGGGGCACGGGCTGTTTGTAAAATTATCAGCATGAACTAGGGCACATCATGTGCATGTTACTATAACAACTTGCGTGCAGTCCAAATAAATAAAGCCTTAACAAACGCCCACTAACTGTATTTTTGTCTATGCCTTCAATACAATGTATGTAAGGGGAGAGTAGTGAAATAATATAGATTTCAATGTTAGAAAAGGCTCAGTCCCAAACTATGATGCCAATAGCGTGACTTATTTTTAAACCACAGCAGGATTATATTTTAATGATAACGGGCCTTTCCATTCGCTGTATATTTAAGAATGTTTGAATGTGAACAATGAATTGGGGCTTGCTCCAGTCGGGCTTGGAGCTAGACCCCCCCCTCCCGTCTCCCTTCTGGTGTGATACAGCATCAATCACGCTTTTAACAATTCAACTTGACACATTTGTACAGACTTAAATCGGAGAGACAGTAAAATCAGCCCCGTTCGCACCTCTCATTGACCTATTGCCTTTCATGACCGGCTAGCTTCCCTCTGTCCAAGGGTTTTTTTTTGCTTACGTTTTCGGTGCACCCCCAACGCCCCAGCTCTGGAAGGAAGTGCAGAGCTGTCACTGCGTGAACTCGGCCTGCTCCCCACCCCTCCTGCTCCAATATCTGCACTGTGGGCCTTGCAATGATATTCGTTTTTTTGATAACATGCAGTTTAGAAAGCAGTGCTGGGCACATACAGACATGCTTTTTCCAGCAGCATGTTACTTTTGTCTAGTGCATAACTTGAATTGAGTTGCTTCCAGGTGTTTATAGCGCAGCACAATTGGGTTGTAGATTAAGGCAGTGTGAGTTTCTCTCAATGGGGCAGTATGGTGTTCAGTGTGGGAGAGTATGTGGCACTCTGTGTCTATGCAGAAACTGTAAGGCTTTGAGACAAATGGCTTTTGATAGCACTTTTAGGCATATTTGGGACATTCTGCGAATGGCAAAGTTTTCATATGAATGTATTGTGTTGACTAATAACAAACAAGTGCATTTGCGCATTGTCAATTTACATAAATGTGGAAAAATACTAGCTGCAGTGTCGTCTTTTACTTGTGGGAAAAATAAATGTGGATAAATACAGATAAAATGCCCAAAAAATAAATATGGATAAATACAGACGGAAATGGCAAACAAATAAATACCATAAAACCGGGAGCCCTAATTGTAAACCTTTTTATCCACAGCGTAGTGTTGTGCAAAACTATCTGCGTATATTGCACAGGTGTACTGTTCCAGAGGCAGAATTCCGATTGACAGAGGACATTCTTGTTCGTATTCTAGATGATCTAGCTTTTTCATTCTGGGATCAAATGCGTGTATCACTTCAGTTGTATCAAGAGAATTAACCCATTGTATCCACTTTGGATCTAATGCCATAGCGTTTGGAATGTTCGGTCTTGTTACTGCTTCTGGGGCTGATACTGCTGTTAAAACAGATATCCTCTTCCCATGAGCTAGGGCTTTTTCTTTTGCTACAGCCGTTTGAACCGCAGTTAGAATTTTTTCAGTAGAACTGAGTTTCATTTCAGTTTGTGTGTACAAGTGTGATTTGTAAGCTATTGGTACTGTTTCTCCCTCATTAGAGTTTAGGTATGTAAATCCGCATCTTCCGGGGATGACTCGGATTACAAGGTTGTATTCGTTTGCGCGTGTTTGCAGTTTTGTTTTAGTTAACATGTCTGTTTGTAATGATCGCAAAATTTCTGTGTGTTTCTGAGTCCAATTAATTGGTTTGAAATCGTGTTTTATTATTCGTAGAGTGGTTTAACCCTCTCTGCATAATTTAGAATATAAGTTCTTCCGAAGTTCAGGAAACCTAGAATTGATTGTAAGTTTTTCAGCGTTTTTGGAGCTTGGAGTACTGCACACTTTTCTAAGAAGTTGTCTGCTAGGCTTTTGCCCTCACTTGATAATTCATATCCGAAAAATAGGACAGTCTGGTGGGCAATTTGTGACTTTTTAAAGTTAAATTTGTACCCTTCAGATGCGAACCCAAGTATGATGGTGTTCATTCTTTTCAAGTGTGTCTTCAGGTCATTATCTATAAGATAGATGTCATCGACGTAAGATAATGCCTCATCATTATATATTTGTAGTAACTCTGTTACCCTGGCTGAAAAGAATCCTGGGCTATTCTTGAATCCCTGTGGGAGCCGACAAAATTGCTTTTGGGCCCCCATGCTGGAGAAAGCGGTCAAATACCTGCTTTCTGGTGCAATGTTTTGACAGAAAAAAACATTTGAAATATCTAATGTCGTTTTATATTTTTTGCGCACAATAATATTCATTAGTGCTGCACTGTGTGAGTTTTGTACTGCAAATGTTTTGCAACAAGAGTTTAGGTGTCTGTAGTCCAAAACTAAACGATATGAATCGCCTGATTTGGAGACCGGAAACAAAGGATTGTTCATTTCTGAGATGCATGTTTCAATCACCCCCTGGTACTCAAGTTGATCTAAGATCTCCCTGACTTGTTTTTTAGCTTCTTGCTTAACAGGATACTGCCTCTGTGCAGTAGGTTGATTTTTTAACTGGATTTTATGGTGAGGAGAATCCTCATCCCATCCTACATGATTTTTATATAATGCAGGGGCTTGGGCCACTGCCCATTTTCTTGCATATGTGTATTTTTTATGAATTGGAATGTGATTTGAGAAGGCAGGCATAATCATTTCTTCCCAATGTGGGCACTCCCTGACAAACTCTGGTGGCCAGTCTTTTTCTTCTAGAAGGATATCATAACCTTTAGATAGGTTCTCCCAGAAGAGACCTCTTATTTTCCTAGTTTTGTCCCCCTCTATATGTAATGTTATTTCATATAGTTTATGGGGCACGCTAACTCTGGTGTCTGCAGTTTCCAGTTGAATGTATTCATTTGTGTCCACTGTCTCCAGAAGATTCATCAGGATCTTGCGAGCTATGGTCACTTCTGCTGCGCTGTCTAGCATTGTTTGGGCCCACTCTCCGTTCTTGAGTTGTGTCCTCAGGATCCTCGGCATGTTTTACTTTAATACTGGCTACCTTCTTTTTGGGAAATTGTAATTTTTACTTTGATGAGCAGGTTCTTTGTCTTTGGACTTGACACACTCTTCTGTTCTGACCGTCCTCTTCTTTCCGATTTCTGTGAGGAAGTCTGAAAAGATCGAGAGGGACGTGTATCAATATCTTGATATCTGTCAGGTTTTCTCAAATTATCCATATTTCTAAGTGTTTATCTTTTTTCATAGGGCTCCTGTTGTGGAGACTTGCCCCCCTTTCTGGAGATCTCCGTTGGGGAGACCTTCCTCTGATCTGGAACTGTTTTTCCCTGGGAGTGGTTTGCTTATTACCCTCCCACTTCTCCTTTTGAGTTATTAAATTATTTTTAATGAAAGTTTTTTCAGGATTTTCTGTTAGTTGTGGTTTTAGTGGTTTACCACCTAAACTGTCTCTACCTAATTCTTCATATGATTTTTCAATTATTCTGGCAAGTTCAAAAGGTTGATCAGCTATATCTGTTTCTTTTAATTTCTAGCGGATTGCCACGGATGCTGCTTCTCCTTTTATGTTGGCTAGTAGTAGAGCCAAGACTTGCTTAAAGTCTTTCAGTAATTTCATACCTAGATTTAAATCAGGCTCTGGACCGTATTCATTTTGAATCTGTCTTAGTACATCTGGTATAACCGCCATAGACGGAACACCATTTGTTTTTGTGTAGATTGAAGCAAAGACTGTTCCCCAAGTGTCACAGTCCTCCACTGTGGTGCAATCCCCATTGGTACGCAGATGGTCAGAATTCTGTGTTTTTCGTGAGGGGTAGTATCAGGAAATACTGCCTCTATTTGAGTAATTTTTTGAGCTAACCAGAACAGAATTTGTTCCCGTTTTGTGGGTAATTTACCAATGACTGATTGTATGGTCTGTGGTGTAATTTTGTTAGTGTTCCCCTGGTGAGGGGTGTGCTGTGGAATTTTTATAGCAGGTTGGACTGTTAAAGTCTGCATGGCATATTGTACCAATTGTCTATGTATTTTATTTAATTGTTTTAGTTGAACTAAAAGTTCTCTGTCTGACATTTCTTCAATGTCAGGATGTGGTGTATAGCTGGCTAGAACCGGCCATGTGGCTCCTGGTCTACCTAGTTGACCGAGTCTGGTAATGTAATTTTGATGTTTTAGGGCGCCATTGAACCAGAGCTCATGCTCTTGGTAAGTTAGTGGAATTTCAACTTCCTTGAAAGGAGTGTATTCCGCTGGAGGTTCCCCTGCTTTGTAGTAGTGGAACTCGTGTGTTACAGCATTTGCTGCTGGAAAAGTTATCTATGAATAGAATACCTCTGTCTGCCGATATCCATGTGCCTCGACAACAAATATGACAGTACCACCTCTTGATGATACTCTATTTTCTATAGGTTTTATAGTTAAGGTTTTCCTTACATTTACCGGGATGAGTATTGCATCCGGTTGATCTTGTTGGAGACTTGTGTCTTCCGTCAAAAGTTGAGCTGCTAGTCTAGCTCTCTCCCTTTCATCGTCACTCTGACATTTTGCTGACAGTAAGTTTGCAGTGCAAGTTTCAAGGAAACAAAGATTAGGTGCACAATATTTTGGAACACTGTATCCTTCAACGTTGACTAAACCGAAAACTAATACATAGGAATCTTTTCCTACTAAGTTTTGGCGGATATTAACCTTTTACCCACTCCAGATGTCTAAAGGAGTTTTTACGGAAAAAGGGGTCTGTGTGAAAAGCACGGCTGAGTTACTCTAGTATCTAGCGTTAAATTATCGCCTTACCAAACTTTGGGCGCCATGTTGTGTAGTTCCTATATTCCCAATAGGCTCTGCACATTGGAATAACCTAAACGATAGTTTAGACGTAGGACTGAGGTCGACTAGGTCTCTATTGAATATGTTAGACTTAATTGTGTGTGCCAGCTAGCTCAGAGGTCACTAGAAAATTTCTCGAGTAAACAAGGTGTTTAGCTTTCCTGAATAGACAAGAAGGATTAGCTTCTGACAACCATATAACATGACAACTTTGCTCCCTCCAGAATAAGTAGTATATCTCCAGAGTCACGGAAACAATAGATAGATATTTTACTCAGTCAATCGTGCATGCTTCATTTCACCAGAAATGCAAAGAAATAAAGAGACAGGCGTTTTCAATAAAAGGGTTATTTATTGAGCAGTCTCATTTCTCATGCAAGAGAAATGAATTGCCACAATTGCAATACTTGTTATAAAGTAAAGTGCGTACAGTAAAAGAAGTATTATGAAATCATACTGTAAAAGCATTTATATGGTTTCTAAGCCATAAGATACTTAAAATGGATAAAATACATACAATGATAAAATAATGACTAAACATACTCAACTGGTGTTTCTAAGATACACCAACCCCAGTGTACCTAACCTAAGCCTAGTACGTGGGAAGGAGTAGTTGAGTTACAGTTTTTGCCAAGAATCTGAGTCAAGAATTCTCTATGGGTCTAATCAGCTCCGTACCTTGGGTATAGAATGAAGGAGGTCTTGTATCTCTCTCTCAGGACTCGATTTCCCAGCAACCCGCAAGGATAGCCGATCTGCTCCAAACCACTGTGTGTTGCTTAAGACAGATGTTGGTATATTTATACCTGGAAGGTGCCGAGTTTGACGTAAGGTTGGATATAAGACGTCACTAAGAACTGGCAGTTCTTTCAGGACTCTCAGGAGTTCTAGGACAAATCAAAACAGAAGCAGGGGGAATTCCCGGGCTGCTGGGGGCTTGGTTTGTTTAAGAACGCGTTGTGCTTTCTAGGAATCTATGGGAGTAGCCTTGCCGTATTTGGACTGCATTGGCTATGACTTAATATGGATATGATTCTTATGCCTTTATAAGGAAAAGATTTGATATAACCACACAAGGGCATAAATCGGGAATGTCTTAATTAGGGTCCTAGATACATTCACAACAAAGCCAAAATATATTTGCAAACAGGGTGCCCCCACCCCAAGTCAACGTCCGGTACGGTGGCACCAATCGCACCACCCTAAAGGCGGCCCTGAGAGCTTATTGCATGACATACAGAAATTGCCCAGCCAAAGTGAATTATTGTGTGTAACTGTTGAAACTGCTGCTGGTACTCAAACACTACAATCAAAATTGTCTACAAGATTTTAATGAGCAAATGCGCATTTAATTGACTTACTTTTCTACAACTGGTCTTTGTAGGAGACTGATAAATGGGTGTTTAACCAATAACATGCACCACACAGGATAATGGAATAGCACAGAACAGCACATTCCGTATTGGTCGGCACGCGCAGGAGACAAACACTGCTTTTACCAGACATTTCAAGGATGCTGAAGAAACCCATGAACACTGTGTTAAAAATGGAAATTAAAATGAAAACTAGTGAAATATGCTTCATTTTTAGGTCTCTCCTAGGCAGCGCACATGTGCCGTTCTAGAAGATGACCTTTTGGAATTGATCTGCCCTTTACAAGCACTCGTGCTTGTGCTGGCATCCACCTTGCGGGAGCGAACAGCGGCGCACAGGGTCCATCTGTTTGCAATTAGCGCGGCCGTGCATTCTGGTGTTTGGTTTGTGGTTGTCTGTCTGCCTCATCTTTGCTTTTGCCAGCAGCGTGACATGTTGTGAAACTTGAGCTGCTGATTGCCATATGGCAGCCATGTAATCACTCGCTCATCTTTCCCCAAAAGCTTTTTGTGATTGAAACTCTGGATTGTGCTTTTCGCTCTTGATGGCTTTGCTTACAGGCAGCCTGACTTTCGCTGACAGCAAGATTGTGCTGAGGGGACTGAATTCAGGTACACCTTCATTATGAAATTAATATTAACCAACACAAATCAACATGGCCTTTATGCATTATTTACAGTTTGAAAAGTGCTTTCCCTGTTTGGAGCACTGTATGTAAACAGTTTTGCATTGGCACTGGAGGGTGATGGCAGTTTGTGATATTTTATTGTCACGAGCATATGCATGAAACCTTTTTTAGTGTCCCATTACACCCCACTGTTAGTGCTCCGGAATTTTTTTTGTTGGTTATATAGAGCTCAAAATGTCGAACTGTCAGTCTCAAGGTGCTAACTTTCCATTTGTAAGCATTAACAGTATACAAAATATGCCCAAACTATCGACAGCTTATAAAGCAATAAAAAAATACTAACGGTATTATAGAAGCAAGTTACCTACGCTCCAAGCTGACCTCATCGTAAGCTGGTTCTTCAAAAAGTGCCAGGGTTACGGTAAGCGATGTCACTACTCTTTGATCCCAGACAACCTCAAAGGAAGCGCTAGCCTGGTGGAATCACATGATGTGCTACCCATCTTCATACTCTTAAGATTTACTGAGGGGAGTGGACGAGGGGTGTAAGCAAGTTTGCATGTTTTGCTTACGTGGATTTCAGCTGCTTTCCATGACAGTGACGTTCACCCCAGAAGGGAACCTATATTTTCATTACATTTCATTATTCGCGGATGGGTGTTTACAGCTGCATTGTGGCTGTGCTGATAAACGCAGTGCTGCGCGAGAGACTGTTGTTTCTCCAACACACACAGCCCCAACAAAGACTGAGTGTGGCCGCGAGCAAACGGCGTGACTCCGGACAGGCCCAGCCTGGCTCCAGGATCTGTAAACGGGTGCCACATTCCAGGCTGTAATCATGCAGAGAGCAGCTCCTCTCTGATCCGAGGCAGGAAGTTGCCGGCTTTGTGCTGCCTGCCATCACACTGACTACACTTAAAACATGGTGATCCTATTTACAGACATACATACCAGAATAATGTAAACACTACACTATGGGCACCATGGTTGGTGTAGACCAACCCACACATTGGGGAACAATTCCAAAAGTTGTGTCATGTGAGAAATGCAGGCAGGCTCGAAATACAAGACTATCTGCCTTATGCCAGCAATGGATCTGGGCATATGGACTATAAATATTGTGTTATTTGTATAATAAAGTTAATGGAACCAGACCCAACTTTTGGTATCATATACTTCCACAGCAATAACAACTGCGTAAATGTTTCCTAAGGCAAGCATGCATCACGCTGCATGACCGAGTGTGTAATAACTGTATATTCAATAAAACTTTATTCGGTTACATATAAATAACCATAAAAACACACAATAAAAACATTGTTAGAAAAAATACAGGGCAGATATCACTATTAACACCAATTAGCACTGTTCTTCATACATAGCATAGATTTCATTGTCGTAATTTTCACATCACAATCGTTTTCCTGCATCTAAAAACCTTTTTTTTTAAGCGGAAACAGAAGCTACAATAAATACTGTATCTAATTGTTGGAGAGCTACAAAAGCTGGCCGACACGACCTCATACCAAGTGTTTTTAAGACTGGGACGATCCACCTTTTTCTCTGTACAGAGTAAAATGTACAGAAAAATAGGACATGTATGGTGAACTGATCAGAAATGTCGTCACATGGGCATTTACATAGCTGTTTTGACCAGTCATTAATAGTTGGGAAACTTAAATATCTATACAGAGTCCTGATGCGAAAACACATCAGTAAAAATGTATCATAATCATTGAATATGAGGCATAGATATGGCTGCATTTTAAAAGTTGTTAATGTAAGGGTATGTGCTTGTACTGTGACCTTACTCAATTCGACATTTAGTCTCTGTTCACTCAGGTAGCGCAAGCATTCGTTCTTAAGATCTTTCCTAGAGTGCCTCTGTAAAGATGAGTCCAGGCAATTTGAAGAAGTAAAGTCTTTATTGTAGAGTAGTAGTAGCACCTCCAGCTTCATCCACAGTCTGCTTCACAGCTCAGCTCAATGCTTTCTAACAATAACATTCTAAGCTGCTAAGCAACATATCAGCATTCCAAGAATGACATCTCTACACATTTCCCCCCATATATACAACAATTAAAAGAAGCATCAGAAGCAGGAAAATATATACAATGCACTTCACGCAACACCCATCGGGTAGAAAAACATTTAGCAACATTACCGAAACTCCAAGTTGACCCATCACACAATACTAAAACATTCCTCTTCACCACCTTCACTTGAATAGGTTTAGAAAATTTGCTATCTCCCTTAGCAACAGTACCTCCACGTTTCACCACCACCCAATCACCCGATTTGATATCAGGAATTTTGACCCCTTTGGAATGATCATAATGTTTGGCAACAACTATTTGTTTATTAGCAACTTGCTTCCCAATCACATCACGATCTACCCACACACAATCTTTGTCCTTCAACCACCCAGGCAACTCCTTCAAACCAGGTTCTCTTCCTTTAAGAGAGATGAAAGGTGAAACACCAGTCATAGAGTGCGGTGTTACTCTGTACGACCACATTAATTTTTTCAACTCTTCAGACCAAGATAAACCATTGCACAAGGAAAGTTGGATATTATCCACAATCAAACGATTAATTCTTTCAACTAAACCGTTCGCCTGCGGTCTAAACAAGGCAACTTTATCATGCCTAATACCCTTACTGCAAAGAAATTCCTCCATTCTTCTAGACACCAACTGAGGGCCATTATCGGAGACCAAAACCTTTGGAATCCCTTCATTTAAGAACACCTTTTCTAGAAATTTAATGGCTTTATCCGTCGTGATAGCCTCAGAAGTCTCAACAACAAACCACTTAGAATGGTAATCAACTAAAACCATAAGAAATCTACAACTAGTACCTAACTTGGATATTGGACCAATAAAATCTATCGCTAACCTCTCCCAAGGACGATCAGGAAATTTCACGGGAGCCAAAGGAGATTGTCGCACGACTTTGGTCTTGTCACTCGCAGCACAAGCATAACAATCTTTGACAGCTGCCTCAATCTCTTTGTCCAACCCTGGCCACCAGAATGATTGACGCACACAACGCTTAGTCATATTCCTTCCTAAGTGACCTTCATGCGACATACTTACAATTTTACTCCTGAGACTCTCAGGAGGAACCAACTTATCTCTCCTCCACAATTTCCCATCTCTCACACTCAACTCTTCTATTACATTAAAAAAACCTCTGAACCGCATATCATTGTTCAGTTCAGAATTCCAACCATTAGAAACACCATCCATGACCTTACCCAACACATCATCATCTAACATGGCAGCACTCCATTGTTCCAAACTAAAAGCTTGCTCCTCTGTATACATTACTTCTTCAGTCTCACACTCCACATCAGTCACCAACAAAGGAATCCTTGAGAGACAATCCGCCAATACATTCTTCAACCCCTTCACGTACTCCACCTCAAAATTATATTCCAACACAGACAAAATCCACCTCGATATCCTTGGAGTAACACTTCCTTCAAGACCTTTGCCACCCTTAAACAAATGCACCAAGGGTTTATGATCTGTTCGGAGTCTAAATGGTAAACCCCATACAAAGTATTTAAAGTGCTTAATACCCCAACAACACGCTAAAGCTTCTTTCTCAATCACAGAATAAGATCGTTCTGCGCCCTGCAACCTCCTCGAAGCAAATCCAATAATTCTTTCTTCACCACCACAAACCTGTGTCAGAACGGCACCGATACCCACAGCACTAGCATCCGTAGTAACATACGTCTTGGCCTTAACATCAAAATGTCCCAAGCTGGGCGCAGACGATATACCTTTTTTCACCTGTTCAAACGCATTCTCACAAGAACTGCACCATATAAAGTCAACACCAGTCTTCATCAATTTACGCAAAGGCTCAACGATATCAGTAAAACTCCTTACAAATTTAGAGCAATATTCTGCCAAGCCCAAAAAACTTCTAAGTTGATCCTTATTAGTAGGGGTTGGTGCATCTTTAACAACAGAAACAATACTCTTCTTAGGTTTAATACCTTCTTTAGAAATCTCATGGCCTAAATAAGTGACTAGATCCTTTCTCAATTGGCATTTCTCTTTCTTGATTGTTAACCCATTCTCACGCATACGACACAAGACACTTTCCATCACTTCATCATGATGATCATAGCTTCTTCCCACAATTAACACATCGTCCTGAAAACAAAGCACATCCTTGATCCCATGAAGAACCTTCTCCATCACCCTTTGAAATACTGCCGAAGCAGAAGCTAACCCAAAGGGCATCCTACGGTAGCGAAAAGCTCCCAAGGGTGTTACAAAAGACGTCAAATGTCTTGATTCTTCACAGAGATCAATCTGGTGATATGCTGACGACATGTCAATAACACTAAAAACACTACCTCCACCCATAGCAGTCAACATTTCTGAGATATTTGGCAGAGGCTGACGATCAACCCATATATTTTTGTTCAAATCACGAAGGTCAATGCATAAACCAATCTTCTTCCCCCCATCCTTGGGGGCGACGACAATGGGGGCCAACCACTCAGAAGCCTCAATTGGCTCAATTATACCCATCATCAATAATTTGTCAAGTTCATCTTGCAAAGGACCTCTCATAAGATGAGGCACAGACCTCACTTTATGAACCACAGGTACAGCATTGTTCTTAAGAATAATCTTGTGGGAAAAGTTCCCCAAATCATCACAAAATACATCAGAATATCTCTCCATAATCGAAGAATCATAGTTATCATCATTTACTAAAAACACAGATTGAACTGGTTTAGTAGCATTGGGATTCAAAACTATACCCAAATCTTTTTGATGACGCCACCCCAACAAATTTGACCCTTGTTTAGTCAAATAAACTCGACCATAAACTTTTTTTGTTCAGAAATTCAATTACCATCCACTTTAAACCTAAAATGTCAATAGTTTTACCACCATAACCAACTGCCCTGATGTCAGACGGATCCCAAACTTCGTTATCTGTTGATGCACCCTAACACTTGACATACATTTCTTTAGACATGAGAGTATATAAACTTCCAGAATCAATTAACATATTTACTCCCACAGAATCAAATTTGATGACATAATGAGGTTTTTCAAGTTTGTCAGTACTTTCTCTGGGAATATCAGATGTATTAATATTCCCAACAAAGGTTTCAACATGTTGTGAATCCACTTCATGAGCAATAACATTATCGACAGAAGGAAAAAATTCATGAACATTTTCACAAGAATCATCTATCTGATGAACAGAAGGCATTTTAGTTCTACAAACTTTTGCAAAATGGCCTTTCATCCCACAGGTCCTACAAGTTGCATTTCTACCAAGACATTTAGAACTAGATGCCAAATGTCCCGGAGCACCACATCGATAACACTTGATGGGACGAGAATTTGCAAACTTACTATTACTAGGTTGAAAAAACTCTTTACTCTTATCAGGAAATCTATTGTCAGATTGAACTTGAGAGTTAGTAAATGGCTTAACTACTTTCGTCTCATCAACACTAGCATGAACTTCAGAATCTTTAGAAGTTTTCAGTGCATCATCTTTACCCACAAAAGAATTAGAGCACTTATCCATTTCTTTTATCCACTTTTCACTGTGTTCTAAACCTTTTGCTATTTGTACTGCTTCTTCTAAATCAGAATCTTTTATTAATAATTTCTCACGTACCCTCTTATTGTTGGCACACCTGACAATCTGATCACGAATAAGCGAATCAGTTAGAGTTTGAAATTGGCAAGTTAAGGATAACCCCCTTAAGGCAGCAACATAAGATGCAATATCTTCATCCATCTTTTGTACTCTACAAAAGAATTTATGCCTCTCAAGAACGATATTAACTTTTGTAGAAAATCTAGTTTCCAACATTTGCAAACTCATCTCATAGACATTCACAGCTTGCCCATCTCCAGTGCCAAGAGAAACTTCAGGCAAATTCTCGTACAACCTACGTCCTTCTACCCCCAAATTATGCAATAAAATAGCTTGTTTACGAACTGGGCCATATTTATCAGCCCCAGAAGCAAGAATATATGTAAGAAAAAGCTTTTTCCACTCGGTTAGGGAAAATCCGGTATAATAACAATTTTCACAGTTTCAGTTTTAGAAGTGGCTCCGGTGAAGGATAACAATTATCACAGTTTCAGAGGTCACAAGTAAATTACTTTGAAGCTTTTCCAATTTTTAAAATGTTTCGCATCTGTTGAATTAAATGTTTCCCTTCTCTTGCTGCAACAAATAAACGCGCTGGCAAAAGTCAATAAGCATCTTCATGCACGTTGCTAAAAGTCCATAAGCATCTTCATGAAATGAAGAATATAAAAGTATTACTGGGTTCAAGGGCTCATTAAAAATGACAAAAACTGCAACAGTTTTCCTTTTTCCTGCAACAGTTTTCTTTTTTCCTTTCACATCCAAGAGAGTAAGCAGGAAACTCTCACATTTAAGTTAAGAAGTCCCATCATTCATCAACAGGAATTAGAATTGAATCAGTTTACTCACAGAGAAATTTTTGGATGAAAAATTTTAAAGTCCAAGGGTGGAGGCACCAAGATCTGCCCCTTGCGCAGAAAATTAGTAGGTTTCCCTCGTCGCCAATGTAAAGATGAGTCCAGGCAATTTGAAGAAGTAAAGTCTTTATTGTAGAGTAGTAGTAGCACCTCCAGCTTCATCCACAGTCTGCTTCACAGCTCAGCTCAATGCTTTCTAACAATAACATTCTAAGCTGCTAAGCAACATATCAGCATTCCAAGAATGACATCTCTACACACTCGTCAAAGTTTGCGGATCGTTATAGAATTCTCGATGGCCTAAATTATATAAAAACATTTTGACATAAGTCAGCCATCTAATGTTCGCCACTCCATCTAGGCCCGCACAATCTAATAGGATCAACCGATTAAACTTTGTTTCCTCTGTTGTTCATATCCTATGCCACAACAGGACCGGCTGAATTTTTAAGATGTCTTCTAAATATGGCTAACCTAGTTCTGTGTGGCATATGAAAGAGGTACCATTAGGGACCATTAATAAAAATCTCAAAAACTTGTTCTCAGATACCTGAAGGGAGCTTGCATCCGCATACCCCCAAATACCTGCTCCATATGAAGCTACAGTAACACTTTTTAGCCTTACAAATATTCAGTAGTTCCACCGTAGGGCGTCTGCCTAGTTTCCTACTAAAATTCGCGAGTGCAGATAGAGTTTTTATGTACAATAATCTCCTTGCTTTTACAGCCTGCACCCATGACCTCTCGCGATCAAATCAAATTCCTAAATAGGAAAATATCTTAGTATTTTCAATCCTTTTTCCCTCGATAAAAATTGGTTTGGTCTTAATACATCCAGCTCCACAATTCATGACAAATGTTTTGGTTGAATTAATTATAAGACCCCGTTCTGTCATAAACTTTGCAAAGCTGGATGCCACTCTTTGGAGTCCTAATGGCGTGTGGGCCATTAGGACCGCATCGTCCGCATATAACAATGCAGGAATAGGGCGCTTACCAACCACAGGCAAGTCATTACATTCTTTCACCAGAACCTTTTCAAGGTCGTTTATATATAAGGTAAAGAGAAACGGGGCGAGGACGCAACCTTGCCACACGCCATGTCTTACATTAAGAGGGCCTGTGCAATCCCTGCCCACCCCAAATCGCACTCTAGCCCTTGCCCCTAAATATAACTCTCTTAAAAACGAGATTAAAACTGCTTAGACACCCAACTCCTCTAGAATCAACCACAATTTATTGTGCCTCACACAGTCAAAAGCAGATGATAGGTCGACAAATGCCAAATACAGGGCTCCCTTTTTAGCTTTAATGTATTTATTCAATATAATGTCTAAATTCAGACCTTGTTCAACAGTGCCTAATTTCTTGCGGAAGCCAAACTGCAGATCACTTATCACAAGCCTGTCCTCCGCCCAATCCTAAAGTCTATTCAATATGACCCGCCCCATAATTTTCACAGTTGAGTCCAACAAAGATATCGGACGATAACAGGCCGGGTCGGACCTATCTCCTTTTTTAAATATTGGTACCAGGATGGACTCGTACCATGTCGAGACAAGGCTGGCAGAAATACAGGTATTAAACACTTGTGTCAGCAATTGGCCCCATAAGGTGGCATTAGCTTTAAAGATGTCGACAGGGACACCATCAGGCCCTGCTACCTTCCCACTCATACTTGAAGCAATAGCTGAGTTTACCTCGTTAAGCTCAAAATGGAGCAAATTTCCTTGATCCATAAAGGATTTACCTGGCTCCACCACAGTAATTATACTGTCCTGTGGCCCCAAACATAACTCATCATACAGGTTATAAAAGTGCTCTATCCACTGATGTTCTGGGATTGCCACCTCCAATTTTTGCTGTATTTTTATCCCTAAACAAAGGTGCGTTAACTACCTGCCAGAAGGCGCTAGATTCTCTTGAACTGGAGGCTTCATGCAGGGTTATCCTTGCATCTTCTCTCAGCATGTCTCTTCTCCCTTTTAGGGCACATTTATATTCTCCCCGGGCTAGTAACTGTATAACTCTTCAATCCCTGGCGGCACAGCACCCAGGATAATGTGCTGCATGGCTAAATACTTATAATGGTCCAAAGGCGAGACATATTGACTTTGCCAATGTTTATTTTTCCTGCTGTTAGAACAGCACTGCACAGTAATTATAGTTGTTTCCACTGACAGGACGCACCCAAGAACATAAGTGTTCGTCTCCAGCAGTTGTGCACAGTTGTAGCCTATTGAACTGAAGAAAGTGTCAGGGATGGCTACTCAGAAGCGCTGAAACAAGTCGACAAGGAAGCCATTCAGGGTCTGTCAGCTCAATTATTTTCAATCTTGTAGTAGGGAGTTATTAATGAAGAAATACCAGCACCTGGTCCATACACAATATTGGTCTAGGTTGCACAGTACAGTAAGGGACAAAACGCATGAAGATTTAGATATACATAACCGGACCCCACACAGTTCCACCTGACTGACAGTCTGCATGACACCAGAAAGGGCTCCTAGAAGCTTACCAGTTCTAGATAGGGAATCCAGTGATGAATTATCCCACATTATTTGGGTAAGGATAAATCATCCAGTAGGATTGATTTCATGCTGGGTAATCCCATTGAGTGTAGGTAACCAATAATAGGGGAGTTGGATGTTTACTTAAAGAAAGAGAGAGGTAGGGGCAGCTATCATTATCAGGTCAAAATGTGACCCGAACTGGTATCCTTCCATAAGGAAGTATCAGAAAAAAAATCTTAACAAGCACATGTGGCTCCTGAGGTTCACAATTGCAGTTACTGAGAGAGTCAATTATTTTACGATATCAGCTTTTTTCTTCGCATATACCATTTTCCTGAATATGTTCAAAGCAGTCCTATGCTCCAGGAATGAAGGTCTGAGGATGAAGTGACCTGAGTGGGCTGACTGTCTCACTGCGAGCGCACCTATTCAACAGGGCGGGATGGCAGGCGAGACCATGAGCCCTCACACTGTGGAGTAGAATCTGGGCAACGCTGAGGCCGTGAAGCTGCAGCTGGCTCTATTCACCCCCCCCCCCACCCCCACCCAAAAAAAACACACATGCGCAGCGCCATCCTGATCTCAGCTGGCGGGTGGGAGGCAGCACTGCAGAGCTCGGTCAGATCATTATTTGGAGCAAACCCGTGAGCTGTGACAAAGGCAGTAGATTTCAGTAGACGTTCTGGCTTCCGGGAAAGCGTTTTTTCTGCTGTACCGGGATCCGGGAGCTCCTGAGTCACAACCTGCAACGTATTGCATGACATAACCAAAAGACAAAAAAGAAATGGGTAAATAGATGGGAGTTGGTAAAGGAAAAGTGGGATTACTAACATATCTAATTTCACCCTGTCTACCAAGTACAAGCAACACTGGCCATCTTCGAAGCAGCCTCCACAATTTATGTAAGTGGGGGTCATAATTCCGCTGATATATTTCGGACAGATCTTCTCATTTTGCTTTACTCAAAATACATTTTTGGACTTGGGTGGTAACCAGTCTCCAAAGAAGACAGGACGTCAATATTAGCCTTGAACAATAGTGATTCAGTCTTGCAAGAGTTAACCGTATAACCTTAATGCCAGCACATTGTGCGTCTCATGTCTATGGCTCTATACTAATCCAATTTCCTAAATAAAGTGCAGCGCTTTTTTCATAAAATGAGAAGGTGATTGTGTCTGTAATCATAGGGGTAAATTGTTTGATGTCTCAACATTTATAACCAGAGATTCTATTAATCGTATGCTATATCCTGAGATGTTAATCAATGGGCGTGTATTTATGACTTTTTATTCGATTTGCGTTCTTCTGGAAGGGTGAATGTGCGTTTTTGTGTGTCTGATCCCTCATTCGTGGTTATCGTTTTGCTTCCAAACTGATCTGTTCTTTTCACTGAATTGTGCAAGACAAGCTCCTTTTTGACTTTTCACTCATAATTTAGATTTCCATTCTCTTAACTCTCTTTTTTCTTTCAGGGTTCTGATGCCATTTTATATTCTGGTACATCAATTAAAGATAAGGTAAATTTAATAAACCATTTACTCAAAATACTATTTAGTAGTTTAACTGTACTAACAAGTTTAAAAAAAAATTTTGTGCAGCCTCAAAAGGACCTCTTCGCCTACTAGTGTTGCAAATAACACACTACTTGCAACACACAAACTAGTCAAATGCCATATTTTCTGGATACCTTATAAGATACATTCAGTAACTCTATATGGAAATGATTTGCATAGTGAATGACTGTTCTGAATATAGGGATCGAACCAAGTCTCCAACATATACGTTGAACACCCCTGCCAGACATGCTTCTCGGCCACTCATAACTTCCCACTCCTCACAGTATAGGTCATGGTAACTACCTTTTGAACACATGACTGATCGCACCCTACCACAACACAACTAGCAGAGAACAGTGGACATATACTTAACAACATCGAGGGACCCGAGTATGTCACCCAGCCTTTTGAATTTGTAGACTGGGTAAATGTTTAATTGAGAGAAATCTGGGGACTCTTGGACATTAACTTTGGAAGGCTCTCCAAACTTCTTTACCTGCTGATTTAAATTAGAACCTCCTCACAAGCTGCTTACCTGAACATGTGTACTTTCAGATGTAATGCAGTAAAACTGACAGCCTGGGAACTAATGTACCAATTTATGGTTGCAAAGCCTGTGATTTGCAAAATCACAAGATTTGCTACCATAAAATGGCTTTTAAATCTACTAAACCTATTTTCTAATTTAGTAACACTTGCTGAACAACATGGGTTTAGAAAGGCATAGCAGATCGTTATTGAAAAGGGAGTGTGTAGGGCATCCCTTCGAAATACAGATTTGTTATGGTATGTATCATTGTTTTGCAACTGTACTTTGGTCGCATATCACTGAAAAAGCTGTATACTCCTCAGTTGGGAGGGCCCGCCTTCTATTTTTTAATGTAAACAAAATGTTGTTGGCTAGTAGGCAGTGGTCCATGGGACCAGTGCTAATCCTCAGCAAACTTTAATTTAAATTGCTCTTTAAAGGGGAGCTCAGTTTCCTTTAAAAAACAAAAGTTTACTTTATTTAAATGCGTTCAAAGACATTTTGGCCTTCTGACCGTGGCAGGCCACAAACCCTGTGATGGCATCCAACTGTAGTGTTGTTTTGCATTTTAGGACCGTACTGTAATTTTCCCGATTTATGCCCTTATATAGGTACAAATCACCATATCCTTATATAGGCATAGAAATCATAACCATATTTAGACATAGCTCATGCAGTCCTAATACGGCAGGGCTACTTACACTAGTGCCGAAAATCCACAACGATTTCTTGAAAAACTCGGCTTCAGCAGCTAGGGACTTCCCCTTGCTCGAATACTGACTTGTCCAAGAACTCATGGAGTTTTCAAAGAACTGAGACTCTTTGATGACGTTATTATGTCCACCTTTACGTCAAACTCGGCACCTTCAAGGTATAAATATGCCCACACTTGCCATAGCATACACACAGTGGTTTGGAGCAGTTGGACTATCTACTTGCCCGACGCATCCTGCTACAGCAAGTGCCGAAGGAAGCCGACCCTCCAGCAGACGCACTGAGAGAGACGCTGTCTTTTCTCTTGCCGAGAAATCCAGCTCCAGTGTTTCCAAGCTACACTTGCGGGTTGTTGGGAAATCAAGTCCATTGTTACATTTCGCTATTTCTTAATTGCGAAAATTAAGGAATCGCAATTAAGAAATCGCAAAATGCTATGCATTAAAAAATCGCAATATTTTTTGCGATTCCTTAATTTTCCTTAATTGCGATTCACAATTTGAGAATCGCAATTAAGGAATCCCTTCCCATTGATTCCTATGGACCTAGAGGCCCATAGCATTGAATGGGAAGCCATTCTCATTTTGCGATTCGCAATTAAGGAATCGCAAAATGAGACTGCTATTTCAAGGGTGCAGGGGGGGGTCCCAAAGACCCCACCCTGCACCCCTGAAATTTAACTTTAAGAACATTTTTCACACACACATGCCCCAAGGGCATGTGTGTGTGTAAAATGAAACTTTTAAAAATGCACTTTTGTGCATTTTTGTAAGTTTTAGAAAATTACCATGAAGTTCAACTTCATGGTAATTTACCTCTTCCTATTTGCGAATTCCCCAAAAAAAAAATATTCATGCATTGCATTTAAAAAATCGCGAATTGCGATTTCTTAAATGCAATCGCAATTTAAGAAATCTCAACATAATTGCGATTCCTTAAATTGCGAAAAAATAAAAAAACATGATGCATCCAAAAAAGGAAATTGCATTCGCAAACGGCCGAATTTTGCGATTCGCACCGTTTGCGAATGCAATTTACCTTAATGCATGTAGGCATTAGAGAAATCTTGGATAGAATCTTGGCAAAGAATACTAAATTTATGCTACACCTCACTTACTTCTTCCCTCGTACTCGACTTAGGTTGGGTACATCGGGGTAGGCGTATTTTAGAAGCACCAGTTGAGTACTTTTTAGCCTCTGTTATTTATGTATGTATTTATCTAAGGTCTAGAAGCCATACAATGCTTTTACAGTATTATTTTATCCTACTCTTTTTACTGTACGCATTATACTTTGCAACCAGTATTACGATTGTAGTAGTTCATTTCTTCTGCTTGCGAAAGAAGACTGTTCAATAAATACTTTTATTGAAAATGCCCGTCTATCTATTTCTCTGCACCTCTGGTGAAACGAAGCATGCACGAAGGACTGAGTAAAATATCTATCTATTATTTCCACGACTCTGAAGATCAGTTTTGCAGAGTGAATCTTTCTGGATTCACTATGCTGTGCATTATTCCGCGGTCTAGTGGTTGGGTCGTAGTCTTTTCTTTGTTTTTGTTTTTTTTGTTTTTCGTAGCCTAGGTGGGCGTCGACGTCCCACCTTTTGGTGTCCTTCCTGTGACGTCGGCATTCTTCCTGCGGAAGCTCCCACCCTTGAGCCCCATCTTCAGATTCTTTTTTCCGCCGTTGGGTCTGGATCGTTCCCGAGAGGGCTCCAGAGATTTCGAGAAAAGAGAAGCAAAAAGCCAAGTTTTTTGGAAGAAAAGAGTTGAGAAGACGAAGTGAGACTACATCATCGAAGGGGACGACGAAGGAAGAGGATCTTCGAGGAACTTCGACATCCAGAAGAGAATGCGTGATCAGGGGGCCCCCAGAACGCAAGAGATGGACAACACACCATTCAAATTCTGCCGGAACTGCCACCACAAGTACGCGCAGAAAGACCAACACCCAGTTTGCAACCTCTGCCTGCCGGTCGACCACGAAAGCAGGGACTGCAACGCCTGCTCCGCCTTTACGCCGAAGACCCTTCGAGTGAGAGAGAGGCAAAGAAGAGCTAACTTCGCCATGCAGGGCAAGGGCCAACCACCGTCCCTTTGAGACCTAGGACTCTCGACCGACAAGGAGGATTACGTCGCCGAAGAAGACGACGGCTACACGGTCGTAGATACCGATAATACGAAGACTCCAGAAAAGGTAGGAGACTCAACGCCCCAAAAAGGCCTGAAAGACTCTCGACAGTCTGCCCAAGACTCTTGAAAAAATGAGGGCAAGACCCCGAAAACGCCGACACCGAAAACGCCAGCGGATCCTCACAGAAGGACTCCCAGGCGCCGAAGGACGGCGACCAGCCAAAGTCGTCGAAAAGCATCCACGAAAAGGAACGCTCAACACCGAAGACCTCTTCGACGTCGACGAAGGACACAAGACCAGTCTCGACGCCGAAACCAGTCACGACGCCGAAACCAGTCACGACGCCGAAACCAGTCACAACGCCGAAACCAGTCTTGATGCCGAAACCCGTCTCGACGTCATCTTGCCAGACAAAGAGACCGGCACAACCACTTGACGCCGATCAGGCTGCTGAGATGGAAAGAAAGAAGAGTAGACTCGAGGCAGAGATGGAGAACATCCTGCAGCGAAAGAAAGATTTCGCAGAAAGGATGAAAGCGTATACAATTCCGTTAAAGCCAAAGCCTCAGGTGGTCGAGTTTGTCGAGGAAAAAGAAGAGTTCGAGGTCGAAGGACCATTGGAAAGCCAGGAAGATCTGGAATATCGTGAAGAAGAGACCCCCTACTACAAGGTGGAGGAAGATGACGACCGGAGGACATTTCAGGGCTCGACATACTCGGACACACAGGACTCAGAGTGGCAGGACCTCGAAGCCGAGAGTCAAGAAGAGGGAGTGGACACATATCCTGCGAGGCCCTCGCCGCCTTACGACATTGGACTTTACAATGAAGACATCAAGAACGCAGCATCAGTGTTCAGAGTAAAACTCGAGTAGGAACAGCCGAAGGCGGATTTCCTTGTGGAAACACTGCTCCCAATACAAACTAGGAGCCAGTACCTGCCAATGCTCGAAAGCATCAAAGGACAAGGGAGAGAGGCCTTCAAAGAGCCTGCGACTTGTAAACCCGTCACACCCAGGACGGAGAAGAAGTACAAGCACTCACCCAAGGACCCACCCTACATCCAGGGAACGGTCACTGCAGACTCCATCATTGCGGCAACAGCAAGGAAAAGGGCCAATGCCCCGACGACAACTTCAGGACCACCTCCAGACAAGGAGAGCAGAAGGATGGACCTGACAGGGAGAAAGATCGAGAGGAATGCCGCAACTCACTGGCGCATGGCTAATTCCAACGCCCTGCTGAACAGGCACCAATACCAGATCCTGGACGAACTGGACCAGTTAGTCAAACACCTCCCACAAGAATACCAGCAAAGAGCTACGCACCTGGTAGAAGAGGGGAAGAACATGGCAAATTCTTGCCTAAAAACAGCACTGGGCGGTGCAGACACATCCAGCAGACTTATGATGCTGGGCATCACGGAAAGGAGACAAGCCTGGCTCAGAATATCAGGCTTTAAACCGGAGGTGCAACACAACATCCTGAACACCCGGTTCAACGGTGAGACACTGTTCGGAGCACCAGTGGACGAAAAGCTCACCCAGCTGAAAAAGGACAATGACGCAGCAAGATCCATGGGGACCTTGCAATTCAGAGGAACAAAGAGAGGAACGGAGACCAAATGGGAGAGGGGGAAACCAGCCGAGAACGTCGCACCAGACTTTCCACCATTCCCACCAGGGCGACACCCAGACGCAACAAGGCCAGCAAAAACAACCCTGACAATACCAACAGAGGGGTCAGTCCTTTCGCTGGAGGTGGTGAAGAACTGGGCTTTTAGAACCCAGCGGCGCCAGGGGCAGGCCCAAAGTCTTCGGATTCACCTGTCTTGGTTTACAGAGACACGGAATACTTCTGGGTGGCGTCAGAGACCAAGTTTATTAGCTGCAGCCAGTAACAGTGATCCTCAAAATACAGCATGGAAGTATTTCAGGGGACTGCTCAAATTCGTAGAGCAAGACATCTCCTTTTATACACAATATTCACATTTACAACATACTCCCACTGCGCAAAAATCTGACCAATGAGGTACATTCTCAAACAAAGTATCACATGACGAAAAACTCAGTTTGCAACATCCCAACCCAAAGTTAATCATTGGGAATGTCCCAAATCCAATCTCCACAAGCAGGACAAATCCATAATTGAAAAGCACAATGCATGTAATAAAGAACATAGGAAAGGAAACAATGTCTGATAGTTAGCAAGATAAGGCATGTGTAAGGAGACTAAAAGTTAACGATGTCCTGAACAATGATTGGCAATCTCAGACAACGATCAAACCAGGGAAATTTCAGGTGAAGGAATGAGATCCTTGCAATTCACCTCGGAGTCAAGAAAGACCCTGTTAATATATACCAACACATGAAGGCCAGGCCGCTTTGTTCATTCGACCACACTCGTCAGCCTGCGTGATGGCAAGACAAAATGGAGGCTTAAACAAAATGGAACCCATGTTCAAGACAAAATCTCCAAATACATGGTGACCTCGCTAGCTAACGTGACAAATTCACTCCACATTAGCCGCATTCGCTAAATACGGTCCGACATCGCCGAAATCGTGACGGAACCATAACCTTACGTAACAAGGCCCGTTTTCACAGAACCACAGACCCTCCTTTTGCCATTACGTAGGCAATAACCTAAACTCACGTTAATCTGAATCTAGGTCTATATCAATCTTCATCAGAACATCAAGGTGTTGCTGGAGCATCATCCTATTACTCTCTACTTCTCTCGAGACAGGTCTCCGCACACACGTAGTAGCACAAAGACCACAAACGGCGGGAGCACACTGGATGCAAAGACAACAAAAGAAGAGAATAGCTAGAGCCATACCAAGGAAAATCAGAACTTTCCATCCCCATTTAGACAACAGTCCCCAAAACCATCCAATCAACGACCAGTTTCCTTCGTCTACATGAATAGACTCCGAAACCTTATGCAATCTGGAAATGGCTTGGTACACTGTCAGGGCATTATCTGGTATGTAAATACAGCAACTAGATTGGATCAATTTGCATACCCCTCCTCTATCTGCAAGTATAACATCTAATGCAACACGATTCTGCAATGTCATAACACGATCAGCCTGTAGCTCCACTGTAATATTGCTGAGGGCACCTGCAGTTTCATTTATAGTTGCCTCAATCACTCTCGTAAGCTGCCGTATATTCCTGCTATTGGCCATAGGACCCCAAAAGGGTAGGAAACCCTTGAAAAAATCTCCTACTTCCTGTGCTGTGGTATCTTCCTGATCAAAGACACCCCTAACATATCTTGTCCTGTGATAACCCATGGAAGCTGTGTACGTAGGGGGAAGCAAAAACGCCATAACATGTGCCTGAAAAATCAGGTGGCAACCATGTATAGGCTCTATCGTGACATACAAAATATGTACCTTTAGCTGGCACAAACGGAAGAGAAGTCTGGGATGCAAAAACGTAGGTTTGAGCACACACACTCTCACCTAACTGAGCTCTCGGATTTCGACCATTACCACGTAAACAAAAATGGCCTCGATGGGGTACGATCCAAATCGGGGGAGACCTTTTCCGTCTCTCCTTCTCTGTCAAACTAGTACTATACCCAGTGACATTCCAACCAATATATGCCTGCATTCCTCCTTAGGGATAGCATTGTATGCATCATTATCTCGGATCATATCTACTATTCCCTTTATCAAAGCACTATTGCTCGGGTTGTCTCTCATGGAACGCATAGGGTATACCTCATTCACATAAATGAACATTGTCTAAAAAGCCCTTACAGACCCATTGGAAGAAAAAGGCAAAACCAGATGTGGCATACCTCTATCTGTCGTATGAGGCATAATACCACATACCCAACAATTTGTAGTATTAACTACCAACTGATGCTGATGCAGGAGCTGTATAAAGGAATTGTTAACAAACTCTGATCTTAGTGTCTGTTCATTCTCAGGCAACGTATAGAATTTGTGCAAAGAAACAGTAGTAGAAGAAAGCATAGGTTGAGTGGTGGGTGCAGAAATCAACGGTGTAGCATATACAATCCAACCCACATAAGCCAATGTGATACTTAAAAACACAAAAGAACACAGTATAATAAAACATTTGTTATGAACCAATGTACATAATCTCATATTAAAATTTGTTCTCTCAACAACTCTATCATTACAAAAGACTCCATCCTCTACCGTGCTGCTCACGGCAATTTTCCCTCTTCACTTAAGTGTGCGTCCTAGACACTCCCGGAACCGCAGACCTTGTGTCAATACGCGGTTCACCCCTTAAGATCTTATACCGTGACCCTGCAGCTGAACCCGGATGGTGGTTCGAAAAAGAAAAAGACAAAAAAAGTCTCTTGTCTGATAGAGTATAGTTCACCCAAAAACACCATAAACTCACAATCTTTATTTGTCCTTTTTGCTTCGCAGATTATACCGTTCTTTACCAGACACAGTCTGATCCTGGAACAATGTCTCTAGATTTGTAGTGTCGAGTCTCATCGACGGAGGCACAGCTTCTTGCAAAACTTCATCATCCTCACGTTCCGACTGAGTCAATTTCAGATGCGCATCACTAAAGGGGACAAACTCCACAACTCTCTTGCTTTCTGAATCTGCAACACCATCAACAATGCATTGGTCATACGGCAGAGGAAGTGGAAGCTTTTTGGTGTGGGTGGCATGCACCCAATTTTTCTTCCCGGAAACTTTGACGGCCGTCCGAGTCACCAAAAGGACTTGGAATGGGCCGATCCACCTGGGCTCGAGGTTCTTCGTCCTTTTGACGTTCCGGACCAATAGTCAATCCCCAGGTTGGAAGAACACGCAATTTAGCAGTCAAATCATGTAAATAGTCAACCAACATAGGGTACTCGATGTCACTATACTTCTTTGGCCGCGGCACACCCCAAACATTCGCCGGGCGACCAAACACAACTTCATATGGACTAAGTCCCATACGGGAATGCACTGTCGTCCTCTTTGACAAAAGTGCCAACGGCAAAGCATCGGGCCATGCTAGGCCAGAGCTCGCTTGTATCTTAGCCAACTTCAACTTAAGGGTTCCATTGTAGCATTCGACCAAACCAGCTGACTGGGGGTGATTCGCAGCATGAAATTTCTGCCTTATTCCCAAACCTGCACACACTTTCTTCATAGTCTGACCCACAAATTCACTTCCGTTGTCACTCCATACTATTCTCGGCAAACCATACCTAGGGAAAAACTCCTTTAACAAAACCTTAGATAAAGATAAGGACAACCATAAGGACATACTTTAGGTTGTTGCATCTCTCCATATGAATAAAGTCCAACTGTAGAACCTCAAACGGATACGTTGGAGGAGCAAAATGACCTGCTGGAGTTGGAGTTCCCTTACCAGGATTGTGCATCAAACAAACCATACAATTTCTCACCAGATTCTCAGCACATTTTGGAATTCCAGCATTCTGCCATGCTGGAGCCAACAACTTACATATCCCTTTCACACTGATATGAGCCAATCCATGTGCCATCGTAACCACTGGAAGCACATACGCATCAGGCAACAACCATCGCTGGTGTTCTGACAACTCAATCCAACAACCAGTCGAATCCAACATTCCCGTAGTCTCTCTCCACACACTCAATTCTTTCTCAGTAGCTTCAGCCTGAATCGATTTCACACTCTCTATTGTGTCTTCACACATTCCTCTTTCCGGAATCCATCTAGCAGGGCCTGCAACATACATTCGACTCGTCATATCTTTCGCCGTTTCTCTCGCTACTTCATCCGCAAACACATTACCATGACCAACATCATCCGTAACCTTCTTATGTGCACTGTATTTCACAATCGCAACTTGTGTCGGCAAAGTAAGTGACTCAAGAAGTTCATTCAACAACTGTCCATGCTGAATCTTCGTACCATGGGAAGTAAGAAATCCCCTCTCCCTCCACAAGCGTCCAAAACTATGAGCAACACCAAACGCATATTGGCTATCGGTATACACAGTCACTCTCTTTCCTTTCGACAACACACACGCTCTCGTCAGTGCAATCAACTCTGCTGCTTGAGCTGAATTCTGTGGAATACGTGCAGCTTCAACAATCGTGTGCAAAGTCGTAACTGCATATGCTGCAGTCGTATCGCCATTCGGGAGCTTAAAGCATGAACCGTCTACCCATAAAGTACCATCAGAATTCGAAAGAGGAGTATCTTTCAGATCCATTCTACCCTTCGTTTCTTCCTCTGTCCGAAGAAAACAATCATGCTGTTCCTGAACATCTGTTTCTACAGAAATCGGCAACAACGTAGCTGGATTCAACGCGTTGCATCGTTTTATATGCACATGACTCGCCAAAAGCGTCAACTCATAACCTGACAAACGTGCACTAGTAAGGTGCTGAGTGCTTGTCTTATTCAATAAGGTATCCACTGCATGTGGGACCATCACAATCAACGTATTATCCAATACCAGACCAGCAGACTGTCGGATAGAAACAGCCGCTGCCGCTGTACAACTCGGCAACGCCTTAGCTACCGGATCTAAAGTAGCCGAGAAATACGCACATGGGCGTTGCTTGTCTCCAAACTGTTGTGTCAACACTGACAACGCACATCCTTCTCTCTCGTGCACGTGCAACGTAAAAGGCTTACTGTAGTCGGGGGTACCCAACACCGGTGCAGAACACAGCGCATCGCGCAATTCAGAAAAACTCTTCTGACATTCGTCAGACCAAGGAAGAGGATTCGGAGTATCCTTAAGAGTAAGTGCCAACAGAGGTTTCGCCAATAAAGAGAAATTCAGAATCCACTGTCTACAGTACGAAGTGATACCCAAGAAAGCACGCACTTCTCTCTGTGTGGATGGTACAGTCATTTGCGCAATCGCTTGTATACGCTCTGGGGTCAATCGTCTTCCCTCCTTCGACAAGAGATGACCTAAGTAGGTCACTTCTTGGCGACAATATTGCAACTTCGAAAGCAACACTTTATGATGAAGTTCAGACAAATGTCGCAACAAGGAAAGCGTAACTTCTTTACAAAGCTCTTCATCATCAGCAGCAACCAACAGATCATCCAATAACTTATAAGAGTCGCACCAGAAGGCAAAACTAAAGAATCAAGCGGAGTCTTTAGCGCTTGGCTATAGATTGATGGACTCTCGCAATAACCTTGAGGAGCACGCTTAAACCGGAAGCTTCGGCCTCCTAAAGAGAAGCCAAAAATATCTCTACTCTCTTCAGCAATAGGAATACTAAAGAAAGCATTCTTCAGATCTATCACAGAAAACCAAGCAGCCGAAGCAGGGATCATAGTCAGTAAAGCAGTAATGTCCGGGACAACAGGAAACTGCGGAACCACAATCTTGTTCACTTCTCGAAGGTCGATCACAAACTGATACACAGGTGGCTGAGAAGAGTCAGTACGCTTAAGGACATGCAAAACCGGACTGTTACACACATTATCTCTAGTTTCTTCAATCACATCTTCCGCCTTGATGGTAACAACGTATGGTGGAATCTGCAAAAGGCCAACATCATTTGGACCCGTAGCCCAAAGAGTATCAGGGAGAGAAAGCAATTCCAGTGGAAGCCGATCTTTAGACAAATACATTGGAGAAATCACTCTCTTACCCAATGTAAGATGTACTCCCGAAGGAGAACAATACAATGTTGCATTCAATCTCTTCAACAAGTCCAAACCCAACAGATTCTCACCACAACCTGTCGTTAGAAACAGAGGTGCTTCAAATTCACAAGGTCCAACAGAAAGAGACAAAGGACAAGAAACCAGGTTACTAACTGGGGCGCCAGAAAATCCGCCCGAAACATTCATCAAGCCAGACAAAGGTGCGCCAGGGAGTTTAGAGTATATGATAGAACTCTTTGCTGCACCAGTATCCAACAGAAAAGGTTCTGACACACCTGATGTAATCACTTCAACATAAGGTCCACTCTGGTCTACTGGAACTGACACTACTCCCTCTCTTTGTCTATGGCTGTCCTAGCTATCATTAATATCAGCATTCTCACTTTCAACATAATAATCATCAGCATAATATTGAGCCGACTGACCAGACAAAACATTCTGTTGATCAAAACAATTCATAGAATTATGTGGGGGAAAGGAACGTCCATTCTGGGGGAACACACCACGTCCTCTACCCCTAGGGACTTGCTGAACACCTCGACCTCTCTCACCAGACGCACCACTCGCACGTTGTAACAAAATCGGACAACTATGCTTGAAGTGGCCCTCTTCCTTACAATAAGCGCACTGATTAGGGCCTACCGGGATTCGCTGCGGAAAAGACTCGGGCTTCTGCAACACTCTCTGAAACTGTAGAGGTTGCAAAAGAACCTTCGTCTTCAATTCTTTAGTCTTCTTCTCTGCTTTATCTTTCTCATCTTTATCTCTATTCTCGTAATATTGTGCAGTAGCCGATATCTGGGCCGAAGAAGAAACAGCCCATGCAGCTCGGGGAATAAATTATAGACAAACTTATCTACAAACAACCTTTGACCACCTTCCGTACTCATATCTTGACCACTATGATCGATGAATGTCTCTTCAAACCTAGTGAAGAAATCAGACACACTTTTGTCTTTCTTCTGCTTACATGCTGCTAACTTATCCCAATTCACTCACATAGGAGACATCAAAGTCTTCATTGAATTAATAATCTTACCAGGGAGTTCTGTAACTAAAGGCTCAGGTTTAGCCCCTCCACCTTGACGACCATCTGCAGCAACAATATTAACCCACGTATCTCCTAACTCTACTGCATGATCCTCGTGACGGACCTTCGCCCACAAAGGTTGAGGGACTAAATTCCCCAACAACATATCTATATCCGCTAAATTCATCACACAAGCATCAACTGTCTGGGACAACTCTTTATAATAACCTGCAGGATTTTTACGGGGGTCAGGTGGAGACTGCTTAAGAGCCAGAACTTCAGCTCTCTTCCAAGGAACATGCACCCAAACACGCTGAAAATGAGCCGGTACTCCCAGAATACCCTGATTAGCATTAGCCACAACTTCCTCTCTCCATACCGGAGGAACCTCTCTCATCGGATACTGCTTCACTTTTCTCCTAACAGAAGGATTAGGTTCAAACAACCGCTGAGAAGGAAGTCTACACCTAAACGCAAGAAGCGTCTCTACCGCTTCTTCAACATCGGGACCCACTATCGTCCCTTTAGCAAAGTCGGACTGAACATTAGGTAACTCCGATGGAATCGGACCCAATTTAGCATCGTCCCACTCTTCATGAAGGAAAATACACATAACATCAAAAACATACCTTTGCTTTGGCGCTTCCCACTGTAGAAAAACATCCATAACCGCTTGCAGGTCATACCTGGAGGCATTCAAAACCCATCTACGAGCAAGGAGATCTAACACTGCCCGCTCCTCGGAACTCGGGAGCTGACTACGCGTCTATTTCCGTACAGAAACTGGGGTCATATTTAGTGACCCAAAAAGAGGAGACAAAAGGCTAGTGACAGTTTCAGCCATTCGTTGTCGAGCAGAAGGAGAAGAAGTCGACATAGGGACAGGAGACAAAGTGTTCTGAGACGACAAAGACGTAGGGTCAGTAGAAAAAGAAGTTAAAGGCAAAGGAGTAGAAGGCAAAGTAGTTTTAGGCAAAGTTGTAAGCAAAGCTGGCGGCCCTAGAGAAGGCTGCGCCAGAGGTGGGAGAACCAACTGTGGAAGAACGGGTGGCTGAACACCAGCTGGAGGTTGAACAACTGGGGGTTGCGGAGGTTCCGTAGCACTCTGCACATAAGGGGGTGGTGAACTCAACAAATGCCACATCAAAGGATCCTTTTCAGGGTCCTTAGTCACATTCGGGACAAGAGGTGGCAAAGCCGGATAACACTTATCAATGGCCATGCAATGTTGTCTATCTGACACCTCAATCGCACAATCTTCTTCATCTTCTTTAAACTGCCTAGCAGCTTGCATTATCGACATATTCTTTTCTTTCCTATCTCTTTTAGCTTGCTTAATTTCTCGCTGTTTGGCTTCCTTACGCCAGAGGCGGAAAGAGTCAAACATCGCCGGTAGGGCTTTCTTCCTAAATAGCGCAACTTCCAAATTATCTAAAACATCTGATTCAAAACTACCATGTTGTGGCCATTTTAAAACACCATCTTTATGTGTATAGCGGACCCATACTTCATTAAACGTAATGGGACCCACTTCATGCTTTGAATAGAGCTCATAAGTCGGAGTTCCAACCGGAGGTATCGGACACGAGTCCTCCAATCGGGAATCCCTGTTGCAACTACAACAAAACAAATTCCTAAGTTTGCTAAGACCATTCATCTTCGCTCACTAATCTAGCTTCAAACTTCAAGGGGTTATCTAACACGATATACTCGCAAATGTACGAGCCCCTCTGCTTTGGTATTTGGAAAAACCAAATCAAAGAACCCAAGAAACAAAACCAAGTTGTGGGAGCGACCCACTTATACTTAACCAAAATTTCTTGTCACGCCACCAGAAGACCGTCTATCGTCTCGCTCTACAAATCATCACAAAAGGGTCCAAGACAGGGCGACAGTCAGGGCAGCAGTCCTTCGTAGCCGTCGGAAAGGGGAAGCCTCGCAGCAAAAACCTTCAGTCCACATTTGACATGCCGGGGTCGATGAAGTGGGGGTCCTCTTCCAGAATTTCCTCACAATCTTCGGGCTTGGACCGGTACCGCTGAAGTCGCCCCACTAAGGGCGCCAACTGAAGAACTGGGCTTTTAGAACCCAGGGGCACGCTCAAAGTCTTCGGATTCATCTGTCTTGGTTTACAGAGACACGGAATACTTCTGGGTGGCGTCAGAGACCACGTTTATTAGCTGCAGCCAGTAACAGTGATCCTCGAAATACAGCATGGAAGTATTTCAGGAGACTGCTCAAATTCGTAGAGCAAGACATCTCCTTTTATACACAATATTCACATTTACAACATACTCCCACTGCGCAAAAATCTGACCAATGAGGTACATTCTCAAACAAAGTATCACATGACGAAAAACTCAGTTTGCAACATCCCAACCCAAAGTTAATCATTGGGAATGTCCCAAATCCAATCTCCACAAGCAGGACAAACCCATAATTGAAAAGCACAATGCATGTAATAAAGAACATAGGAAAAGGAAACAATGTCTGATAGTTAGCAAGATAAGGCATGTGTAAGGAGACTAAAAGTTAACGATGTCCTGAACAATGATTGGCAATCTCAGACAACGATTAAACCAGGGAAATTGACTCGGTAGGGTCAGTTTCAGGTGAAGGAATGAGATCCTTGCAATTCACCTCGGAGTCAAGAAAGACCCTGTTAATGTATACCAACACATGAAGGCCAGGCCGCTTCGTTCATTTGACCACACTCGTCGGCCTGCGTGATGGCAAGACAAAATGGAGGCTTAAACAAAATGGAACCCATGTTCAAGACGAAATCTCCAAATACATGGTGAACTCGCTAGCTAACGTGACAAATTCACTCCACATTAGCCGCATTTGCTAAATACGGTCCGACATCACCGAAATCGTGACGGAACCATAACCTTACGTAACAAGGCCCGTTTTCACAGAACCACAGTGGAATGGACGTAGAAACAACAGAAGAGGTGGACAACAAGCCACCTCCAAGTGACTCTGCCACGCTACTAGTGCACACCCTTTCAAAAACTCCAGGGGTGGTGCACAGATACAACAAAGAGGAGTGGCTTGGACTAAACATCCAAGAGCACGTAACACTTATGGGAGGAAGACTGAACCTTTTCTTCCAGGAGTGGAAGAAAATAACTACAGACAGATGGATTCTCAACACCATATTGTATGGATACTGCATAGAGTTTGAAAGAACACCACCAAACAAAAACCAAAAAGAGCACTAGCTAAGAAGGAACTAGAGCTACTTCAAAGGGAAGCACAAGAACTCCTGCAGAAGGAGGCTATCAAGCCTGTACCTCCCATAGAGAGGAACAAGGGGGGTGTACTCTACGTACTTCCTGGTACCAAAGGTAGACAAAACAATGAGACCCATCCTGGACTTAAGGTTCCTCAGCAAATACATAAAAACCCAAAAATTCAAAATGGCGTCCCTGCAAGAGGTCCTTCCACAGATACAAGGTGGGGACTTCATGGTCACCATAGACCTCAAAGATGCCTACCTGCACATCCCAATGAACAGGCGGCACAAACATCTGCTAAGATTTGTCATCAACACAGATCACTATCAATTCACGGCACTGGCATTTGGACTGAAATCAGCACCAAGGGTATTCACAAAGTGCCTTGCAGCAGTCGCAGCACACTTAAGGAGGGAAGGGATCCACGTATACCCTTACCTGGACAACTGGCTAATAAAAGCAAGGTCATACAAGAAATGCAAACGGCACGCACAGCGAGTGACAGACACACTGATGGCCCTGGGTTTCTCCATCCACTCGGGAAAATCCCCAATGAACCCAGAACAAGTAACATTTTTCCTGTGTGCGCAGATCAACACCGTACAGGAGAAGGTGTTCCCCAGCGAGAAGAGAACGCTGGCACTGTTGAAGGAGGAGCGCCTCTACCAGGGGCGTGCTCTGACAGTGAGGACGGCGAGCAAGATGATGGGCATGATGGCCTCATGCATACACATAGTGCCGAATGTACGACTCCACATGAGACCACTCCAGGAGTGGCTACAGGACCAATGGTCACAAGCTACAGCTTGTTGGGAAGACCTAGTGGTTGTAACGCACGCAGTGCATGAGGAGATATCATGGTGGAACAAAGGAAACATAACAAAAGGGAAGCCTCTAACACCACCAACACCAACTGTAACCATCACCACAGACCCATCCCAGAAGGGATGGGGAGCACACATGAAAAAAAATCAGAGTGAGGGGTCTGTGGACACCAGCGGATGCGGTCAAACACATCAATTACCTGGAACTAAAGACCGTTTTCCTCGCACTAAAGGCATTCCAGACGAAGATGTACAACCAAACAGTGTTGATCCAGACAGACAGCACAACAGCAATGGTCTACATAAACAAGCAGGGATGAACACAATCAGCACGCTGTCAGAACTAGCGCAGGAAATGTGGAGATGGGCCATCCCACTAAAAATAGATCTACTGACGATTCATCTGCCAGGGAAGGACAACGTGGAAGCGGACTGGCTCAGCAGACAGATATCGGCTTCCCACGAATGGGAGCTCAATGCCCAAGAGACAAAGAGACTGTTCGGCAGGTGGGGGACACCATCGATAGACCGGTTTGCAACACACCAGAATGCAAAATGCCAGCACTTCCCATCCAGGCAACCAGGGGAAGGGTCACTGGGGAATGCCCTATGGATAAGCTGGTCAAAGACATTTGCTTACGCTTTTCCGCCGATCCCCCTGATACACAAGGTACTCAGCAAGTGCAGAACGAGCAACATGACCCTGATACTGGTCGCACCACAGTGGGCCAAACAAACCTGGTACTCGCAGATTATGGAGATGACACAGAGTGCACCACACAGGTTTGGGAGAAGGAAAGACCTACTCTCCATGCAAAACGAAGAGGTGTTGCATCCAGAGCCGGAAAGCCTCAGCCTGGCAGCCTGGCAGCCTGACTCCTGAGTACATAGTTTGCACACCTTAAATTACCTGAGAGTACCCTGAAGGTACTTCGAGAGGCAAGAAGACCTAGCACGCGGAAGTGCTACGTGGCCAAATGGAAGAGGTTCACACTATGGTGCAGAAAGGAAAAACTGCACAATAAGATGACCAGAGACTCAACAGTGCTTAAATACCTCACACACCTGCTCGAGGCTAATCTAAGCTCATCCTCGCGAAGGGTACACATGGCAGCCATAGTCGCTTACACTAGAGGAGAGACAGGGAAAAGCTTCTTTACTTCACAAATTGTGAAAAGATTCTTGGAAGGTGCAAAGAGGATCGCACCACCAAAGAGGTTACCAGCACCAGCGTGGAACCTCAACCTAGTACTGACGGAACTCATGAAAGCGCCCTTTGAACCGATCCATAAGGCCTCCCTACAAATGCTAACTTTGAAAACAGCTTTCCTGATGGCAATCACCTTGCTGCGCAGGGTGAGCGAGCTACAGGTGTAAATGCTACAAGAACCCTACATTCAAATTCACAACGATAGGGTGGTGATGAGAACGGACCCACACTTTATGCCAAAGGTGGTGTCTACGTTCCACATTAACCAAACTATTCAAATACCTAGTTTCTTCCAGAAACCAACAACAAACGCAGAAAGGGCACTGCACACTCTTGACGCCAGACATGCAATCATGCACTACATAGAGAGAACTAAGGATCACAGAAAAACAAAACAATTTTTTGTGTCATTCGCAGACAGTTTCATGGCAAAAACAGTTACTAAGGGGACGATTGCACGATGGATCACACAAGCAATACAATTCTGCCACAAACAAGCTGGGCAAGAACTAGCAGAGGGGCCGTGGGCCCATTCAACCAGGAAAAAAGGGAGCAACAATAGCCTTCCTGGCTAACACTTCCGTTCAGGACATATGCCTGGCGGCAACATGGGCTTCAGTGCACACGTTCACAAAACACTACTGTGTGGACATACAAATGAACAAAGAAGCACACGTAGTACAGAAGGGGCTTCAACACATATTCAAAACTCAAGGCTCATCTTCCACCCAGCCGCCAGAATGATAACAAACCGCTACAAAGTCAATGCACAGCATAGTGAATCCAGAAAGATTCATGCTGCAAAACAAATAGTTTCTTATCAGCCGTTGTAGTTTTGCAGCTTGAAGACCTTTCTGGATTCACTAGCGAACCCACCCACCTCCGCCAGAAAGATGAGACTGGAGAAAGAGGTGGTTAAAAATGGGAAAAAGACTTAAACAGACCTTTTGAAGGAAAAAGCAGTTAAACAAAATATTGAAACATTGCCATACTATTCGGAAACAGAACACAAACGGGGAAAAAAGAATCAGAAGATGGCGCCCAAGGGTAGGAGCTTCCACAGGAAGCATGCCGACGTCACAGGAAGGACACCAAAAGGTGGGACGTCGACGCCCACCTGGGCTACGAAAAAAAAGAAAAAAAAGACTACGATTCCGGAGCCAACCACTAGACCGCGGAATAATGCACAGCATAGTGAATCCAGAAAGATCTTCAAGCTGCAAAACTACACCGACATGTAAGAAACTATTCGTTTTATCTTTGGGAAACAAAGTTGTCATGTTTATGCGGATGTCAGAAACTAAATCCCTTCTTGTTAACTCGAGAAAGTTTCTAGTGACCTCTGAGCTAGCTGGTACTCACAATTAAGTCTAATATACTCGATAGAGGCCTAGTAGACATAAGTCCTACGTCACATCTATAGGATATATTATTCCAATGCGCAGTCTATTGGGAATATAGGAACTACACTACATGGCGCCCAACGTTTGGTAGGGCACTCATTTAACGGTAGATACTAGAGTAAATCAGTCGTGCTTTTCACAGAGACCCCTTTTTACCCGTAAAATACTCCAATCAGACGTCTGGAGTGGGTTAAAAGAATAAAATATCCGCCATAACTGAGTAGGACGAAAAATCCTATTTATTAGTTTTTGGTTTGTTCAACCTTGAAGGATACAGTGTTCCAAAACATTGTGCACCTTATCTTTATTTCCTTGAAACTTGCTCTGCAAAACTTCTTAACAAAATGGCGATGACAATCCTGGGGCCAGTGGAACTGCAGTAAATGCAAACCAACCAGGTTTTGACACTACAGGTTTCAGACATGACGAGGCGGATGCTATAAACATCCCGGAAAATGTGCGGAAAACAATAGCTATAAAAGCTCATAGAAAATGCCCTATCAGCAAGAGATGGTAGGGTAATTTTCGTCATAGAGGCACATGAATATCGGCAGACAGGGTATTCTATTCCATGATTATCTTTCCACAAGCAAATCCAACAACACATGTGTTCCACTTCTATAAGATAGAGGAACATCCAGCGGAATACGTTCCTTTCCAGGACATTGAAATTCCACTAACTTACCAAGAGCATCAGTTCTGGTATAAAGGCGCCCTACAACATCAAAATCACATTACCAGGCTCGGTCCACTAGGTAAATCAGGAGCAACATGGCCGGTACTAGCCAGCTATACACCACATCCTGCCATTAAACAAATGACAGGTCCAGAACTATTAGCTCAGCTAAAACAATTAATTAAAATCCATAGACAATTGGTATAATATGTCGTGCGGACTCGTCCAACCTGCTATAAGAATTCCACAGCACACCCCTCATCAGGGGAACAAAAACAAAATTACACTACAGACTATACCATCAGTCATCGGTAAATTACCCACAAAAAGGGCACACATTCCATTCTGGTTAGCTCAAAAAATTACTCAGATCAAGGCAGTATTTCCCGATAGTACACCTCATGAGAAACACAGGATTCTAACAATCTGTTTACCAATGGGGATTGCACCACACCTGGGGGACTGTGACACTTGGGGTACAGTCTTTGCTGCTATCTTCACGAAAACACATGGTGTTCCATCCATGGCGGTAATACCAGACATCCTGAAACAGATCCAAAATGAATATGGGGCAGAGCCTGCTTTAAATCTTGGTATGAAATTACTGAAAGATTTCAAACAGGTCTCAGCTATAATATTAGCTAATATTAAAGGTGAAGCAGCATCCGTGGCAATCCGCCAAAAACTAAAAGAACTTAATGTAACTGACCAACCATATGAACTGGCCTGAATAATAGAAAAATCCTATGAAGAGCTAGGAAGAGATAGTTTGGGAGGGAAACCAGTAAAGCCTGAACTAACAGAAAATCCTGAAAAAGTTTTTATCAAAAACACACTCACTACTCCTAGTCTGTCTAAATACTAGACAGACATTTCCTAAAGAGAAGCATTCTCAATCCAGAGGTAGGTCTCCTCAAAAGGAGCCCTCTGAAAAAAGGTATAACCTCAGAAATAGGGATAGTTTAAGAAAACCTGATAGATATCAAGATACTGATACACGTTCCTCTCGTACCTTTCAGACTTCCTCACAGAATTTCGAAAGAACAGGACGATCAGAACACAAGGAAGAACGCATGAAGTCCAAAGACGATCAACACGTTCCAAAAAATAAGAAAACTCAATTCACAAAAAAGAAGGTAGCAAGTCTTAAAGTCAGACATGCCCAGGATCTTGAGGACAGACTCAAGAATGGGGAGTGGGCCCAGAAAATGCTGGACAGCGCAGCAGAGGTTACCATAGCTCGCAAGATCCTGGAGGATCATCTGGAGACAGTGGACCTGAATGAATGCATTCAGGTTGAAACTGAGGATAAAAGGATTAGTGTACCACATAAGTCACACTCCGAATAGAGGGGGACATCACTAGGAAAATAAAAGCACTCTTTTGGTAAAAACTATCTAAGGATTATTATATTCTTCTGGCTGAAAAAGACTGGCCACCTGAATTTGTCAGGGAGTGCCCACATGGCGAAGAGATCATTATGCCATCCTTCTCAAATCATATTCCTATTCACAAAAATACACTTATGCCACAAAAAGGGCTGTGGCCCAGGCTTCAGCATTATATAAAAATCATGTGGGATGGGAAGAGGATTCTCCTCACCCTAAGATCCAGTTAAAAAAATCAACCAACTGCTCAGAAGCAGTATCCAGTTAAACAAGAATCTAAAAAACAGGTCAGGGAGATCCTAGATCAACTTGAATACCAAGGGGTGATTGAAACATGCACCTCGTCCATGAACAATCCTTTGTTTCCTGTCTCCAAACCAGACAATACATATCGTCTAATTTTGGACTACAGACATTTAAATTCCTGTTGAAAAACGTTTGCAGTACAAAATGCACCCAGTGCAGCACTGATGAATAACATTGTGCGTAAAAAATACATAACAACATTAGATATTTCAAACGGTTTCTTCTGTCAAAACATTGCACCTGAAAGCAGGTACTTGACAGCTTTCCCAATAATGGGGACACAACTACACTTTTGTCGCCTCCCCCAGGGATTCAAGAACAGTCCTGGATTATTTTCAGCCAGAGTAACAGAGTTACTCAAACGTACAATGATGAGGCATTATCTTATGTCGATGACATCTGTCTTACAGATGATGATTTGGACAGACACTTGAACAGGGTAAGCACCATAATACTTGGATTCGCCTCTGAAGGGTACAAATTCAATTTTAAAAAATCAACTATTGCCCACCTCAACGTCCTATTCTTGGGATACGAACTTTCAAGTGAATTCAAAAGCCTGGCAGCAAACTTTCTAGAAAAATGTGCGCTGCTCCAACCTCCAAAAACGCTGAAAAACTTAGTCAGTTTTAGGATCCTGAATTTTGGAAGAACTTACATTCTAAATTACGCAGAAGGGGTTAAACCTCTTTACGAACTAATCAAACATGATTTCAAATCTACTAATTGGACTCAAATACACACAAATTTAGCGTTCAGTGCAAACAGACATGTTAGCAACAACCCATTTACAGACACGCGTAAACGAACGCAACCTTGTAATCCAAATCATCCCAGGGAAATGCGGATTCTCATACCTAACCTTTAATGAAGGTGAAAAGGTACCAATATCTTACAAATCACACTTGTACACACAAGCTGAAATGAAATTCACTTCAACAGAAAAAATTCTGACAGCGGTTTAAACTGCGGTAGCAAAAGAGAGAGCCCTCGCACAGGGTAAACGCATAAGTCGTTACGCCTGTACCTGCCTTAAAGGCAATGACAAAGACAAGCATTCAAATGCAAAAGCTCTACATCCAAAATGGATACAATGGGTTAATTCTCTTGCTGCGACAGTCGTTGAATTTGTTTTTGACCCTTACTTGAAGACACAAGAATTTCTCCAATACGAACCAGAATGTCCTCTGCCCACTAAAATTCTGCCTCTAGAACATTAAGGATGTATAATTTATACAGACGGATCAGCACATCCCACAATTGGGGGGAAACAAGCTTATAGTGCTGCGTGCGCAATTGTTAAAGGTTGCTGGCGCGATGGTAAATTCAGACCTATGGTTCCAAAAACTCAATCCCTAGGAGACTGTACAGCTCAGCGAACTGAACTACAGGCTTTCAAGATGGCGCTGGAAAACACCGATCGCGAATTCCCCACACTCATAGTGTGCGATTCGTATTACTGTGTTCAATCTTACAATGAATATCTGCAAAACTGACTGGGTTCAAAATGGTTTTAAAGACGCAAAAGGTGGCACAATGAAGCATAAAATGCTTTGGGCAAGTGGTTCTTTTACAGAAAGAACTACAAAAGACTCATGTGATCCATACACTGAGTCAACAGCGTGATGGTGTTCACGTTGAAGGGAATTAATTGGTTGATGAAGCCGCGAAGGCAACTGTGCAAACGGCTTCTGTAGCTGCAATCCCTCGTTCAAAAACAGAAATAGGCAGCGAAATAATGCAAGCTGTCACTGCTTCAATAAAAGACAGTGGTAAAACATTACCAAAAGGCTTTCCACTCAAGTACTCATATATAACTGATGCAAATAATGTTACGTTTGCTCGAATCCCTGGAGTGGGGGATAGAGTAATCCCAAACATGGAACATAGGTTAGGACTAATCTTAGCAGCACATGAAGGGCTCGCCTCTGCACACGCAGGTGTTTCCGCCACAGTGTCATTATTAAAGCAAAGATACTGGTGTCCGCGCATGAGGAAACAGACCCGAAACTATGTTTTGGTATGAGAAATCTGCCAGAAAATGAAAGTTTCAACAGTGAAAAGCCCGGCGCAGACGCCCCTTCTAATTTCAGATAAACCATTAGCATGTGTTTACCTGGACCACTGTGGTGCCCCCTCCAAAGGGATGGTAACTATAAATACATCATGGTCACAGTGGATTCATGCTCAAGATTCATTTGGATGAGGCCTCAGCGCTCGGCTGACGCCCAAACTGTTATAAAACATTTGTAAGTCTTTATCGGCACATGCGCATTCGGCACGCTACATTCTGACCAGGGTCCTGCTTTGAGCTCTAGGGCTCACAAGGAGGCCATGGCCAGCTTGGGCGTTGCATTGCGGTGCTAAAGTCCATTACATCCTGAGGAAAATTCTGTAGTGGAAAGAACAAACTGTGACATAAAGCAATCTATAACAGCTAGGGTATTAGGTTCGGGTGATTGGTGGGTCAAACATCTAATAAGTGTCCGTCGTAGTCTTAATAACCTGCCAAGAAATTCTCTGGGTGGAATCACTCCATATGAAATCCTTTTTGGGACTAGAATGATGGTCGAAGACCTCGAATCGTCATACTTCAGTGGTAGAACAAAAACCCTTTGATGTCAAAGATCGTTTGGCTGTTTTACAGGACTTAAACGAAACAAGAAGTCTAAGCAACACCATACAAAAGCCAACAACCACTGAAGAAAAAACACCTGTCCCAGTAAGACCTGTCTGGATTCCAAAGATTGGGGATCCGGTCAGAGAAAAAATAGTGGATAAGAAGGAATTTGGACCTTCTTACAGAAAACCAGTACCTGTACTAGCAATCCATGGATCAAGAACAGTGTTACTGCCGCCACTTGCTGGAAGAAAGGAGAACCAGTCCGTATCAATTGATCTGGTAAAACCACACCATGTGGCCGATAATAAGTAGTAGACCCTGTGGTCTCCAAAGATGTAGTAGACAACCAAATCTTGCTACCATCCAAGAGGTTCAAACTGAAAGACTCATCACCTTTGAAGAATCTGCAGTTAGAAAAGAAGGACTATGCAACAAAGCAATGGAACTTGTGCCTCTTGAAACCCAAATAACAATTCGTCAAGAAACTCCTGTCTACAATGATGTAGTATCTGTCTATACGAACATGTCAAGGGAACAAGCAGCTCCAGCGATTTCAAATAATCCGGATGCAATACCAACAATTGATAGAACTTCCTCTGGCTATTTCATCAACTTCGATACCCTTTCTGAGTATCCCAGTGAGCCTGAAACAACGCCAACAAACAAAACTTTCAAGGAACAAGTAACAGAACTTTTCCACCCGCTTACAAATACATACCTGGTATCACCATGGGCTGAACTTTGGATTGTGTTAGGTGTACTTTTTATCCTACTATGGCTCATTCTTGTTTTGAGTTTGGGAAAGCTGATAGATGGGAAATATAGTAAAATGGACACAGCAAGTAAGAACATCAACTTGCTCCTGAAGCCACACAAATCATCTCATCGTGAGCAAAAGAGCTGTCATCAGTGAACATCACAGCCATTCCTCTACCTGGTGGAATAGTATGGAATAGAACTGATTATGACCCGGTAGAGGTGCTGAAGGTTCCACACCAATTTAAGGTTTCCTTGAGCGATTTTGTTTCACTGAGTACATTTTCTGATGATTGGGACTTTGAAACTGTTAATAACATGGTGGCAGACTTAGGAATGCCAGCAAAATTTGCAAAACATGAATACTTAGAAGGCTCGTCAAATTATGAAGAAATTTATTGTTTTTAATAATTTTGGTCATCATTATCTGCACAAATCTGCAAATACTAGAAATGTATTAACTTATAATCAATGGGAACATTGTCCAACGCCACCAAAATGTAGCTCTAGAACATTCTATGGAAAATGTCCATACTTCTCAGGCTTCAATGTCACAAATCCAGAAACCTTTTACTTTAAAAATGTTAATAAGACAGGCATGAAAAATATGTCAACTAATACTAAGCAAATTTATTCTGCGGCCTTTTATGCTCAATTGTCCACATTAGGCTTTTTGTAAGGACAACATTGAGACGAAAACTGTCTGGGGCACAAAAGACTGGCAGGTACAAGGTTTTGAAGCATTGTTCAGAGCCTGCATCATCCCAGAACAAATAATGTTCTTAAATGAAACTGTTCAAAAGACATCTTGTCTTGACCTGGCTAAGATAAAAGATTTAAACAAACCATCCATACCTAAGCCCACACCTGATAGTAATAGAACTACAGATGAGGAGGTAGACGTAAATTATATTTTACAACCAAGCAGAACTAATCCTGATTGAAAGCAATGGTTAATCTGGCCCACCGACACCAATAACTGTCAAGATAGATTCCTGAACAAAAACACAAGGGTTTACAATAACAAGGCCAGATCCAAGATATGTCCAGAGACAACATCCAGGGATTATAACGACTTACAGTGTAGGAAAACTGTGCCTTGAATGGCTACAAAAATCCACACTCCCAGAAATAAAACAACACTTAACTTTACAGAAAAATGACATTGACTTACGAGAATTCCTACTCAGACCTCGCAAACTACATCATAAACGTTTCATATACGCCAGTATTTACGCTGCTTATAATGAAGCTTGGAAAGTCACGCAAATGGAAACTGCAGAACGAATATAAGAAATTGATCATATTAATTTAGAGAAAGCACTCGTAGTTGACAATGGATTAACAACTCTGTCGTCCAGAATTTATTCTTTGGACAGCATTTTATCCTCTGCCATAGACATAATGGAACAAGACTTGCTAATGTTACAACATGGCCTGTCTCAATTACGTTCTATAATGCTGCTAGGCAGGACGTTACAAAACCTTTGTTCTGGGTATGTGCCTTGGCTTCTAATCAACACCACGTCATTGTTTACTGTATTTAACATTACAGATAAACAAATCTCTTTGGCACAGAGGGGAGCAGACTATACCGTGCTGAGCATAGAAAAACTGGAGAGATTACCATTGACCGTTTCTGAGAAACAAGCCGTTGAATGGATAATACATGGCACAATCACAATACCAGTGATGATTTTCCAGTTTCAGTATTGCTTAAAACACATAACAGCAGGCCTGTATGAAAGGTTGGGTAAAGAGTACATAAAGTCGACCTGTGATTTACCATACTCACAAATGTTGGAGTGGGGAAAAGGAGGTATTTCTTAGTGGTAAAAATTGCAAAACCACATTAAGCGGAACACTTCTATGTCAAGGCATTAAATTACATGGAGCCTGTGAGGGTTCTTCAAACAACTTATCATGCTACCTGCAGGGTTCCCCGGCAGCAGTGATAGATCCAATTTTCAGGCAGTTTTCCAATGGAAGCTACATAATGCTGAATGATCTCAGCTGTTGTGAAATGATGTCAGGGACAGCCTATCTTGTTAGTGTGTCAGCCAGGGTGACTTGTTGTATGCAAGTATTGTTTTAAAAACTAAGACAGACGGGGAGTCGCCAGTATGGCCTTCACTGAACATCTCTTCTATACGAATTGATACTTTAAGCAGAATGAAAGCCATTCTTTTACAAAAAACTGTGCCACTGACCTCGTCCAGAGTGACGTATGATCTGCAAGTTGCAAGGTCCTCTGCGGAGATACATGCTTTATTATCAACAAACTGCCCCATACATTTCGCAGAAATGTTTGGTCGTATCTTAAACATGTCCGATACCAGTGGCATTGTACATGTATTTAAGACGATTTTTTCGGGACTGTTAGCACCCTTTGAAGCAGTCCTGGGCATTTTTCCTAACTTCGTGCACTCTGTGTTCGGCGGCCTGCCTCTCATCTTGGGACTCGTAGCAGGGATACTATTTTTATTCCTCCTGCTCCGTTATGGCAAGTCCAGTCACCAACGATACCCAAATTACCATGGAGAATGCTCTTCTGGCAATGCAGTATCGTGAACTTATAACACAGATCCTTGGCTTGGCTCGTTTGAGAGATCTGAATACCACGTGGTTCCTGTCATTCAGACCAATCTGGCAAGATTGCATCTTACCTGTTCTACGATGCCTGCTTTGTGGAGAGAAATGCGTGTTGGATATCTGTCTAACACTTCCATCAGCTATGCCAACGGATGTTGACGCATTACTGGGTCCGGTAACAGCTCATGTATTGTGTTGCCCACAAAGGCTACCAATCCTGATGACAGCATTCATTGAGATCTCACCGGCAATTCCAGCTGTAAGTGTGATACGAGGACCACCAGGCACACAGGTACCATCAACTGCGAACATTGCTAATGCGACTGACGCTGACGGCGATGCTTCTCATCTGTGTACGATTGATCTACTTAATGAAGTGGTTCAACTTTCATCTACTGTGGTAGACGATTTCTTTGCCAGCATAGACAAATTAATGTTTTCTCCTGACACAGAGAATAACTTTTGAAGTTAGCACACAGCATTCTTTCAACTCTGAAATTCGACCTTCACTTTTTCATAACAAAACTTCTAACTTCTAACTTTGGGACTCTATTTTTTTTTTAACTAAATATTTTGGCCTGTTTCCAAACACAATGAACTTTGGCACAAAGCAATCTGCTTAAAGTAGAACTATTCTTAGAGAACAAGAATTCATTGAATACTTCCTAGAAACATTATTGACCTAATTCACATACCAAAACAGTTTGTATATTCTGCTATGGAATGGTCTTGACTATTTTTCTGTAAATGAGAACCATTTCATAAATGTAATTTCGTGATTCAATCGGTTAGCATTTCCAATATGATATTATGTGCTTACGATGTAATCATTGCCTTTTAATGCGTTCAGTACAAATGCTCATTTCTTTTTTTTTTTTTGTGTACAACCATTTCAAAATGCATTTTGTATGTATCTTGGGGTGGGATTGAAAAACACATACTCTAGAATATGTTTTAGTGCTTGAACTTAGTTGAACATGATAAACGTGGAGTGGGTGTTGTATTGCATTTTAGGACCCTACTGTGATTTTCCTGATTCATGCCCTTATATAGGTATAAATCACCATATCCTTATATAGGCATAGAAATCATAACCATATTTAGACATAGCTCATGCAGTCCAAATAAGGCAGGGCTACTTCCACTAGTTCCGAAAATCCACAACGATTTCTTGGAAAACTCGGCTTCAGCAGCTAGGGACTACCCCTTGCTCGAATACTGACTTGTCCAAGAACTCATGGAGTTTTCAAAGAACTGTGACTTTTTGAAGACGTTATTATGTCCACCTTTACGTCAAACTCGGCACCTTCAAGGAATAAATATGCCCACACTTGCCATAGCAAACACACAGTGGTTTGGAGCAGTTCGACTATCTACTTGCCCGACGCATCCTGCTACAGCAAGTGCCAAAGGAAGCCGACCCTCCAGAAGACGCACTGAGAGAGACGCTGTCTTTTCTCTTGCAGAGAAATCCAGCTCCAGTGTTTCCAAGCTACCCTTGTGGTTTGTTGGGAAATCGTGTCCTTCTTCATTCTAAACCAAGGTACGGAACTGATTAGACCATTGGAGAAATCTTGGATAGATTATTGGCGAAAAATACTAAATTTATGCTACACCTCACTTACTTCTTCCCTCGTACTAGACTTAGGTTAGGTACATCGGGGTAGGCGTATTTTAGTAGCACCAGTTGAGTACTTTTTAGCCTCTGTTATTTATGTATGTTCTTATCTATGGTCTAGGAGCCATACAATGCTTTTACAGTATTATTTTATCCTACTCTTTTTACTGTATGCATTATACTTTGCAACCAGTATTACGATTGTAGCAGTTAATTTCTTCTGTTTGAGAAAGAAGACTGTTCAATAAATACTTTTATTGAAAACGCCCGTCTATCTATTTCTCTGCACCTCTGGTGAAACGAAGCATGCACGAATGACTGAGTAAAACATCTATCTATTGTTTCCACGACTCTGAAGATCAGTTTTATCTTGTGGAAACAACGTTGTCATGTTTATGCGGTTGTCAGAAACTAAATCCCTTCTTGTGAACTCGAGAAAGTTTCTAGTGACCTCTGAGCTAGCTGGCACTCACAATTAAGTCTAATATACTCGATAGAGACCTAGTAGACATAAGTCCTACGTCACATCTGTAGGATATATTATTCCAATGCGCAGAGCCTATTGGGAATATAGGAACTACACTACAGTAGTGCTGCACAATTTGCAACCAGCCTCTTGTATATTGATATGGTAGGTCGGATTTAACACACTGAATTTGAAAATGTAGGGACCTGGCCTATTAATATAGAAGTCAAATCACAACATTCTTATCCATTAGCAAAAAGTTGGTGCACAATTTTCAACCACTTTTTGCAAAAGTAAATTACGTCCACCGGGATCCTAATTGGCTTTTTCCTACCCTCACCTTTGTTGGTATATTAATATAGATAGTAAAAATAGGTGCAGGATAGGGCCTGCTTCTATGAAGGCAGCAAGGCAAATCACCCAATAACTTGTGAGCCACAAATTTCAGAAGGTGTACATCCGATGACAAAGACAGCCCTGGATCAGCAGATAAGCAATCCAACTATTGCAGTGCTTTTATTACATATGGCTCTTTTTAGTGGTGTACCTGACCCTAAATACAAGTTTTTTTCCAAAGCACAAGTAGTAGACCCATCGTTTTAACAACACCATGCTGCATGAGGATATGTCATTATCTGGAAAAGGATCCAAACATTCTATCCAGCCAACTACTGCATAGAAGTATAAACATGGAAAACATCCTAACTTGATGCTGTCGAGGAGAGTGATGAAAAAAAAGTCACTGGAACTTCTGGCCTTTTTCTGAGTTACTATGTGAGCAAGTTACAATCTGAGTTAGCCAAGGGAAATCCCAAGGTTCTGGGGGTTTTCTAAGGAACGTGGAAGACCTTGCGACTATACAGTATACCAGCCCAAGCCTACGCTTCTGTGCAAACTTTACCCATGCATGTGAAGGTAGCTTGCAATGCTGCTGGATCAGCATATCTTGGAATGATCCTAATTAATATATTGGAGAAAACTAAAATAGACTTTTATCTTCTTCAGTAACTGTTTTTAATCTCGCACTTATCAAAGGCTGGTTAACCTCAGTGATTCTTCCTGCAGTGCCATTGGGGAGTTAACGACCATGTGATCTAACTTATTGTGATTTTATCAGGGGTCATTAGGAATGTGATATCATTTCTGCTACATAGAGCATTTAGGGCATCCTGTATCTCTTGCCCATTCCTATCCCAAAGCTCAGTTCAAGTGACTGTCTTTCTGAAAGGTCTAACATCAGTCCCATGTGCTTCTTAAGTACCATGAAAGGACCAGTATTTTTTTCCCTTGCATGTAAACCACTTGCCATTGACTTATATTCAAGGCCTCTTGAATTATGCAATTTTGCGGCCAGGATTTCTGCCTAGTTATGGATTTTTGGGACTTGCCACAAAATCCATCAACATAATGTTCTGCTCTTAAAAGAAAACCACGTTTTGTTTCTAACTTAGATAGATCAATCAAAACTACCAACCATGTGAGTTGGTGTGCAGTGACAAGCCTTTTGTCATTAGGTGTTATGCGACAATTAATGAGGTGAGACATTTGACTTTACTGTGTTAACATGTGCAAAAATGGTAAAATCATGAAGTAATCTGATTCAGAATGTGCTGCGTTACCCCACATAATTAGCCTTTTCTTGAAACATAACCCAGTCAACCCTGTTGCTTAATTTAGTCCTCCCCTACCACATAATTCCAGTGGCCCTGCTTATACTGAACGGTTATTTACTATACTTTTGTGCAGGAATGGTTACCTTTCCCAAGAACCATTTATTCCTTACTTCTTCCTTTATTTAGCTATACTGTTTGGTGGGTTGTTCCTCCAAATACTCCTTATAAATAAATATCTAAAGAGTAGGCTTTTTGCCTAATCAAACTACAAAAGTGGGTCAAAGGGTATCTATGGAAGAAAACTTGGTTTGCATTTTTAAGTCCCCCTGATCAGGGGATGCAGGAGTGTAATGACAGCTTGGTTGAAGACCAAGGTTTCCCTCCCTACAGCCTGTTAGGTTGATTCCTAGAGAGAAGCTGGTTTCAGAAGTGCATTTCGTTTTTGTGTACCTAGGAGAAGGGTTGGCATTTGGTGCATCCCAAAGTCCATGTCCCCTCTTACAAACCCAGAGAAAATGTCAAGGCTGTTACTGTAGATTAGAGAATGATAGTGGCTATGTGTTGTACTTTGTCAGTTTTAATTATTGTGTAGGATTCATCTGAGAGCTATGATGTGGCAGTGTGTTAGTCCCTAAACGGTTTTGTGATTGTGAGTTGGGCTAGTCGTGAAAGAGCATGATGACATTAGAGGACTGCTTGAAATTTTGTTTTGTAAAGAAAGATATTAGAAACTGACTCTAAGGATATAAGACCATTAATGGGTCGAAAGTAACTTGGTGTCTGAGTTGTAGGTGGAGAATAGTATTAGGAATGGGGACACATATCAAACTTGTGCATAGTGTAATTGAGTTGAATGTGCAATTGTCTAGGATCTGCAGAGGTCTGCTGCCTTGTTTTTCTCCTTGAGCTTTTATTATGCTGTTCAGTATTAATAGCTACATTCTGTAAGGCAGCAGAAGTTGATTGGAGGCCAATAGGTGGGTAAAAACGTATAGGTTATCTGGATACCTGTGTAGACAACAGTTGTGAGTCAAATATGGAGATGTCAAAGGAGGCATTGTTTTTATGTTATGTTATATCAGCACGGTCCAAGAGCCTGGGCCGAGTCTGAACATGGAAGATGCCCTCGTAACAGGATTAGTGTTTCACAGGATGAATGAGGGAATTCAGGCTCTTACTAGATCGCATTCAGGAAATCGTATTTGGAGGCTGTGTGTGCACTCTGTGTGCCCGACTAGCCCCTGAGGTGGCAGTGTAATACACCATCTAAAAGTGGTAGAGGGACTGGCATTGTTTCTATAGCAATCGAAGAGAACAGGGAGAACTCATTGGGAGTGTCTACTGTCAGTGCTATGATATGCTAGCACAATGGGTTAGATAACTGAGGGAGTACCTGGCATCTGCTTGAACAGAAAATATTCTGGAAAGTGTTTAATGCACTGAGTATCAATGCTTTTCGGTGTAATATCTTGAAATTTGAGATAGCGGACCCCTCTGGTCCCTGATGAACTCCGTACGACAATGACATAATCAGTTGGGTGTGTCTGGGTGTTGTTAATAACGTTGATGATGCAATGCATTCAGTTAACGGTTGCACTCTGAAAAATAAAGGCGTGCACTACAGAGCTTTGTGTGTAGCATGATTTTTCTGCATACCCTGGCAACAAGATAGGGGATGCATAACCTGGAGAACATAGAGTACTCTCCCTGAGGATTTGCCGAGGTCCAGAAACTTCGAGGTAAAATTCTACAGGTGACATATCTGGAGTCAATGCACAATTTCAGCTAGTACAAGGCTTTCGAAGAAGGCGAAGGCCTTACAGGAAAGCTCGTTCAAAGTTGGCCAGGAACCTGCTGGTAAGGTCGAAAAAGAGACACTGCACCACAACGTAACACAGAGCGCTAAAGGTAGTGGCAATCAGTTGCAAGAAATCAATCCATCAATCAATAGTTTATAGAGTGCACTAGTCACCCATGAGAAAGGCTAAAGGCAGCAGCAACCAGGTACAGTAATGCATTTAAGGCAGCAACAGCCTGGTGCAAGAAAGCGCCAGAAGTATCCAGGCACAAAGAAACGCTAAAGGCAGAGACAACAGGTTTAAGAAGATAAGTGTACTTACTGGTCCAAATAAAGAAACTGCCATCCAACCTCGAATCAAGTGCTGGTCGGAGACCAATACATTTAAAGTGGCATCCATAATGCCGAGACTAACCAAGTGAACAGATGGGGTTATACTTACAGTGCTGTTGGCACCCGAAGAGGCAACCACCAAAGCTGCTGGTGATGCTCAACACATCTCAAGAGGTCTTCAAGAATTTGAAGTGCGCCAATGACTGCAGGAAAGAGCGCCAAATATGGCCCCTCCGTCTTCCGGAAACTACCACTTCCATTTGACATGACCAAAAAGCAGAATATTGGCGCAAGATGGACTTCCTAGATGGAAACATTTGATGCTGTCATCAAATACCTAAAGAACCTTGCAGGTGACGGAGTAAAAGAAGTTATAGAGAAAATACCACAAGCTTATGAAATATCTTGACTTCAAATCAAGCAGGCATTAGAAACCAAGTTCAATCCAATGGTGAATGTCGAACATGAAAGGTAAATTTTCAATCAGAAAAGACAGTGAGCTGGTAAAATGATGGATGAGTTTGTCATCAAGCATTGCAAAGTCAATGAATTTAATGATGAAGAAGCCCTTCGTCTTGGAGTCATTGAGGGTTGCCTCTCTGATTCATTCAGACAACGAATGCTGAGTGTGTCTCTCAGTCTGGAGAGAGAACTCATGGCTGCAAGAGCAGAGGAATATGCAGATCTGAAAGCTTCTGATATGGAGGTCGGAACAGCACAGAATGAATTGGCACTGAACATGAAATGTAAGCAGGAACACAAGATAAAGGGTCACACAGTGATGTCTTCGAAGAAAAACAAATTGTGTTTACGATGTGGGGTCTCCTTTCCACATGGAGGTAAATGTCCCGCCATTGACATATATGTAATGGCTGCGGGAAGAAAGCCATTTCATAATTGTTTGCAAAGCGAAAGAGAAACTAAGTGTGTCCCGTCAAGAGGAGAAAATGGGCGCCAGAAAGTGGCAGAAACATTGTAACCACAGCCACAAAGCCAAACGACAACTTCAGTTGAGGCAAGTGGATCTAAACTGAGTCAATCTTCATCAAATTCATCTTCTAATGGCTCAACAGCGTCCGTGTTGAGACACAAGGAAGAACAAGCATGTGCGATGTCAACGTCATTTTTTATCAAAGTGGAGGGAGGTAGAAGTTCTGACCCATTCAGCTTCCAAGCTCAATATTCAAAAATCAATTGGGGAGAATGGATCACTTGGAACCCATGACAAAAAAACCCTATGATGATGCACTAACACAACGTATATGGGTGGAGAACCCAATCATCTACGTGCGTGAATGAGGGTTTTTAATGAAAGTCATTGAGCACCATAAGAAAACCCTGGCTACGTAGTTTCAAGTGATCCATTCTCCCCAATCGATGTCAAAGTCAACCACAGAAAGACGTGCACATGTAGGTTTGGCTGCTTGCAAGGAAGAATGCAAGTCGAAAATAGATTGACATATGAAACAACAACATTCATTTAGACATTGCCCTAAAATCACGCTAAAGGCGAATGGTTGCTTCTTACCTTTTGTCATAGACAGTGGTGCATTGATAAGCATCATGCCGACAGAGAAGTACAATGAACAGTCTCCGGTGCCCCTTCTCGCACCTTCAAAAGCAAAGGTGCACACACGGGCTGCCTCTTCGCCATTGCAAAGTCAAAGATCATTTGTACCAACCATGCAACACAAGAAGACGAAAGTACAGCACCAATTCATGTCCTTCAAGGTACAAGAGTACATGTTTACTTAGTTTCAATACTGCTGCTGACACTGGGCTGATCTCTGTACACTATAACATAAATGCATATCATGAGATAGTGGGTCAGTTCCAGTTATCATTTCTTGGACTAGCAAAACTTAAAACATTGAAAGTGCAACTTCATATTATTGAGGACATTTGTCCTGTTGCTCAGCGACGCCGTCATATTGTGTTTCACCTACAGGAAGCTGTTGAAAAAGAACTAGAGACACTATTAAAGCATGATATCTTTGAACACTCCACTGATCCAACATTGTGGTAGTGCCAAAAAAGGTCAGTGGAGGGGCCTTGCACATTTGTGTTGATATGTGCCAAATTAACAAGGCGATCGAGTGAGAACGTCACCTAGGTCCACACATGATTACACAGCTTAATAGTGCCAAAATCTTTTCCTGCGTTGATCTGGACCAAAGATACCATCAACTGGAACTGGAGGAAAATTATAACCTTTTTGACCCATGTTGATTTGTTCTGATATAAAAGACTATATTTTGGAGTATCATCAGCTGCAGAACTCTTTCAGGATGTCATTCACCAGATAACACAGCCTATCATGCCTTCGATTACTGTGATGATATACTGGTATTTGGGGCCACACGAAAGGAACATGACAAAGCTCTTACACAAGTGTGTTGTTTGCTTGCTGATGCAGGTCTCGCTTTAAATGCAGAAAAGTGTGAATTCCACAAAACAAAACTCAAGTTCTTCAGGCATATTTTCTCTGATGTGGGGATTGCTCCAGATCCAGCTAAAGTACAGCCTGGTCATCATTTTGTCCCCCACCATCTTGTAACCATGCTGCAATTCTCCCTCTGCATGGCTGTTATGGCTTCAGGTACATCCGTGACTTTGCCACAGTAAGTGTCGCATTGAGAGACTTAACAAAACAAAATGCTCCATTCTAATGGTCATATGAATGTGATCAGAGCTTTAAGAATATCAGACATGCAAATGAGAATGCCACTTAAATGGCATATTGTAATCCAAAATTATTTACAGAGCTAGTTGTTGATGTAAGCCTGATGGTGTTGGGCGTGATTCTTGCCCAGCATAATGGACATCAAAATGCTCCAAGGCACATTACGGCTTATGCTAGCATGAGTCTGTCTCATACTGTACATGCTTATTCACAACCTGAAAAGGAAAACCAGCTGTGGTGTGACCTTGTGAACATTTCCATGTAATTCTGTAGAAAAGCATTTTACTCTGGGACCACTGCCTGCCCTTTAAAAATTATTTGGCATGCATTTGCAAAGGGAAGGGGTCCCCTGGGAACCCCTTCCCATTTGCGAATGCATTACCACCTACCGTATTGTCCGGCGTATAAGACGACTGGGCGTATAAGACAGCCTCCTACTTTTCCTGTTAAAATTTAGGGTTTGGGCTATACTCGCGTATAAGACTACCCCTCTTCCAACGCACACCAAATAAAAATTAAAAAACATCAGATTTAATTTTAATATGGTAATTTTAATTCAAATGCTTATGACATGCAGGTACTTAGTACGAAAACTGTCACTTATAAACATAAGGCTGTTTGTCATCAAACATGTAAACATAAAACAGTGCAAGTGGATTAAACGTTTCCTAATTCACTCTAAAGCTGAAAGGATAGATAAGACAATAAACCCATGGGAGCTGCCATGCTGTTTGTTTTCTAAGCTGTCAGCCAAACTGGAACTGATGATGATAGGAGGAAGATGACAAACAATAGAGAGAGAGCAAGTGCCGGGCAAGTCCCTGGCGAGTCAGCAACGCCCATCATAACTCCAAGCTATTTTTACAGGATTTGCTGGTGTGACAGTTTCCCTTTAAACACCTTCAAAATCCTCCTGTTTGTCATCTGATATCACAAGTAAATCAATGACATCTTGTGATACATTTGTAAGGCAGTCATCGTATGGATCTAATTCCGTATCAGATGGTGTGGTCTCGGCTTTGGCTTCCTCTACATCTTGCCACAAGTAGTCGTCCTCCATACCATCGAATGAATTTGATATGCCACACTTCTTGAAAGACTTGATTACTGTTTCTGCATCAATATCATTCCAGGCTTTTATGACAAACTTGCACAAAACATCCAACTGTGGAGCACGCGTGTTTCCTCCTTTTGTGAATGACTTTTCGCCGCTAATCATCCACTCATTCCACTGTTCTCGAATGCGATCTTTAAATGGCTTGTTTAGGCACACATCCAGTGGCTGTACAAACAATGTCAATCCTGCAGTAATAACTGTAGCATCTGTGTTTATTCTTGCCAGCTTTTGCTTGGTGCTGGGAGTTAAATGAGCCCTGAACATATCCCACACCAGTAGACTACGTTTTTGAATAAGACCACCTGGTTGCCTACTCCATACATTATCGAGCCATAGCTTTACCCCTTCTCCATCCATCCAGCCTTTTTCATTCACATGTACAAAACAACCAACAGGAAACTTGAGTTTCGGCATTGTTTTTCTTTTAAAAATTATCCTTGATCTCAGTTTGGCGCCATCAGCTGTGCATGCTAGTACCATTGTAAAACTGGACTTCTCATGTCCTGTTGTTTTAATTAAAAAACATTTTCACCTTTTGGATGGACAGTTTTATTTCCAACCATATCAAAATTCATTGGAGTTTCATCCATATTTCCGATACTACTTTACGCATCAACATGTTTATTGCGCTTTTGTATTACGTATCGATGAAAACTATGTACTTTGGCATTAAGATCTGCTGATAATTTTTGTGCAATTTTCGTCTTTTGCCTCAGTACCAGATTATGCCTTGCCAAGAATCTAGTACACCAGGATACAGTGGCCTTAAATCTGTTGCTGTGATCTGCGTTAGATTTGGCCCACTGAAGTACAAACAAACATATTTTATTTCGTGTTACTACATAACCACTTTGGCGATGCTCATTCACCATGTCTGCTACATGTTTTTCGAGTTCTGGCCAATGTGGGGCCCTCTTCTTAATGCGCACTTACCCCTTGGCATACTCTTTAATGCTTTTACATTTGCTTTCCAGTCCCGAACCATCTTTTCTGTTACTCCATATTGTCTTGCAGCAGCACAGTTATTATGTTCCATGGTAAAGTTTACAACTTTAAGTTTGAAACTGGCTTCATATTTCTTTCTTCTTGCTGTGGGAGCCATGATGGGGTCTTGACTGTTAGCCATTTGTATACTGTACTGTGGTGCTGTACTGTATGAACCGGTACAGATACTGGTGCTGTGCTGTACTGTATTCACCACCACATGTATCTGCTCACCAGATAGACTGCCTTCCGTCAGAATCGCCAATCCCAGTATTGAACAACCAACCAATCACAGTAAGAAATTTACCGGTATTTCCTGTGCACACTGCATACAAAGTCTGCTTGGATTGGGTGGGTCAGCTCTCCCTCCCTGTTTGCCCAGCCCTCCCTGTCTCCAAGATGATCCGAGCGGTGGTACGCAATGTGAGTACGCATGAGAGCAGGGAGAGTGGGCGGCTGGCCGGATGCAGCGCACAGCGGCTCAGCTAGAGGGCGCCTGTCCCTGAAGTTTCAGCACGCCGTATACCAGCTTATAAGACGACCCCCGGCATATAAGATGACCCCCGATTTATGAGAAGATTTTCATGGGTTAAAAAGTAGTCTTATACGCCCAAAAATACGGTACTTTGAAGTAGGTGGTAATTTGTAAGTGTTTTGCGACTGCAATTGCGGTTGTAAAACATAAGTACATGGCTATTGAGTCGCAATTTGGAAGGGAATGCCCCTTCCAAATACTGACTCGCAAAACAGTATTTTGCGAGTCACAATTTATTTGCGACTCACAAAATACCGTTTGTACATGGGCCCATGGTTTTTAGCATGCGCAAACGGGTCTAGGACCCATTTGCACACACTAAAAACCATTGTACATCTGGCCCTAAGAGTGTGATTACACTGTTAGTACTCAGGCCGGGTAAAAACAAACGCTATGACATTCATTCAGAAAAACATGGCAAACCAGGACTTGACCTCACGAGGAGTGAGACTGGGAACTGCTCAGTGATGGAGGAAGTAGAATAAGGACCACACCTTCTGCCTTGGGCCCGCTGATTTCAAGGGTTGATCAGTGGCTTCAGATTATGTTTGATGCTGCTGTGTTCACTCTGTCTAGAGATGGGATGTCCTTGAGAGCTCTTTCCCTTATGGTTCTTGGACTTCCCAGTTGCTCATGTCATGCTTTGTTCTGATGGGTTTCTAATGACCAATTACTTGTGTTACTACTATGCAAAGTGGCAGATCTGTGCCATCTTCTTTGGACGCGCTCCTGGTACAGGCCTGCCTGCTACTATTTAATTGTGTTTATGATCACTGTTGGTTTTCTCCCTAATGCCCATGCTGTTCACAGCAAAGGTTGTGGTGAATTCGCTGGGAGATTTGATCTTGGCGTGGAGAGGGGGTAAAGTACAGGTGGTACTTCAGGATATGTTAATGGATTCTAGCTTTTATACATCACTCCTTTTTTGCCGTCTGGTCAACTCCACTGCGTGGTTATAACTAGCTCTCCCACCACCCAGCCCTGCACTTCACCATGGGAACCTGAATTGTATGATGCTTGAATAATGCTCGTAAATCTAGACACATATTGACATGCATGTCTAAACTAGCAGTGGCTGTGCTTCTGCTTCAAGAAACACATCTTCCACCAGATTGCTTGGGTCCTAGCAGGTCTGCATGGGTCTCTTACAGATATTTCTCCTCCTATTTGACCTATTCACGGGGTGTGGCAATACTCATTAACAAAACTGTATGATTCCAACATATCCATTTAGTCCTTTATCCAGAGGGTCGCTTTATTATACGGCAGGAACTATTCACTGATAGACACATTACCCTCATAAATGTGTACAACCCAATACTGGGTTGGTTCCTGGGGATTGACCACCTCTCTAGAGCATTTTCAGATATTTCCCCTGTGATCTTCTCTCTGGAACTGCCTAATGTATGGCACCAAACTCCCATTATTGCGATTCCAGCCAAAAACCTATTCGATATGATGCTTAGTGAAGAAAAACAACAGGCTATTCACTCTTATATAGAGCTCAATAAAGGATAGGTTGCCTCTGCTGCGACCTTGTGGGAGTCCCTGAAGACGGCGATTAGGGAAGAATGTATTGCAAAAGGGAATGGTATACTCCGATCAATCAGAGTCCATCTTACCCATCTAGATCGAGACCTGTGATTCTTAGAGCGCCAATACGACAATATCAATGACAACTCCGATCTCCTTCATGATAACTCCCTGAATTTCAGGAAAAGGCAGAAAGCCGGGCCAGTAAATATGGGGAAGGCGATTGATCAGGTCATACTTTAGCCACCAAATCTTCAACTACCTACAAAAGTCACCTTATCACCCCGGGAGTAGGACTGCACATGCACAACTGACATTTTAACAGCCTTTGCTGTCTTTTATATAAACCTTCTGTTCGTCTGCAATGGATACAACACGGTCTGATATGCATCATTACTTAGATAGGGTGAGATCTGCTTGGCTGTACAACACTATGCGTGATCAGTTTTGCCAGCCTCTCACAGCGGAGGAGCTCCATTCACATAGGCAGTGCCCCTGACAGTGACAGCCTTCCGGCCGAATTCTATAAGGCCTATGCAGAGGAACTTGTAACCCTCCTATTGACAGTCTATGAAGAGGAGTACCAAACAAGAAGACCCCCACAGTCCATCGAGGAGGCCATTGTCATAACGTTACTTAAACCTGGTAAGCATCTTGACAAGTGCGATGCCGGTTGCCAGCAAACAGATTGCTGAATCTGCTACCTCATTAAGTGAGACTCGACCAATCCAGGTTTATACTTGGCAGGTCTATAGCAGATAACTTACGCACACTACTTGCACTTACTCATCAGCTGAACCCGACGCTGCCAGTAGTAGCCACTTTCTTAAATGCAACTAAAGTAATTGACATGGTTGAATTGAATTTCATACTTGCTGTGCTGGAAAGACTTGACCTTGGTAGACAATTGATGAGATGGGTACACATAATATGCACAGATCCGATGGCTTGTGTGAGGATTAATGGTGGTCTTTTGTCATCTATCCCATTACTCATGACACATGACAGGGATTCCCCCTTTCCAAGACCTTATTTGCTCTCACAAGAGATTCCCTCACCTGCCTCCTTCGGCAATTCCGTCTTCGACGGCGGGGGAGGGGGGTAGAATAGCACTTATGAAGATGATGGTGCTCCCAAAATTACTAAATATCTTTCCCAACATTGCTATCCCTCTCACTAAGGCCTCCTTTGTTCAACTCAACACTCATGATGGAATTTGCGTAGGCAGGATAAGTTGGGCCCGTCTTTAACTCCCATATGACAAGTGTGGGTTTGCTGCGCTGCACTTTAAAGTATATTATTCGGTATTGCAGCTCCAATTTATTCATCATTGGCTTCATCATCCATCCCCTTCCATTAAAAGCTGAAATACATACAGTGAAATGTGCATGCTGGGGCCTGTCACCCCATATTCCCATAAAATATTATACCCAATGCAAATTGATCACCTTTCAGCAGTCTTGATAAACGCAATACCATTTTACTTGGAGACTTATTTAGCAATTACACCTTTGTAGATTTGGGGGTCTCTAGTTGCCACAGGTAGGTACTTGTGACACATAGGGACCCTTGCCTCTAGTAAGGGGGTACACTCCTAAAATAACCCCTGCTCATCCCCTAGGTAGCTTGGCACAAGCAGACAGGCTTATCTCAGAGGCAGTGTGTAAAGCATTTGTGACTACAGATGGACACCACACAGTTGTATATTAAAAATAAGTATTCTTTATATAGACTTAACACAAGACCACAATCGGCAAAAATCCACAATACTATACTTACAAATGGTAGTTTTAGCTTAGTTCAGTTCAGTTCTTAAGGTGCAACACTTTAAGTCAATGTACCTTACGATGCGTTGCACTTCCACAACAAAAGTGTTGCAGCGATAGGAGATGCGGTAAAGTTCCGGTGCAAAGAAATAAAGACGTGAAGATTCTCCAGATGCGGCACGCTTCTCCGATGATGCAAGAAGTCTCGGTTCGATGCGTCAGCTGCAGCGGTGACACACTTGTTCAGCAATGCGACGGCAACAGCTTTGGCTGCGAAACTCTTCTCCAACGTTGCGAGAGGCTTCCTCACAATGCTACAACAACAGCGGCGACATCCAAGATGCGACGCAGCAGCTCCGACAGCGGCGCGCTTCTCCGTGGATGCGAGGCGCTTTTCTTGATGCGGTGCAACATGACAGCTGCCGCAGCGACATCCAAGATGCGACGGCAGTAACAGCAACTACGACACTCTTCTCCTTCTTTGCAAGACACTTCTCCTGATGCGCTGCAATACGACAGCTACAGTGCCGACATTCACAATGCGACGGCAGCAGTAGCGACGGCGCCAAGCTTCCTCTTTGCTGCGAGACGCTTCTCTCGATGTGGTGCAATACGACAGCTACAGCGCCGACATTCAAGATGCGATGGGAGCAGCAGCGACGGCGACACACTTCTTCCTTGTTGAGGCGCGCTTCCAGCTCCTTGCGGCACACAGTCCCTCAGAAAGCCCAAAAACAGCAGCAGGCACTTCCAAAGAACTCTGGGGAGCTGGGGTTTGAAGTCTGTTGTCCCTGAGACATCAGCAGGAGGCAAGCTCTGTTCCAAGCCCTTGGAGATCCTTCACAAGTTGAAAAAAAAGCACACAAAGTTCTTTCTCCTTTCTTTGGCAGTCAGGCAACCACTGCAGGCCAATCCCTTAAGCAGCACTTCAGCTTAGGGATAGTCTCTCCTCAGTTTCTTCAGGTTCCTCTCCTCAGCAAAGGTTTCTTCTTGTAGTCCAATAGTGATCTAATTTCTTCTGATCAGGGTCCCAATATTTATACCCCAAAATCCTTTGTCCTCTGAGGGCAGAGGAGCATTTGCCTAGTCCTTGCCAGTTCTGGAGCACTCTGTTTACATGACTCCTTCTTTCCTTTCCCAGTGCAGGGCAGAAACGTCAGACGCCCCACAGGAGGTGGAGCCAGCATTGTGGAGGGAAAGCACAGCCTTGGAGCACTTTGTTGACAGTATTCTTTCTCTTCTTTCACTGTGCAGGGCAGAGACATCAGCCGCACCCTAGGAGGTGGAGCCAGCATTGTGGAAGGCAGGCACAGCCCTATTCAGGTCCCAGGTGCTACTCCTCCCACCCACCTGGATGCAGATCTCTCTATTCACCACTGGGCTGACTCATTCTGTCTCCTGGAATTCCCAGCCCTTTCACTCACAAGCTCCAGACAAGGAATGCACAACCTAGCAGTGGCAGGCTTTGGATAGTTAGACAAGAAAATACCTACTGTCTAAAAGTGGTATTTTCAAACACAGAATTTTAAAACCAACTTCACTAAAAGATGTATTTTATCATTCTGAGTCCAGGCATACTAAACTCGAATTTCCATCATGTTCCCTGAGTCAGTCAGGATTATAAGATGTAATAATCTAACTGCCCATTCTGGCCTATGGAGAACAGGTAGCCTTGCAATAGTTAAAACGAAAATGGCTGTAATTCACTATTAGGACATGCCATACACACCAGGGCATGTCCTACCTTATATTTACAATGCACTCTGCCCTTGGGCCTACCATAGGGGTTTCTGATATGAAGAAAAGGGAAGGTTTAGGGACTGGCAAGTGGGTGCACTTGCCCAGTCAGCATGACCGTGCCAGACTGCACACAGGCTCTGCAATGGCAGACCTTAGACACACTTTTACAGGCTGCTTCTGTGGGTGGCACAACCAGTGCTGCAAGCCCACCAAAAGCATTTGGTTTACAAGCCCTGGGCACTCCTGGTGCACTGTACTAGGGTCTGACAGGTAAACCAAACCAGCCAATCATGGAACCATTGATCAATACATTAATTTACTGTAGGGAGCACTTGCACTGTGGCACTGGACAGCAGTGGCACAGTGCCCAAAGAATATAACACTAGCAAAAACACATGAAGCGACAGCAAAAATGGAAGGGAGACCCACCCCTATGGTGCCAGGTCTAACGACCTTTAAATCATTCCACGTGTATTTAGGAGCTAACCCTATAGTAAACTCAATCACCCAGCTCGCCAGCTCTGGCCTTCTTATCCTGCTGAACCAGCAGAGTGGCAAATTCTCTCCATCCTGCTGTCCGCTCCCCAGCCATGCAGATTAGTCACTTCTCTCTACTCTGCTGTTACGTCGCTTCTCGCTGCACCACCTACTCCTGCGAGATAGGTATGGGCTGAGGATTTGGAGGGGTCTAGATTACAGATGACATTGTACATATTACTGCCAACAAACAGAGGAGGTATCTCCCAATGGTGCTACCTTTCCCCAAAGTTTATCTCTATTCACCCACATGCGATGCCGGTTGCCAGCAATATAATGCAGTGTGCAGATCACCTACATTATGGCTTAGCGTTGCACCACCATGGCTACCTTCTGGACCCACATTATTGCAGCTCTGTGGGAGATGACAGAGCACACATTTGAGATTACTCCCCCTATGATACTACTTAGATTAGTCAAGAATATCCCTAAGGGCTTACGTAAACGGCTAAGTTGATATTGCTTGCTGAACAGGCATGAGGTAATCACAAAGCACCCCGTTTTTAGGACTGGCTAAAAGATATCACACTTTGTGAGGAAAATTCTGTGACATAGGCTGACGCACTTCCCACATTGGCGCATCCCAAAGACTTCTGGGAACCCCTGTGCATTTATCTACGCACTCTCAACACTGTGTGATGTAGTTCTATTTAATTGTTGGGAATTGGGTAGTTGGTATACTGGAAGATGCTGCTGTCATAGGGATTGATGGGCTGACTGCCACCCAGCAATGCTCCAACCTCAGTGTACGATATTTTCCGACTTATGGGTGGGAAGGGCATTTTAGACATAGTCCATGTAGGTACTTGCTGCTCTCTGCCTGTATAGTTCATAAAATTCTATAAAGAAAAATCTAAAAATAATTACAAATATGAAACGCCAAGTTCTAGGATGAAATCCATTTGTACAGTAAATTAGAGTAAACCCTTGAGACCTAGACCGATAGTTGTTGTAAGTGAAGTCAACTAACCACCAAAGTGGGCACCCTGAAATCAGTTGCCATTACCTCTCTGATTCTCTTAGAACTTGTTGACCCAGAAGAGCTATTGGAACTGCCCTACAATCTTGTGAATTTTCATAAAAAGTTTATCGTCTGTTGAGGAGCCTCTAGAGCAATTTGGATCTTATTATTAGACTGATTCATACCATGGATAGGATTAACATTTGTAAGAAGCTGGGGTTCTGTTGCAGTTTGCCAGATTTCTGATGCACTTTGATTTGCTGTGTCCTGGGTCCCTACCAATCAGGTTCCGAGGGCCTGTGTTCTTTCCCAAAACTGTACCTTTGTACCCCCCAATTGGCACCTCTCTGTCAACATGCAAGTCAGTGGAAAAGGTACCATGGGTACCAATGGCACAGGTATGTTATGTAAGCCAATTTGTAAAGCGCAACATATACCTGGAGGTGTCTTGGCGCTGATTCCATGCGCAACGATGGGAGGAAGAAGAGGGCCTACTTATTAAAAAGACAAGTTTTCAGGTGCTTCCTGAATTGGAGTGGGGAAGGGGCTAACTTAATGTAGATAGGAAGGAGGTTCCAAGAAGTAGCTGCTCCGGCCACAAAACTACTCCCACCCCATTTAGATTTTTTGAATCTCATAGAGTTAATTTTAAACATACCTGATGAGCTTCGATTTCTGGTAGGGGTGTACCAGGATAGAGCTGTCTTCAGGAACACAAGTCCAGAAACGTGGAGGGATTTATAGGTGAGAAAGAGAGCCTTGAACTTACATTTATAGAGAACAAGAACTTACAACTGCATTCAACTGTATTATTTCATTTGCCTGCACTAGACCTGCCTTGATTCTAGAAAAAAAATTTCACTAAATAATATTTTTATACAAGCAAATTGGTCTGAGTTCAGTTTTTGAGTGTGCGACATCATTTCTTGCCTGAGTGTGTACAAAAAATCCTTAACACTACCCTCTGATAAAGACTTACTGCTCGGCCACACTACCGTAAATATAGAGTAAGGTATTATAAGCCACATGCATCATTGTTGCCGTTTGAGATTTCTTAATTGCGAAAATTAAGGAATCACAATTAAGAAATCGCAAACGGTTATGCACCAAGAAATCAAATTTTTTTGCGATTTCTTAAAATTCCTTAATTGCGATTCACAATTTGCGAATCGCAATTAAGGAATCCCTTCCCATTGATTCCTATGGGCCTAGAGGCCCATAGGAATGAATGGGAAGTCATTCTCAATTTGCGATTAGCAATTTGCGAATCGCAAATTGAGAATGCAATTTCAAGGTTGCAGGGGGGGTCCAAAGAACCCCCCTCCCCTGCACCCCTGAAATATAACTTTAAGTGCATTTTTCACACACACATGCCCCAAGGGCATGTGTGTGTAAAAAGAAACTTTCAAAAATGCACTTTTGTGCATTTATGAAAGTTTTCGCAAATTACCATGAAGGTCAACTTCATGGTAATTTACCTCTCCCTATTTGCGAATTCGCAAATTTAAAATGTTCTTGCATTGCATTTAAGAAATCGCAAATTGCGATTTCTTAAATGCAATCGCAATTTTAGAAATCGCAACATGATTGCGATTTCTAAAATTGTTGAAAAACATGATGCATCCCAATTTTGTCAATTGCATTCGCAAATGGCCAAAATTTGCGATTCGCACTGTGTGCGAATGCAAATGACAATGATGCATGTGCCCGTATCTACTTTAGCATCTGCCTACCTTTGGGGATCGGCTGGACACTGTGCACACTATACCTTACTTTGGTATAACATATACAGAGCCATCTTCCTTCAACATCAAAGTCAATTTTGTTTATTGGGCCTCATAAATTCTCAAGGCCCGAGGGTTGTTAAGGCGGTTTTGAGTACAGACTCAGATGCATCTCCACCAGTTGAGCTCTTTAGGCAGAGAAATTAATCAACTTGAACCAGCATGATCTCTTGAAGGGAAATGGGGCTAGAGAGGGAAGATTGGCATCACCTCTGTGCAGGCTCGGTGCGTCCATTGGGGCGGGGGAGCGTAGCCCCCCGCCCGCAGCTCCGACGTTTCTGAACTTAAGTAAACTGAATAGTTTACTTAAGTTCAAAGACCGACGCCGACGGAAAACTGACAATGCATGCCAGCCAGCATGACGTCAGACCGCCCACCCCCTTCAGAGACTGAAGGTGGTGGGCGGTCTGGCGTCATGTTGACTGACATGCATTGTCAGACATGGGGGCAGCAAGCAGCAGCACAACACAAGTGCGCATGAGTGGGGACGGAGGGCGAATTTTCGCACCGTGCCCACTCATGCGCACTTGTGTTTTTACTTGTTAGCACATGCCCATTAGCAGCCTCTCGGTCTCCTAATGGGCGTGCTGCGGGCGAGGAGTAACTGTGCCCTGGCGCTGCAGATTGGCTTAGGGGTTGCCACTCAGTGCTGCTGTTCCTGTTCCGGTTCCTGTTTGAAGATGAGGCGCCAAGCGGACCAGGAGCAGAGGCGGTCAGGTAAGGTTTCTCATTGTTATTCTCCCTTGGTGCACCCCCCACCGCGACCCCCACCCCCCACAACCCCCCCGCCACCCTCCCTCGCGAGTACTGCGAGCAGTGACTGTGTGCAATGAGCAGAGGACGAGAGCGAGCGCACAGGTTACTCTGTTTTCATACATGTTGTGGTACAGTTTAGTTAAACAGGCCTTCATTGGGTATGTTTATTGTGCGACTCTTGGGCCTGAGATTACTTCACGGCTCTATGGATTGGTATGGGTGTGTTTATTGTGCATCTCTTTGCACTGAAGAAACTTGACGGTTTTAAGTGTAGCACAGCGTTGATCGAAGTGCCATGAACGGTGGATAGGAACGAGCACACAGGTTCCTCTGTCTGCATACAAGCTGTGGTACTGGTTAGTGGCACACGCCCTTCTCGGTTATGTTTATTGGAAGGCCCATGGGCTTGCGTTAACCGGATGGCTCCGAGTCCAGTGCAGCACTGCACTGACGGTCATCTGCTGTCACAACACGTTCACCACCTGTATTGTTTCCCTATACCGCCGTAGTTAGATGGAACTCGATATCCCCCATTCGACAGCCAAAAATGCTACACACTGCAACAGGCGCATTGACCCACGGTTCTATTCTGGCTGCTGCATCTAAACCCACTTTCCTTTGCAGTGTAGGCTGTTGCAGAGACGAACAGCCTACAATAACACCAGTGTCTGTGGGGGGCCGCTTGCATTCTTGGGTCTGTGCTGAGCACCCCCAGCTGCTCAGAGGCCCCAGCTTACGTGGTGTTATGTACTGGAGTCTGTCACCAGGCAATGTCGGGCCTAGACAGGCTGAAAGACATGAAACCTATTGAGTGCAGTGCATTGAAGGGTGAGTGTTGTCTGTGAGTGCAGGGTGAGCAGTGTGCCTGTGTGAGTCCAGGGTGAGTGATGTCTGTGTGAGTATAGGGTGAGCAGTGTGCCTGTCTTAGTCCTGGGTGAGTGATGTCTGTGTGAGCGCAGGGTCAGCAGTGTGCCTGTGTGAGTGATGTCTGTGACAGTGCAGGGTCGGTGATGTCTGTTTGAGTGCAGGGTGAGGAGTGTGCCTGTGTGAGTCCAGGGTGAGTGATGTCTGTGACAGTGCAGGGTTGGTGATGTCTGTGTAAGCGCAGGGTGAGCAGTGTGCCTGTGTGAGTCCAGGGTGAGTGATGTCTGTGTGAGTGCAGGTTGAGCAGCGTGCCTGTGTGAGTCCAGAGTGAATGATGTGGATGGGTGAATGCTGGCTTAGTGATGTGTCAGGGAAGGGTGAGTAATGGGTCTATGAGTGCAGGGTGACTGTGCCTATGCGAATGCAGGGAGAGAGATGTATCTGTGCAAGTGCAAAGAGACTTGTCTGGCTACTCCCAGAGATGTATTGGCCAAGATACCTCTTTCTCAAATGTGCTTGAGAATGCACCATTTGCCCACTCTTTTTTCAATATGTTCTCGTGGGAGAACCCCCGAATACCCCATAGGTGGTTGGGCCTCGCTCGCTGCGCGCGCTCGCCACAGTGCAGTATTTACGCCCACCACTTTCAAATGTCACCAGCCGCCCCTGCCTCTGTGATGATTCAAAATCATGCTCAGCATTCGAGTCGAAAAAGTAGTTGGTGAGGTAATGCTCACGCAGGCTCAAGAGCGGTGTATAGCACACACATTGAGTTAACATATAAGTGCAATATGAATGTGAATACAGATGAAGCCCCTTGACACCTTTTGGCGCACCTGATGCTTCATTTGAAAATGCGCGTAATAAACCCAGAAGATGCGTGGTCCTGTCCCTAGTTCTAGAGTACCAGGCAATGCTGTAGTCTGGCGGGTAACAGAGCACCCAGTCTGCCAAACTGACGGTCCATCCTCTCTATTTAGAATCAGTGTTCTATCATGTTTCCGCCCATGGTGTCTCCGCTGACTCCACTGGTGTTAACGTGACATTAAACTGTCCACCCTCCTTAGAGCAGATGGTCTTATATACTTTTTTATCTTTTTCAGGGCCACCATAAACCTTGGAGGTCCAAAACAAAAAGAAGAAATATCCCCCCTACACCTTAGTAGAAAACTCCCTAGTTGTCTGGATCATTTTTCTGTTTTTAAAAAAAAAACTCTCTCTTTGGGAGTTTGTTTTTGTAAAACAAGAAGGTTTGTAGAGGGGCCGTATGAAACATTGTGGCTGCTCAGCAAACTCTGAATGCCTTCAGAGAAGCCTCTGTGGTGGCAGCTCATTGGAAGGCATAGAGAACTCTGACAGGCACGTAGAGATGTCTAGATACAGCGGGCGGTAGGCCTCTCCAGCATCAGAGATCATTACCTCGGCTCCTTCGTGGATACAGCTGGCCACCAAAGCTGAACCCCAGCTAAAATAAACACCCCGAAACATTCCCATCACTGCCCCAAATCACATTTAAGTGTACAAAAGTTGTCTCCAATTGGAAAAAAATACAGCCTTGGTGCACTTTTTGAATGGAACTGTATTAAACAAAATGGTATTGTACATATACAATGGCAGTCAAAGAGAGACAAATACTTGTATTAATTGTTTCACATGTCACAGAGGTGGTACTACAGTTCACATCTCTCCCAGCCTGTTTTATCAACTAAATAATGTTAACAAACTCTGTGTTGACAATGTTTGACTATATAAAGGGTAATCACTAATTTCTGTGTTTTATATTAATGTATACTTCCAAACAGATACAAGTTCCTGCCCCTGTCAAGGCTTGTTATGCAAAATATTGACGGTAATGTAAGCATATTTTATTGAAATCTCGGCACAAAAATCAAAAGTGTCTTGATACTGGTGATAAGTTCACTAGCAGACTTAAAATTAACTGATCACCAATGAAGCGAAAGCCCTGGAGCCATAAGACAGGTGAGGTGAGGGGCAGATAGGCTGGACATTCAGCACAATATTTATTCTGAAGCGATAATGATTAATCCAAAGTTCTACTATACCTCTAATCCACTTCAACTCGTCATGCTGGCCAAGGTTTTTGAAGACAATGTCCAAACCTGACCTAACACGGGATTCTTTTTTGCGTTTTAAATCCTGTCTTTGGATTCTTTAAGTCAATCTGCTACCATTACTGTTCTTGGTTTTAAGCCTCCTAAGAACACTGGAAGTATATGCTACCAGTGTTGCATTACTTATTAGTCTGATTTTCAGTTTGCATTGAGGGTTACTTTGGCAATGTTTATCATTTCAGATTTCATTTTTACACTTAAAAACGATATGTAGTAAATTTACATCATAGTGCTAACCCGAGTTCCCAGCCTATAGGACGAGCTAGACACTGCTCTTTTAGCATAGACTATAAAGAAGTAGTTCAATTCCACATTTCTTAAGTGGGGTGCTGTTCTTTTGTTCTAGGGTGCAAAGGCAACCTACCACAGAGATTTTGCATCAAATGTATAGCAGTAACTAGGCTAAAATCTACCCAATTCTTAATATTTCCACATGCGCATGTATTTTTGCAACAGCTAGTCCCGATGAAGACTGTTGTAGGCGCATTGAATGCCCCATGTCATGCACAGAGAATGTCATTTGTAAAAATAAGGATACACTTGATCTACCTTAATTATTTAAAAGTAACTGGACATTGCACATTGCAAACCTTCTGATGCTAGTAAGCAGTTTCATAATAATATAATTGACATTGGACTGTCTCTAGAGTATTCTGCCTCACGCAAGTGAATTCTGGACAACAAATCACTTTGCTTGTAAATCGCAAATACTATAAATACATTTTGTATACCAACATGTAAGCAAATGTTTTGTATAGAAGTAGGATTTTAGTACTCTGGACCTCATCACAACTTGTCTTCGCTTTAACAATTGTTTTTAATACATCCTGAATTTTTCATGCCTGTTTAATCTTTCTGTTTTCTTTTTTGTAAGTAAACATCTTTATCTTTTTTTGTAAATACATTCATAATGATTACAAGCAAGTTAAGATATTTCAAAGAATGTTGAATGTGAAGGAAATTGAATTGCTGCATTCAGAAAGGGCAGTCTGACATCGCAAACAATTTCCCTTTTTCCTATTCATGGCTAGTATGTCTCCAAATTATTGACCCAGCTGTCAATAATATATATTACTTTAGATAATGTTGTTTTCTTAGCAGTTTATTTAGGTAGATCTTATTTATTTTACAGGATATTTGTAGAAAGGCAGTGCTGTGGTGCTATCTGAAGGAACTGGAAAGCATTGTTCGGGAATCCAAAATCCTGGGGAAGATGGTAGATGAACAGCTAATGAACTTCCTGTGGGAAAATTCCTGTTTGAGCAAGGTAACTTTAATTTAAAAAAATATTTTATTGTGCACTAATGCTATTTCCAGCTCTTTTAGGATAGAAATGACCCTTGCATTGTATATTGGTGTGTTCCCCTTTCCCGAGTCCCCAGATGCGTGTGTATCTAGTATCCTGACTTTTTATTTTGGCTCTGGCATCACACTAATGTAAACTTTTGCGGAGAGGCCTAGGCCTGTCCCTGACTTTGAGAGGTCCTAAACATATTCTGTGATCTGGAGTAGCCCAACAAGAGTGCCCTCATAACTTACAGTGGACTACTGTCCCTGTTGTGGGTAAAGTGCATTTAGCATGGCAGTATACCATGGTTAAGAAAGTGTTAATAATGTGACCAGACCTTCTTATCTGAGTCACGCTGGTTGAGGACTGCTGTCCCACCTATGTAAAATTCCTTTTCTATCTGTGCAGAACTTTACATAGATCCTGAACAGGGTCTGGCAAGGTCCTTTTGACAGCCAACTACTGTGGGCTTCCTAAATAGTAGGAGAAAACTGTAAAGCTATTGATACTGCTTTTCAAGGTCTACAACGCCTTCATGTTCTGCTACACTCTTTAGTCATTGTGCGGTTCCCAAAGATATCAAAAAGACTCACACCTACTGTTATGTTTTCTTATAATTGTTATTCTATGTATTTGCCTCCTCTCCTAGCAACAGTTACAAGGTTCTACTGCTGGAGTCTAGATTGTAGAATCCAGCAGTGAGGCTTGGCTGTGGAGCTGTTGACTTCTGGGGGTCGCTGTCCATACTTCAATAAACCCTTTAAAACTATTGAAGAGCTTCTGTCATCTTAAAATTGGCGACGAGGACGGGATACTATTGAAGAGGACTAATACTTTCTTTTTTTTAAAGAACACTTTTTTATTTATGAATCGCACAGAAGACACAGCACCCGAGTCCCGGAGAGGCTGTAGCAAGTACATTATATCAATGAATAGCGATGCATAGTCATACAAAGAAACTCCCTTCCCTCCCCCCAAACCCCCTTCCCCCCGCCACCCCCCCCCTGTGCACAGCGTCTCGCCAATTCCGCAATGAATAAACATACATAAGTCAGCGTGTAATTATGGCCTCCATATGTCCATCACAACTGCTCCTCCACAGTCCTGTCGAGTGCTGGGGGCTCAAGCCACAGGCCCCGTAGTCCGCCCACCTTTTCCATATTTTGTAGTGTTTCCGGGGGCAGCCTCTAGCTTCGAACACCGGACGTTCCAGCCCCATGCAAAAGTCTAGGCCCTTTTCCCATCTAGCCACTGTAGGAGCCCTGGGGTCCTTCCAGGCCTGTGCAATGTCTCTTTTCGCGACTGTGAGGCCCAGTAGAAGCAAGTGTCTCTTATAGATATTGCCTCCCACCCCTTCCAGGACATGCAACAACCCCAGCTTAGGAGTACGGGGGAGGTCCCATCCTAGTACTTCAGACAAACAGGTCCATATTCCAGCCCAAAACTTCTCCAGGCCACCACAACCCCACACCGTGTGCAGCAGGTCCCCCTCTCACAACCACATCGCAAGCATACTGGGGAATCAATCAGGCCCACCTTCCACAGTCTCTCTCTGGTACAGTAGGCACGGTGCAGGTACTTAAATTGTATCAGGCGTAAGCGGACCGCTATGGCTGCCCCTCTGGGGGACTCAAGTGCTTCGCACCAGTCGTCCTCATCCAGGTCCCCAATATCCTGCACCCACCGGTCCCGCAGGGCCTGCAGATCGGAAAGAACAATGTGTAACCAAAGTCTGATATATGCGAGATATTTTCTTGTCCTCTAGATCTCCCATAAACACCTTTGCGTCTATGGGGCTGAACTCCGGCAGGGCATTAAGGCCTACCAACCTGGGCGCGAGGGCATGTCTAAACTGTAAGTATCTAAAGAATTGCGTGCGGGGCACACTGAATTCTTCCTGAAACGACTTCAGTATCGTGCCCTTCATGACATGGCCCAGCGTGGAGATTCCTATCGAATCCCATCCATCGAAACCCCGCAGTGACGCCAGCGCGGGCAGCTGCCCATTGTGCCATAGTGGGGTCTCTCTTGTCAGTTTTCCCTACCAACCCATACGACGCAGTGCCTGTCTCCAGACTTGAAAAACTATCTGTGTGGCGCTCGGCAGCCTCTTTCTTAAACGTGCTGAGTACAAGATCGTGTGGGTAGTGTTCGGGTCCATCAGATATCTCTCCAGGGCATAGGCCGGGTCTCCCCGGTCGCCATACCACCAATCATTTAGGACCACAAGGTGTGCTGCCTGGTAGTATGACAGTATGTCTGATGTCGTCAAGCCTCCACAGTAGGTGGATAGGAAGCATGTGCGCAACGCCACTCTCGACGACCCCCCTGCCCATAAAAATAAGCTCAACGCGGTGTTAACTTGTTTAAACCACACCGATTGGATCGGGTACGGGTGGCTCTGTAGTTGATAGAGCAGACGAGGAAGGGCAACCATCTTGAAGATAGCGGACATGCCAAAAATATTGAGGGGCATACAGGACCAGCACTTCATCTCCTGCTGGACTCTAGTCCACACTGGGATGATATTGCGTTCCCATGCAATGGTCGGCGAGATGGTCAAAAACACGCCCAAGTACTTGAGGCCCTCGGTCGCCATCTGCAGCACAAAGGCCCACGCCCCAATCCCGGAGTGATCCCCCAGCGTCCATAACATGGACTTCTGCAAATTTAAATACAGCCCAGATACTTCACCAAAGATTCTCATGGTTTCGAGGACTCTAGGACCTGATCGGTTCACATTCGTGAGGAAGAACAGAACGTCATCTGCATACAGTGCAATTCTGTCTGATGGCCCGGCGTCCCATTCGAAGCCCCGTAGCTGTGCGTCTATTCTGACCCATACTGCCAATGGCTCCATTGCCAGGGCGAACAGGTACGGCGACAGAGGGCACCCCTGCCTGGTACCCCTCCCTATTGGAAAGGTCCTCGATGTCTCCCCGGCCACTCTCACTGTGGCCGTTAAGTCTGTGTACAACAGCCGAATATATGACTGACAGAAAATGGGGCCCAAAATTCAGCCATGGGTGAAGCGCGAACAGATAGGCCCAGCTCAGAGAGTCAAAGGCCTTATCAATATCTGCAAGGAGTAGCGCCGCCTGATCTCCCGTTCTAACCATCATCTCTATCGCTGCTTGTGCGCGCCTAATGTTAGGTCTCGTCGCCCTTTTAGGCATAAAGCCGGCCTGATCTGGATGGACAAGGTCTGTGATATACGGGAGCAATCTGTTCGCAAGGGCCTTGGCCAAGATTTTGGCCTCAACATTTAAGAGAGAGATCGGGAGATAGGACTCGTGGCGGTCCGGGAGCCGCCCAGGTTTGCAAAACACTACTATCTCGGCATGTCTCCAGTCTGCCGGCAAGAGGCCATCCTCCCTCGCCGCCTCCAAGGCCAGCCCATAGTGAGGCCCCAGTTGAAGATGGTATATTTTAAAAAATTCACTCGGGAACCCATTCGGTCTGGGCGCTTTGCCAGTATTGAGCTCTCCCAAGGCTGTGCCCAATTCCTCCGCTGATAGGGGAGCCTCCAGCAGGTCCCGTACAGCGTCCGGAAGTGCACGGGGCGGAAGGTCGGCTATAAATTTGTCAATGTCCGGAAACCGTAAAGAGTCCTGGGGAGCGTATTGGGCTGCAAAGTAACTGGCAAAGCTATCCGCTAACTCCTTCGGGTCCGAGAATGAGGCCCCTGTGTCGTCTTTAAGGCCCGGCAGTGTACCCGCAGAAGGCGCGTTCTGACAGAGCCGGTGGAGCATAGTACAGGACTTGTCTCCCTATTGATATATTCTACTCCTCGTAGCCAGCCAGATTTGCCGCGCCTCATCTAACAGTAGAGATGCGTACGATTGCTGCGCCAAAAGTAACTGCCCCACCTCCTCTCCCCGACACTCCAACCTGCTCTGAGTCTCTAACTGTTCCACTGTTGCAGCCGCCTTTATCAGCTCTTCTTTCCGCTGTCTGCGCGCTGCCGCACACCAGGCTATATCTACGCCGCGCAAGGTGGGTTTAAGGGCCTCCCATACTGTCCTTGCATCCCGCACTGTGCCTATATTGTCCTCCCAGTAGTGGGCAATAGCCGCTCCCATGTGCTGCTGATAGGCCTCACGCTGCAGATGCCAGGTCGATAGGCGCAACCGAAATGGCTGTCTCTTCTTGTCTAAGGTAACCTCTATCATAACCGGCGAGTGGTCTGAGAGGCCTCGCGGCAGGATAGACGCCGAGGCGACCCTCCACGCCACGGCCGTAGGGACGAAGACGTAGTCTAGTCTCGAGAACGAGTGGTGAACCGCCGAAACATATGTGTATTCCTGTTCATGTGTATGGAGATAACGCCATGTGTCCACCCAACCCATGCCACGTGCCATATCACCCAGTCTGGTGGGGGTATCGACTATGGGATTACTCTGGGGGCGGCACCTGTCCATCGCGCTGCACATAACATCATTCCAGTCTCCTCCAATGATAGCCATCCCCTCTGGAATTTCAGCCCACACATCAAACAATTTCTCAATCAATGCCCATTGGAGTGGGGGTGGGGCATAGACGCATCCAATGATCAGTGTCTCAGTGCCTAACATTCCTTGTATGACCACATATCTGCCCTGCGGGTCAATCCATTGCTTTGTGTGCGTGAAGGATAGCCTACGGTGCAATAGGACTGCTACTCCCCGAGATCCCCTTACAAATCCCGCATGATAGACCTGATCATAGCCATACCGTTACAGGCCTAGCGTTTTGTTACCCAGCAAGTGCGTTTCTTGATGTAGAAGGACATCCACTCTCTCTCTCTTCCCCAGTCATAATACCACTCCCCGCTTGATCTTGTCGAGCATACCCCTTACATTCCAACTCATCACTTTCGTTGTGGCCCCAGTGGGCCTCTGCTCAGGGTCATTAACCGCCATCTAGGTGTACGCGTAGTAATGCAAGTTGCAACGGACATTCCGGGCCAGGACACGCCAATAAAGTCGGTCGAGACAACCATGTGCACAGCCACTCATCAATCTCCCACCCTCCCACTCTAGCACCCCCCAGTCCCTCCCTCCCTTCCCCCCCCCCCCCGCCCCAGGTCCACCCCACTCAACACACAAAACCCCAACTGGTCTCCAGATCCCCGTCCAACCCCACCCCATACCTCATCAACATTGAAGTACCTGTTGCGGGATGAAACGTCCCTAGCCCCCAACGGGAGGCCCGGGGACGTCCATGCCAACGGAGCCCCATCAACAACCCAAAACACCCCTAATAGTCTTCTTAGGAGATCAAAACACCCTTAACTGGAGGCACGTGTCCGCCTCTTAGTCCATCCCTCCCCACCTTTTGCAGCATCTCTTGCTAAGCAGTCTACAGTGTGTCCCAGTACAACGGCGCCCCTGAAGGCATACCTCATCTCCAGCTGGGTCAGCGAAAGCAGTCAAGTGCCTAGAGCCCGGTGTAGGACTCAACACCGAAAGGCAAGCCAGAGTTCCTCACTTATCATGGATCCACCTTCGGAGCATTCAGTGTCGGAGCGTCGCCCGAGTTCCCTCCCTTGGCTGGGGAGCGTTTCGAAGAACGAGCCCTCCAGTTGCTTCTGCTCCGTGAGCGCCTGGGAGTCCGCGGCGGCGCCGTCGAGGATGAGGAGTCCGAGTCTCTGGCCGGCGGGGTATGTGGTTGTATCCGCACTGTTTCATCAGTCCAAGCAAACACTTCCTCAGGAGAGTTGAAGAATTGAGTTTGTGACTGGAAGACCACTCGCAGACTAGCCGGATAAAGTAGAGCATACTGTATTTTGAGGTTTCGCAGGCGGGCCTTGGCCGCCGCGAAGGACTGCCGTTGCTGCTGTACCAATTTCGTATAATCCGGAAATATCATGATCCGCTGATTGTCGTACATTAGAGGTTCCTTCAGCCGGGCCTGTTTCAGTACTGTATCGCGATCATGCTAGTTAAGGAGCCTAGCTATAACCGGCCGTGGGCGCTCACCAACTGGAGGTTTTTGGGTCAGTGCTCTGTGGGCCCGCTCGATGACAAAGCAGCGGGACAGGGACTCCGGCGGGAGCCAGCTCTCCAGCCACTCCGTGAGGAACGCTTCCATATTACCCTTTTCGCAGTCCTCCGGAAAACCAACAAAGCGCAGGTTATTGCGTCGAGCCCGTCCCTCGGCGTCCTTGGCCTGGAGTGCCAGGCCCCTCTGTATACCCTCCATATTGGCCACTTTCTTTTTGAGGGTCACCATGTCTTCCTCCACTCCAGTGATTCGAGCCTCCGCGTCAGTAATACGGGCCACCGCATTCCGTAAGTCCTGCCGCAGCAGAGTGACATCCACCCCTACGGCCCCTATCTTGGCGTCCAGTGTGTCCCTGGACTGGTTGATCGCGGCCAATAGAGCTGCATTGTCCGGACCCTGGACTTGCTGGCTCCCAGCGGCCCCGGAATTCCCACTCGGGCCAGTGAATTTATTGATAGTACCTTGCTTCGAGGCGCCACTCCCGTTCCTGCCTCTGGTCATGTTTGGTCGTCGGCGGGAGGCGTCTTGTGACTTGCGTTGCCGCACTTTTCGCCGCTTGGGCCTTGCCCTCCTCCAGATATCGCCGTCCGAGTCCCGCTATATATATGGCACTGACCACTTGGCGCTGAGTGTCGGCCAATCAGCAATCAGGGCCCAGTCCGCAGCCCCAGCTCCCAACTCCGCTTCTAGCACCCCGCCATGGAAACACCAACAACCTCCTGTCCGCGCCGTGTGCTAGAGGTCCATAGCTCCTATGCAGCCCAGCTCGGCAGTAGCAAGTCTCAGCGTCAATGGGGCGGTATTGTGGAGCCCACCGCCAGGGTGCAGGAGAATGCCCTGGATACAAGGCGCCAGCAGGGCCCAGCCGGCCACCAAGATAAGTTAGCAGTCAGGTCTGGAGGCCCGGTCCGGGGCACCCCCCTCCGCGTCTCTCGGCAGCCAAAGGCCCCTCCTCATCAGCCCAGGTCCGACGTGGCCGCCGGGGAGTCCGCTCGTCTCTCCTCCCCTCGAACGGCAGACTCTGATGGTCGGGGGGGGGCGATCGCCGCGTTCGCGGCTCTCCTGTTAATTGGCCGCTTCCTAAGGCCGCTGCCCCCGCCTCCAACAGTCCCAGCCAGGCAGTGTTATATACGTGTGGGCTCCCTGCCGCGATCTCCCGTCACTCGGCGGCACGCTCCGTCGGATGCCCTCAAACTCGAGGTCCCGGCGTCCCTCGCCGCTGCAGGCCGCAACCTTCACTCGGCCGGGAATCTGCCTTCCGGGCCCGTGATGTGACCGGGAATCTCACCGAGGCCAGCAATACTCCTCCGCTACACCCCACAGGGTCAGATTGCTGCCAGGCAAGGGGGAGGAAGGATAAAGCGGCGGATAATTTCAGCGGCGGTATGGAGCTCAGCTAAGCTGCGGCCGCCATATCGGCTGTCATAGCCACGCCCCCGACTAATACTTTCTTCAGGATTTTTTTTTTTTATTTAAAAAAATAATAATAATGTTCCAGTGATCTTTCTGAAAATTGGATTTATTTCAAGACCCCTGGATTGTACCCGCTATTGATGGTCCTTATCTGAAGATTGGAAGTTATTATTATTATTTTTTTTTAACTATCTACTTCTGAATTTAATTACATTTGCCTTGTTTTTTGGCGTCATCGTTACTGACTTGGAACTGTTGGAGTTTGTATATAAACTTCGGTGGAGCCGCCTCATGACGCAACGAGAACAATTGAAGTGACCTACTTGCTTGCGGAAGTTCAACGCGCAGGTATGCGAGTGCCAGTTGTGATGACCGTGTGAGGATCTGGTGGAGAGCATCGCGCGGACTCTTGTGTTTATCTTCATAGAATGCTTGACGATTGTACACCATTTTAGGATCTATGTTTGGGGAACCAAATTTGAGCTTTACACTGATCATAGGCCATTGCTGCATATTTTTACTACGGCGGGAGCAGGAAGAGCTACTCCCCGCATTGCTAAATGGTTGTATCGCTTACAAGAATTTTATTTTAATCTAAAATATGTTCCTGGAGTGAAAAATGTTAACGCAGACTGTTTGTCTCGGTTACCTGTAAAGGGGAATGAAAAGGATTGTTTGGATGATGAAGAATGGATGGTAGCTAATATTAGTGATGTGTGTAAAGCCATTAGTGAAAATGTATGGAAGGAAGCTATTCTAGCTGATTCGGATATGGTTAAAATCATCACGATGTTACCCACAGCTTATGGTTGGAAACTAGATGGGGAGGTTTCAAGTTATAAAGATGTATGGGAGGAATTATCTGTTGTAAATTACATCTTAAGAAGGTGTGATACATTGATGGTTCCTGAGCTTTTAAGGACTAGATTGATGGATTTGTTACATGAAGGTCATTGGGGGTATGTCTGTTGTCAAAAGGAAAGCTAGAATGGATTTCTGGTGGCCGGGTATGGATAAGGATATTGAAAGATTTGTTAGGGAATGCATGTCTTGTACGTGTAGTGATAAATCTCATGTATTGAGAGAATCTCCCATTACTTCCACTAGATTACCGGAAAAACCTTGGGATAGACTAGCTATTGACATATGTGGACCGTTTGACTGTTTAGGTATGTCTGACAAATATGCTATTGTTATGATGGATTATTTCTCGAAGTGGCCAGAGGTAGCTTTTCTCAGAGAAGTCAAATCTAGTAGTGTGATCTCATTCTGTGATGAGGTGTTTCGGAGAGAAGGGTGTCCTGCCGAGGTTCTAACGGATAATGGTCCTCAATTTGTTTCTGAGGAGTTTGAGGATTTCTTAACGAAAATGGACATTAAACATTTGAAGACTCCTGTTTATCATCCCTGGGGAAATGGTTTAGTGGAGCGCTTCAACCGAGTGTTGGGGGAAAATATTCAATTAAGTATGTCTATGAATGCATGTTGGAAAACTGAAGTGAAGAAAATGTTATGGAATTACAGGACTACACCACACTCAGCAACTGGTGAAACTCCTTTTTGTTTACTTAAAGGGAGAATTCCTTGTACTCTTTCAGTGCCGTCATCGATGGGCAGAAGTGGAAAGAAAATGGTGGATGATTCAGAATTGCAAACAAGAGTAGAGAAATATCAAGAAATCTATCAGAAAAGACATAACGAGAAAGTTGGTAATCTCTTTAGAAAATTTGTAGTTGGTGAGATTGTGTACAGTAAACATTGTTAAGAAAGGTTCTTCGAAATTATCTGAACCAAAGGAAGTTGTGATGGTTGAAGGAAATTCCATCAAATTAACAGATGGTAAATGGTGGAAAGAACGGAGGGTTGTTAAATGCAATGAGACAGAAGCGAAGATGTGGTTGGACAAGAACTCAAACAAAGTTGACATTTCACATGAAATTCGAAGAAAAGTTCTTAGTGAACGTCTTAAATTTAGACCAAAAAAACTGGAAAGTTATGTTTGTGATTAATACTATTATATTGTATTATCATTAATACAATGTCATATTTTCTATATTTTAGTGTGCTTATAATTTATTTCAATTTCTTTTGAAAATAGGGAAATGTGTTATGTTTTCTTATAATTGTTATTCTATGTATTTGTCTCATCTCCTAGCAACAGTTACAAGGTTCTACTGCTGGAGTCTAGATTGTAGAATCCAGCAGTGTGGCTTGGCTGTGGAGCTGAGAGGGTGACTTCCGGGGGTCGCTGTCCATACTTCAATAAACCCTTTAAAACTATTGAAGACCCTCTGTCATCTTAATACCTACACCACACTTACTCCGGAAATGGAGTCCCCATTACCACAATTTCAGATAGCACTATTGTATGCATGGCACTTATGCATTGTGTCAGCTACATGAAGTAATGCCAACAAAAACTGGCATACTCCTTCTATAAGCCCAAGGAAGTGACTCCTACGTGCATCATTCACCATTTGAATTTATTTGACCAAATATGAGTGGCACTGTGGGGCTGAGTAAAATAGTGTAGATCAGATGAAACAATACAAAGAACATTCTGAATTGTTGAACTGTCTCTTGGTTACTGTAAACAACAGAACCCCTTGATGAGTGCCCACACATGACCTGCTGAAGATTAAATAGAGGGTTTGTCGATCATGGTACATTTACAAGATAAAGGTTCTTGCTGTGGATGTCCGATATTAATTAAGGGTTGAGTGCAGTGGGACAAATGGAATATATCCTAGAGTATTTAAGAATCTAACAAACAAGGTTACGTGTTTGCATGTTGCTTATTAGAAATACAAAAAAGCTCTATAAACTAGCAAACAACCGATGAAGTCCCAATCCTTAAAGTCACAGCAGAGCTCTGTGCTATGCAAATTAACTGGCTTGTTTCTTATATGGGGGAGCTTTAACATGAGTAGGTTACGAAATCCTCACAATAGTCTCATTCAAAAATAGTCATATTGGACAAATTGAAATGCCTTATTGTGAGAACATAGACAAGCAGATGGATATTATCTTCATAGGGCTTTGGAGTCTTGTGGAAAATAGAAATCTGCCATTTCTGAAAGAAATATTAAATCTGAAGGAGAAACCACCATAAATAGGGAGGAGAATGTATGTTAATGTTCCCTTTTCAGCCACAATCTGAGAATAATTTTCTTCACAATAATTATTGGGGAATAAATTCTCCCGGTGGATTCTCGTTTGAATTTGGCATTTTCTCTAGAAATCAGAAGACTTTCTATTAATCGCCCAGCTTTAAATCATTATTACCATTCCCGCTGAAGGCCTGTAAAACGTTGAAAAGTGTTTGTAAACAAGCTATGCTGTTGACCTTGGTAGGAAAGTTACCTAATAATAAGTGTAGTGTGCTGGTAAAAAGAGACTGTTCTAAGGGAAATTAAAATTACATCTGGGTTACCATAAGGACTGAGTATCAATTCAGTACAATCATGTGCAATAGGTTAGAAAAGCTATGAAGAAAGAAACAAAAATGTGGAGGTCTAGGGGAAGAAACACACATCAGGAAAAAGAAGATTGTTTTACAGTTGTGCATGTTACTTCTGTAGTCTGATTTGGAGTATTGCAAAGCAGTGGCGGTGAGTCCATTGGGCGTTGGGGCATTGCTCCACTAATCAGCACGGCCACATTCGTCCTTGTTACCTTAACGAGGAAGATTAACTTCTCCCAATGGCGTCCCGCGGCCGGAGTCAGTCAGGAGTCAGACGCGTCGCTGAAGGGGGTGGCGTGGGGGCGGGCCCGGGGAAGAACTGAAGGGTTGGGTTTGTGTTGTACTTGTTGACTGACAGCAGCAGCAGGACAGGCCCAGTGCGCATGTTTGGGTTTGGGCTGATCATTTTTCTGACCAGCCCGAACATGCGCACTGCAGTGCCTGCATTAGGAGAGCGAGCGAGGGTGAGGGTTGCCAGTGGTCACAGCCCCCGATCTCCTATGGGCGGGGACAGTCCCTGCTCAAGCCAATCCTGGTGCTGCCGGAGCAGTGTCTGTATTGGCTGAGAGGGGTTGCCACCAACCACTCACAAAGGCGCAAACGCGGACCACGACCCAGGAGCACACAGCAGAGGCGGCACAGATCAACCCTGCGGTCAGCTAAGTTATCAAGGTTTTTTTTTTCTTTCTTATCCAACTCCGCCTTTCTTACTTTTGATAAAATAAATACCATTAATTCAAAAACATGTGTTTTTTAAGGCACTGAGAGAATGCTGGGTCTTCAGTTTATCTAGTAATAGTGTGTATTGTGTCCAAGAAGATAAGGTGCCAACTGAGTACTGATTAAGGGGTGGGAGGAATAGCAGGAGGGGTGAGATGGCGACAAGAGAAACATAAGGGAGAGAATAGAGCATGCAGAAGGAGAGAGAGAAAAGTAGTGGAAGAGGGGAGGAGAAAAAGTGTGAACACTTGGAGGAGAGAGAAGTATATGGAAAGAGTGACCGGGAGATACAGTGGGAAAAGAAAAGACAAACCACAAAGAAAGAAGAAAGGGGCCGACTAGAGTGAGGAAGCAGAGAGAATAAGCAAGAGCAAGACAAGTAAATAATGGGAGGTGGAGAAAGAGAGAGAAAGAACGAAAGAGGAAGGAGGAAGAGAGGGGAGAGACAGAAGTCATAAAGAGAAAGAATAGAAGATGAAGATAGAGCAGGAGAGGAGCATAAAGAAAGAAAGAGACAGAAAGAAAAAGGAGAGTTAGAAGAATAGGGGAAGAGAGAAGAGGAGTCAGGGAAGAAGAGAGAGAGACCAGGTGCTGTGATTTCTGTAATAAACACCAGATGATGGACGGAGTGCTGAAACTTTTCAACTACTCACCCCCAGTCAAGACAGCTGGGTTTAATCCATTGTTCTTTTGCTTATCGTGCCACCCTAGTTTGGACCCAGTCATATGTATATCAGTCTTGAACCTGCTCCTCATGGGAACAGTCCAGCACAAACTGCCAGTTTGCTATGTTTGCCCTAAGTGGGACGGGTATGCTCAGACTTGGGTCCCGAGTTCACTACTCCCATCAGATACAAGCTAGCCTGGCTGATGAGGGATGATACCCCGAAACCTGCTTGTTTCAGGTCCAGGGAAGACCAGGACTGACAGTATGGGCTGGACTGTTCCCATGGGGAGCAGCATCAATACTGATTTGCATATGTCTGGGCATGCCAAAAAAATTGATTTAACCGAGATCGGTGACTGGGGGTGAATGTTTGATTTGTTTAGCATGAAGATTGAAGGTGGGGAGCTGGTTTCTGGCATGTTAAACATGTAATACTCCCCTGTGTTTGGTTCTCAGTTCCGTGGACGAGGCAGGTACGCATGTTAGACATGTTGGTGCTGCTGAGCTCATGTCCTGGGTTGGGAAGCGTATGTTCAAGGCTATTTTTCAACACCTTGATCCTTTTTCATGTTTTTCATATTTCCATATTGCCTCTTGGAGTCTTGGTACAGTACTGTGTCTAATAAAACAAATGCTTCCTTTGATATTACTCAGCAATGCATTGTATCTTGAAGACTCTTATGAAGTTCTGTGGTTCTACTGAATAAGCAGCTACCTATGTTATATGACATTTCTTTATTAATGTAATAACTGCACTTTCACAATTGCTTTTTTACACCTTCTTGCTTTCTCAGTTTTGCTTGAAAATGCACCATTTGTCCGCTCTTTTTTCAAAAATTTCTCAGCCCCCACTGTTGCATAGAGCTCCGAATGAAAGAGATGTTAGAGGAAAAAGTAACATTGCAGACCGTCCAGAGCGGCACTCCTAAAATGGTCATTGTTAAAACCACACGTTCTGTGAGTAGTCACAAAGAGCCCGATTCAGAAACGTAAATTGCGATTTTGAGTATGTTTACTACTTTCTACTTTTTGCTTATTCACAAAATCCAAGTGTAAGTTACTACTAAAATACAAAATATAATAGTCTAGCACCACACATGGCCAACTAATGGTATTGCAACACACTCCCACAGAAAATAATGAAGGTAGGGAATTAAAGTAAAACCCTGTGGGAAATAATATTATATTAAATTATGTAAAATAGATAAAATTTAAATAAATGTATTTTAATGTTATAAAAAAATGGTACATACTTATAATTTAACTATAAAATATTTCAAAACCCTATTTTCATTTTAAACATTAATGTAGCAATATGTTTTCTTGAAACATAACTGTAACTGCTATTATTTCTACACATCACTTTTAATTGGGAATTTAATTTCAACCATAAAAATAATTGCTATTTCATTTTGTTATATTTTGGGTTTTATATCATGCATCTTCCTTGTTTCTCTGCCTCTGCTGCTCAGCCAGTGTGAATGTGTTGGGTAGAATGTTGGTGTGGATGGTGATGTAATGGAATGTGTGGATTGCTGTGAGGTGGAGTGTCAGTTGGATCCTGGCTGAGCAGCAGGGAGGCTGCTCCTGGTGGGGCTGATTTCATCTATACTACTCAACTTACAAGAAAATCATCTTTATATCTAAGAACAATAAACGTATTCATCTTTAACCTAACTACATCTACTGGAACTCCTCCTTACATCATAACATAAACTGGCGACAAATGTAAGTTGGATTCTGGGCTGAGCAGCAGGGAGGCTGCTCCTGGTGGGGTTGATTACATCTGTACTACTGAACTTACTGGAAGATCATCTTAACTTCTTAAATAAATAAGTGTATTCACCTTTAACCTAACTACTGCTACTGGAACTCCTCCTTACAGCATAACACATTTATTTCTATTAAATTATTTATTTCAAAATTGAGCTAATAGAGATGTAGCATTTTTTGTTTTGTTCTACATTTGATCTCAATGTATAAAATTAATTTACATTACATTAAAATTGAATATAAAACATTTCCACTACTAAAATATTTGTTTTTACATTTTCCCTATGCTTTGCCATAGGGATACTCCACAGTGTGGGTGGAGATCAATGCATGGTAAAGTATTTATTTTAAAGATAGAACACAATAAAAATATATTTGTAACATATCCTATTTGGGCTTCAGCTGTGTGAGTGAGGTAGTCACTCTCTGCTGACCATGCTCACACCTCTGGGATCCAGATTGAATATCCACAACTTCACAGTTGTTCGATGTGAGGTTCCTCTAGTTCCGTCTTTGTGATAGCCCCTTTTATTTCCTCCATCCTGGTTGCATGGTCGTCACCTTATTTTCAATTTGATGGCTATTGTTTTGTAAGTGTTTCAGAAGGGTCATGGTAATTTACTTCCTTGGCTCAAAACTGGGTAGGTGCAATAGGATGCTTTAGGATTGTCTCCATTATATTTGTTTTGCAATCTTCAGAGAAGAGAAGCTGTTCTTCTCTTTCTTTCCCCATTATTTGTGTTTGTTAGGTCTCATTGTGACGGTGGTTTGCTCTAAGGCAGCTGCAGTGTGCAGCATGCTCTGAGCTCCTCACGCTGACCCAGGACTGAAGAGAAACAAAGTAACAATTTACATTGTTTCTCTTCAGTCAGAGCCCGGAAAAAGGATGGGGCCCCAGAGAGAGCAGGAGGAAGCACAGAGGAGGGGGGATTGCAGCTCCAGTTACAGGATATGCTGGGACGCATTGGAAGGTAAACTAGCATTTTCAATATATGGTTTTGCAATATATGCATTTGCATATATGCAAGTCATATATGGTTTGGATTGGATTTGTTAGTTGTGGAATTGTGTTGTGTGGATTGGATCTGTGTAGTGAAATAATGTGGCATGGTGTGCAGTGTATTTATGTGGATAGTAATTGTGTGATATTGAGTGTACTGGAATTATGTAGAGTGGGATTGTGTGTCATGGAGTGGGATTGTGTGTCTCGGAGTGAGATTATCTGGAATGGTATTTGTGGAGTAGTATGTAGTGGAGTTTTCTTATGTGGTGTGCTGTTAAATATTGTAGCATGATGTGGAATTTTGTGGTGTAGATTGGATGTATGTGGTGTGTTCTGCAATTGTGTTGGTTTGAATTATGTAGTTTGTTGAATTATGTGGTGTGGAATGGAAATGTGTAGAGTTGAATTTGTGTGACGTGGAAGTGTGCGCTGTTGAGTGAAAATTGTGAGTGGTATTATGAAGCATGGTGTGAAGTGTAGTTATGTGGAATGTTGCTACGTGGCATAGACTGGATTTATGTGGAGTGTATTTATGCACATTGGAGTAGAGAATAATTATGTGGAGGTAAATGATGTGGTGCTGAGTGGTATTATGTGGAGCGTACTTATGTTCTGTGATGAATTGTGTGGGTATGAACTGTGGAATTGTATGACGTGTGGAATTATGTGGCATGGTGTGGTGTATAATTGTGCGAAGTGGAATTATGCAGCATGTTACAGAGTTGTATTTTGTGGAGGGTAATTATGTCTTTTGGAGTTAAGTGTAAATATGTTGTGTGAAGTATAATTATATTGGTTGAAATTGAATTATGTGTAGTTGAATTGTGTTGTGTGGAGTGTAAGTATGTGGTTTGGAGTGGTATTAAGTTGTGTGGAATGTTGTTATATGATGTGGAATTATGTGGTATGGAGTGAAGTGGAAATATGTGTTTTTTTATTTTTAGGATTGTAATTATGTGGTATTGAATGTTGTAGGGATAAATTATTTATAGTTGAATTGTTGGCATGGAATGATGAGATGTTCAAATGTGCTGTGTGTGGTTGAATTAGCATAGCTGCCAAGGTTTCAGATTGTTGTGTGACATTTTCATAATTTCAGTGTAATTATGAGTGACATTTCAACGACTGAGTGACACTTTCTCGTGAGCAAAATCAAGCAATGAAGAGGAGGAAACATATAAATATCAGAAATTACACCCATTTGAGCTAGAAACTCTAAGAAAGTCACTGAACTAAAGTGCGCTAACAGCACGCTACTGAAAACTGAGCAGAGTCAGACTGCGTGAATGTCACCCATTATTACAGTTAAATTATAAAAACGTCACACTTCTGAAACCTTGGCATCTATGAGTGAATCAGTGTGAAAATGTGCTATAATAGAGGTGTATTCCTCTGCACCCTCATGGTGACCAGCCTGCCAGGTGTCTTTGCGAACTTGCAAGCGCCAACCAGTTTTCCATTAGCTACATGTTAATGTAACTCTACACAATAAATACATAGGTTGTTCTCTACAAAAATCAGAGGTTTGCCCGCACCAGATTACACTTACTTCAGCACTTTAAAAGTGGCAGTTCATTCAAGGTCCAATCAGGCCTCCCATAATGTTTGGTTACGCTGCGTAGAAATGCTGCAAAGTTATTTTTAAATGCTAATCTGTGGTCAGATTAAACCTTCCAAAAGGAGCTGCTTTCATCTATGAGTAATCAGTCCGTTTCTGGAATGCTAAAATCACAGATAGACCCAGTGACCTACCCTCTAGTGCCTCCTCAGTGATCTTCTGTCTGAGTGAGGGTGAAACTGGGCTCTAACATATTTTAGGACTGTGTGGTCCAGGCTGCCCTGTGCCAAAGTGTTTCATCCATTTAGCCAGGAGTGTGAGAGGAGGAGAGATCTGAGCCTGAAGCAGTATGTGCAGTGCTCCCAGACTAGATTTAGGCCACAGCTCCCTGCGCCACGGTAGGCACCCAGACCCACGGCGCAATCAGCTTGTCTGCAGAGCAAGGTCTGTAAGTGCGTTAATACAACACCTGCTGGACAGAGGGGAACCTGCGGCCTCTTCTGTGTGTGTGTAAATTGGGCCTCACCAAGGGCGTAACAAAGGACCCCGCCACCCCCGCGATATGGGGGGCCCCCAGGCTTACGCATACTGGAGCGGGCCCCCCTCAACCTCTACTGATGTGAGTGTGAGGGGCCCTTTCAGCACATCATGCACGGTGGGCCATATCACGTTTTGTTAGTCCTCTGGCAACGGCTGAGGCCTGAGTATTTTAAAGTCGTCCTACCAGCAGTATTTGACAGCCCTCAATAGGCTTGCTTTAAACATTACCTCTGTGCGCCAGCTTCGTCACTTAGATTTGAAATTCAATTTCAGTGGCAGAGCATGGTGCCTCTAATAAGGTAGACTCCCTCGTTATGTCGTAGTAATGTTATTGCAAGCCAAGCTGTGACCAATTAAACTACGTCAATTTGGCTCGTTTGCATGACTAGCACTTGGGTGTTTTCTACTTTCCCTATACAAGCGCCATTTTCCTCCAGTGTTTCTTAGACATTGTAATGTCACCCTCCAAGGAAACAGCTCACCCTCTTTGCAGATGTGCCTTTTGTTTCATATGTGCCAAATGTGCAGAGAGTGATAGAGAATGAAAGTGCCAGTCCCAAGAAGGCTTTCATCTGAGCAGCTATCGGGTCAGCAACCTTCTCAAATGCGGCGCGGCCTGAAGAAATCCCAAGGCTATGAATTCTGTTAGAGAATACTTTCCGTCCACTAAACCAGACTGCTCCGAGCCTTGGCTCCCTGTGGAAAGTAAACCTCAGCCAGCGATCCAAACCCTTTCTTCCACCTGGCAGAAAAGCGCCTCTGTGGAGGCGTGTGTGCGCATGTGAGCGCTCGGAGAGATGTGACTAACTGCAGGGTGAGAGGAGTGACTGACTGTGAGTGTCAGGCGAGAGTGCTAGGTGAGTGATGTGTTTGTGAGTGAAGGCTGTGAGAGATGTGGTTTTAAATGCAGTGTGAGAGGTGTGAGTGAGAGGGCCAGGTGAGAGTGCTAGGTGAGTGATGTGTCTGTGAGTCCACGGTGAGAGGTGTGATTCACTGCAGGGTGAGAGGAGTGACTGTGTGTGCCAGGTGAGATTGCTAGGTGAGTGATGTGTCTGTGAGTGGAGGCTGTGAGAGATGTGGCTGTGAATGCTGTGTGAGAGATGTAACTGAAAGCAGTATGAGAGGTGTCACTGTGAGTGCAGATTGAGATATGTGGCGCTGTGAGTGTACGGTGAGAGCTGAAGTTGTGACTCCAACGTGAGAGGTGAGCCCGTCTGAGCGGAGGGTGAATGATGTACCTGTCCAACCGCCAAGTGAACTTTGAGGCCATGTCAGTGCAGAGTGACAGTTGAGCCGTGTGGATGCAGTGTGAAAGGGGGCCCTCTGTGAATGCACTTCAGACCTTGTGAATGCAGTGTGTGCCTCTGTGAGTGCCGGTTGAGACGTGAGCTGATGTTTATGCAGGGTGAGTGGTATACCTATGTGAGAGAGGAGTCTGTGTGGATGGAGGATGAGAGGGGTACCTATGTTAGTACATCGTGAAAGGTGAGTGTGTGACAGTGCATGGTGAGCGGTGAGCTCTTGTAAATGCATGGGTGCCAAGGAGAATGCAGGGGGATATTTGAGCCCTTTAAATTCATGAGGAGAGATAAACCTTGGTGAGTGCACTGGGGACGATGTTCCCATGTAAGTGCACAAGGAGGGATGTGCCTCTGAGTGAGTAGCGGTCTACCCATCTGATTGTAGGTTGAGAGGAGTGCCTATGTGAGCAGAGAGTGAGTGATGTCAGTGTGTGTGTGCATAATGAGTAGTGTGCCTGTGTGAGTACTGGCTGGGTGGTGTTCACACGTGAGTGCAAAGTGGGAGGCCTGCTTGCTTAACTAGAGTCATGTGAGTTCAGGGGGAGTGTGTGACTGTGTGAATGCAGGGTGAGAGGCACGTCTGTCTGAATGCACGGGAAGAGGAGGGGCTGGGTGAATGCAGAGTGAGAGACATGACTGTGTGTAACGGAGTAGCCAGACAATTTGAATATCATACCACTTCGAACCAAAGCTCTGATTGCACCAAGCAAGTGCAGCAAATCAGTGCAACATACCCTAGAAGTGGTCCTCTGTCTCTTCCATCCAAGCATCTATTCATTTATCCTTTCGCTCTCCCATCCACCTTCTGCTATCAAACATTTTACCTTTACATTCTGTCATCCATTCATTATTTCATCCAACTTTCAATCGTTCACCTTTTCATCCATTGGCCAGTTTATCCATCCATCCCTCCTCTAAAATGTTCACTTACTCTACCATCTTTTCACCCTTCCTCTGATTTCCATTTACTCTGCCATCCATCCATCCTCTAAAATATTCCTTTACTCTGTCATCCTTTCATCCACCCATGTATCTATCCTCTCACTTACTTATCCTCTCACATAACATATGTATTTGTGAAGCACACGTTCATGCAGAAGGGTATCTTGGCATTGAATAACAGATGTTTGTTGTTACCCAACTCAATGGTATTCATTATATCGACCCCAGAAGGATGAAAGTCTGAGTTGACCTGCCGAGATTTGAATCTGTGACTATGAGGTCAAACACAAGCCCTTACAGATGACGCATTAGTCCACTGAGCTACCAGACCCACTCATTCACCTATCCTCTCACCAGTGACATAACAGTAGCCCCCGGACACCCAGTGGTGCGGGGGGCCAAGCTCCAGAGGGCCCCCTCCAGCACTGTGCATGAGGGGCTGGCCCATGGCCTCAGATCTCCTCAATGGGTCCACAGCGTGGGGGGGCCTCCATGTACTTTGCAGGGGGGCTCCCTCAAGTTTCATTACACCACTGCTCTCCACTGCTACGCAAACAAATGATGGACGGAATGCTGAATAAATCATAAATTCACCCCCAGTCAAGAGATCTGTGTTAAATCCATTGTTTTGCTCACCATGCCACGCCAGTTTAGACAAAGACCCAGCCATATGCAAATCAGTGTTGACCCTGGCCTTATGGGAACAGGCCAGACCGAACAGCCAAGCCAGGTCCTCCCTGGACCGAACACAAGTATCCACTGCACAGCAGTCTGTCATCATGTTGCATTAGATAAGGTGTCAGTCCTGAGCTAGTTCCACTGCATTAGATAGGAACCCAACCTGAATCAGTGGCTATATCCCCACCTCTTTTTGATGTCACCCCTACAGCAGACAGCAGGGCTTCGCTCAGGAGGCATTTCATCCTGCCCCGCATAAAGTTTGTTGTGCACCTTAAAAATGCAATTTACAGCTTCCATGTACCCATCTTGTGATCCCAGGCAGTCACAAGTCGGGTTGGGGTACAAGTCCACGTTTTAAAGGATTCTTGCATGAGTTGTGGATAATTGTGGCCATCCTTCAGGTGGGCTCAGACTCTGACTAGATAGGTCTTGTCACAGTGAGCTAAAAACCCGTAGCCACTGCCGCGATAGGAGAGCAGCAACATAGCTCAAAAGCTTTGTGCCCATCTTCCTGCGCAACTTTCTCTTTTGTTCTTTGGTATTGAGATTGCACTTTAATCACAATCTATTGTTACAAGATAGACAAACCTGGAAATGCCGTTAAGTTGGAAAGAGCTTCCACAATCTAAACTGGTCATCAGTTCTGTACATCAAAACCCATATTAATTTAGACAGCTATAGTTTCAGCTCAGTTCGCAATCTTTGTTAATTCCAAGCTGTAATGAATTCATATAATGACCAAATCTGTCAAATTCCACTTCTTAATTAAGCATAGATCAGTTGAGGATGTAGCCTGGATTTCCATTTATAGACCAGTGGCAGTTCAGTGGGCAATAAACAGCTTATCTTGTTGGTGAATTTAATGTGTACTCATTATCCTTATTCAAAGATTATACAAAGATGGCCAGGGAATTTATAGGTATGTGTTCATTGAATGATAAGAGTACCCACCCTTGACAAATCTTTAAAATTTTTCAAGAACTGCATGTCTAGCAACTTGAATTACTTGCACGATCTACTTGCAATGCATTGAACCCTTAACTGGTTATGCATGTTTTATTTACCCCTTTTTTAAGATTATCAGCACTTGTTCCAAACAACTGTGAGTCACAATTCTATTTGCAAACACCAAGCGTGACTTTGTCGTTAAAGTACTTCCTTGAGAAATGAACCTTGTGTTTCGAAGGTGGTGGCGGCATGCCATAATACCATCAAGTTATCTGTGTGGCTTATAATATTCCCTTCCTTATTGTTCTCGTTTCTTTTCATCCGAACCCCAACTTTTTACGTTTCTCTTCCTCATTCACTGCACGCATCCCATCTCAGTGGCCTCTCAACAACCCTTCTAGGCACACAACTCATTCCCTATCTGTTATCTTAGTATTTGTGATACAATATGGGAGGTAAAGAGATACCTTTCTAGGAGCTGAATTGTACTGTGTGATTCCAGGAAACATGGATCAACCTCGGTGTCCCTGCTTGACCTCGTTTTGTGATTCTAGGAAATCGCCATTCATTTATGCTCCTTTTCCTTCATCGTCACATTTGAAAGCGCCTTGATATACATTCAGGAATCAGGATATGTGCTTTACAAAAACCTCTCTTGTGCACATCGTTTAATAGAGTACAGTCTTGCTCCTTCTATTATAATGTCACAGATAGGTTGCACGTTACAAGTGACTTGCCTCAGTTCACTAGTGGCGTTGTTGTCAGTGCAGTGTATGGGGGCATGAATGCTTCTAAATTCATGTTTTGAAATGTTCACTTCTAAATAATGCACCACAATGCAGTGATACTAAAGTGAAAACTCAGCAAGATATTAAAGAAACACTTCTGAAATATAAACTTTATCTTATGTTTACATAATGTTCGTTGTTGATGAGGGACTCATCTTTTGTTAAGGCTTTTAGACCCTAGTAAGACCTGGATTGACTCGCCTCTGACTCATTATCTATATTAATTTGCTGTCCTGCACACACCTACTGTTGTCAAATTTAACATGGTTGATTTGACTGTGGCAGCTGCTCCCTCAGCTGCCTTGTGGTGGGCTTCAGCAGTAGCAGTATGCCTACAGGCTGAAAGAGCATGGTGGAAGAACTATGACAATGACTTGAAAGTATGCTACCTGGCCAAGGTAAAGACATATCACAGAGCTGTCTGCCGGGCCCGAGCTGATTACTATGCACGGGAGTTCCAGGCGAGCTCGAACCCGTCCAAACTGGTTTTTAAAGTCTTGAAGGAGCTCACAGTAAACAGACTTCCAATTACTGAGATCTGTTCTCTTGCCCACTGTGAGTCGTTAGCCAGCTTCTTTGTGGAAAAAGTGAATGCCATCTACCGCTCTTTTCCCAAAGTTGACTTTGACAGTACGACCTCGACTCTACGTACTTCTCAATGCTTGACCTCTTTTCCTATACCATCGGAGCAGGAATTCAATCTCCTAGCAGCCAAGGTCAAGTCTGGCTCACCAGACGATCCTTTGAGACCAGCCCAGTTTATGGACTCGGCATCTCTTTGCCTGCCCCCTATCCGCCAACTGGTGGAGCAATCCCTCACTATCGGTTCAGTTCCACCTAGTTGGAAGGCTGCCTGTGTCATGCCCATCATAAAGAAGCCTGGTTTGGATCCGTCGAAGCCGGAGAGTTATCGACCTATCTCCCTTCTTCCCTGGGTGGCAAAGATTACAGAGGCCCATGTTAATAACATCTTAACAAACCATCTGGAATCAGCACACCTATTAGATCCTACACAGAATGGTTTTAGATCTGGACATAGTACAGAGACGGCACTCTTATTCATGGTCGAACATCTCCGCTCTGTACTAGATGCAGGTCAAACGGCGGCACTCGTCCTTTTGGACCTCAGTGCCGCTTTTGACACTGTATCCCACACCATTCTTATTCGAAGGCTCGGTGAGGCTGGCATTTCAGGCAGGGCGTTGGACTTGTTTCAATCGTTCCTTTCGGAACGAACCTTTCAGGTGGTAATGCCACTGTTTAGATCCAAGTCCCATGCCATCACTCAGGGAGTTCCACAGGGCTCGGCGTTGAGCCCCACTCTCTTCAACCTATACGTTCAACCTTTGGCGGAGGTTGCGAAGAGTTGGGGTCTCACTATGGTATCATACGCCGATGATACCCAGTTGGCGGTGGCTCTCAACGGGGACTCCGGCCTACCGGCGTCGAACTTTGCGGACGGTCTGAGGGCTGTTGCTAGCTGGCTTACGTCCAACTGTCTTCAACTCAACGCCCTCAAGACTGAGGTGATGGTGCTGGGGAAACATCCTGACTGTTGGGGTGCCAGCTGGTGGCCTAAGGAGCTGGGACCTCCCCCCAAACCGGTCTCCGAACTTAAAAACCTTGGCGTCTGGCTGGATTCCAAGCTAACCTTCTCGTACCACACTAAGAAGGTGGCATCCACGTGCTTCGGCATTTTGCGTGGTTTGAGGCCTATCCTCAAATTTTTTGATGCCTCTACACGCCAGATGGTAATCCAAGCCAGCGTACTATCGAGGCTTGACTACGCGAGCTCATTGCTCTTGGGCGCCAACCAGGTGGAAGTCCTACGACTTCAACGGGTACAGAACGCGGCAGCGAGAGCCCTGGTAGGCCTGCCACGCTTCTGCTCAGCCCGTAGCACAGTTTTCAACCTGCACTGGCTCCCAGTAATCAGGCGGATAGAGTTTAAGGCCCTCTGTTTTGCTTTTAAAATTCTTAAATGTGATACCCCCATCATCCTTCAGCACCTTCTGTCTCTGTACACCCCATCGCGCAGTCTTCGTTCTGCTAGCCAAAATTTGGCACTGGTCCCCCGCTTTCAGAGATGTAGACTGGGTGGCCGATCATTCACGGTCTTGGCTTCAAAATTATGGAATGCACTTCCAGCTCACATCCGCACCCTGGATGACCTTTTTACTTTTAGAAAAGCTGTCAAAACCCATTTCTTTCCTCTGCCTTATTAATTAATTATTTCCTACCTTTTTCCGTGTCTGTTATGTTACCTTCACCAGCTATAGCGCCGGGACGCCCCTTAGCTGGGGCAGCTGTGCGCTCAAAAATTCTAATAACATAACATAACATACTGTTGGGTTTGTTCCCTATTATGATTATCTGGTGACTTGAAGTGCCTTTTCAATCAACTATATGTGCTGGCTCTGACTGCCCTACCAGCTGCTACCAATGTAGGTGTTACATTTTTGTGGTGCAGGTGGTAGGGATCCTCTGTGAAAAGGGGGCCTTTTTGATGGCAAGAAGTGAGCCTTCTATCCGGGACTAGAAGGTGTGGTATTTTTCCTCAGTCTTCTCCTATTTAGTGCAGGATGATGCACTATTGCTTCCTCTATATTTTATACACAGGCCTTGTGTTGCATCCTTTGAATGAAGAGGTCCACTCCAGAAATGGGGTTTACAGAATAGGTTTATTCCAAAGGTAGAGTACAGCACCAAAAACCCTCACAAAGCGACTCCCATCATCAGCCTCCAGAGATAAACGGAATCCCTGACGCTTTAAAGAGCATAACATTCTAATGTGCTAGGCAACCAAAGGAATTGAAAGATACAACACGGAGAAACTTACCTAACGGAACAAGCATTACGATATAAAACACCTTCCCCCTTCAAAACAATAAATAAAAACAACAATGATAAACAATGCACATTTAAAAACATTGACCTAGAACAAAGCATTACAGAACAAAGTTAATAAAGAGGAGGTCACGCAGAAATTAAATAACATAGTCTTCAAGAAACTTGGGCTGAACCTTAGTCTCATGCATGACATCTCCATGAGATTAGAGCCATCAGGTACAGAAGTTTCTTTAAACTGAGCTGTCGATTCCTCTGCCAACCCTAACTCTACATTACTTTCCTGCACTTTACTTTCCTGCACCTTCACCTGCTCAGACAAAGCAGGAGTGTCACCCAAGGACTTAAAGATTTCGTAGTCGTCTTGAAGATTCTCCTCCAGGTGATCTACATTTTCTGCATGCTCAGATTCTACAGATGTTTTCACTTCAGAGGAAAAATGTACCTTTCCCTTTCCCCATCTGTGGATTTAACATTATGAAAAAACTCAGATTTAACAAGACCATCCTATACTTTCGCCACATTCCTTTTGCCCCACCACTTACCATCAGTGACCATCACTGCATGCTTGCTAATTTTAACAATTTCAGTTTCAGGATAAAATTTGGAGCCTCTTTTTTAAAACTGTCTTCTGACCCGGACACATTCACCCACAACAAAATATTTCTCCTTAACTCGCTTGGCAACAACATACATAAATTTAGAATTAGCTTGACTCTCTTCCACTCGTATTCTCACCTGATCGTGATCAAGGGTAGGATCATGAACACCAGAGTTGGCAATGACCCATTCAGGAGACAACTCATTAAAAGATGGTCTACCCCTCAACAGAGCAAAGGGAGTGACAACTGTAGTTGAATGAGGGGTATTATTGTAAGACCAAATTCTATCACTCACCACATTTTGTACCAGTAGCCCAGAAGAACATGCCAGTTAAATAGAGTCTTTCAAAATATGATTTACCCTCTCCACTAAACCCTTACCTTGTGGACTATAGAGAGCTGTAGTTAGAAGCTTGACCCCAAGATTATTTAAAAAACTTCTCATGTAGTTTGAAACAAACTGGACTCTGTTATCTGACCAGAAATGCAGGAATACCTTCTGAACGAAGAAACTGTCTTAAAAAAAATCACATTTTCAGTATTAGGTTCTCTCAAAAATGTAAATGGGACCCACTTAGAGAAATAATCTACCACTGTCAAAATGTATCTGTGCCCGCCATTTAATCCAGCAATGGGACCATCAAAATCAAGTCCTAATTTCTCCCAAGGTCTCTGAGGAAAACTGACTGGACATAAAGAAAAGTTATGAGTGCAAAGAGACTTCTCTGCATGTTCACACTCTCTGCAACTTCTCAAAATGGTTTGAACCAAAATGTCCATTCCAGGCCACCAGTAATAATGACTTAGTCTTTTCTTTGTTCCTGTGATGCCTATTTGTCCTTTATGGACCAAAACAACTAATTTGTTCCTTAAATCAGCAGGGGGAATGAGTGAAGATCCTCTCATGATGAAATAACCTTCTACACTCAACTCATCCTTGACTTTAAAATAAGAAATGAACTCCTCTCTAACCTGACCTTCTCTGGCCAGTCCGCTACATATTAATTTCTTAAAAGACTGTTGACATGTGTCGGAAGTAGGTGCTTGTTCCCACTCAATGCAAAAAATAACATATTTGGCTAAAACCAAACCATCCAACAAGCCCACAACAACTTCTTTTGGTTCTGGAATCAATTAATCACTACCAAAATTAGAAGGGCATCTTGAAAAGAAATATGCTTTAAAAAATTTCCCTCCTGGAATGTGCCTCATGGTGAAATGATAATCATACAACTTGGAAAGCAAACGTATCAACCTAGGACTGGCATGTCTTAACCCATTATCATTCCAAATGAAAACTAAGGGTTTGTTATCAGTAACCACAACAAATTCTCTCCCCCACAAATAAGTTGCAAAATGCTCATGACCCCACACGCACGCAAGTGCCTCCTTCTCGATGGTGCTGTAGTTCTTTTCAGCTATGGAAAGTCTTCGCGAAGCAAATGCAACAGTGTTCTCAACACCATCTACTATTTGACTGAGAATAGCACCTAGACCTGAATTTCTGGCATCAACTGTGACATTAAACATAACTTTGTCTGCATCAGGTTTAAGAGCAGGTGCATTTATAATTAAATCTTTTAGATTCTTCAAAGATTCTTGTTGTTCATCTCCCCACATGAATTTTACATTACTTCCGATTAATTTCCTCAAGGGTTCACTTGCAAATGCAAAATGTAGTACATCGCCAGAGTAATACTCACTTAGGCCCAAAAAAGACGTCAATTGATCTTTATCAGAAGGTTGAACACAATCACAAATCGCTTTTAAAAGGTCTAGTTTGGGTCCAATGCCAGTGGAGGAAGTTACATGTCCTAAATATTCAACCTCACTCAATAAAAATTTACATTTTTGTTTCTTAACCGTCAATCCATGTTTTGCCAAAATCTCAAAAACGTGTTCCAATTTCACAAGATGCTCATGAACACTGTTAGAAGAAATCAAAATATCGTCCTGATAAGCAAGTACATCTTTGATGTTACATAGGAATTGAAATATGAGTTTTTGAAAAACTGATGCCGCAGACGCAAGTCCGAAAGGCATTCTGAGGAAGTGAAAAGCACCAAATGGAGTATTAAAGGTAGTAAGGTCTCTAGAGTCTTTGTGTGAGCTCTATCTAGTGATACGCCGCCCTCAAGTCAATAGTAGAGAGAACTTTGGTACCATTTAGTTGTGCCGACATATCTTGGACTCGTGGTAAAGGAAAACAATCAACTTGAATATTCTTATTTAAAGATCTCAAGTCAATGCAAAGCCTGAGTTCATCACAATTTTCTTTACAGCTACCACAATGGGAGAAATCCATAAAGAAGAATCAATAGTTTCAATGACCCCATCAGAACACAATTTTTTAAGATGATCTTTCAACCTTTCTCTGATGCTTAACGGAACATGTCTCCCTTGTGTATTACTGGAATGGTATCAGGTTTAAGAACTTTTATTTTCAAATCCTTTAACTGAACCAAGGTTATCTTGAAAAACAGATTGGTGATTATAAATAACGATCTAAAGAAGTGATATTAACATGCACAGCTTCAACTAGGGAGATGGGAACATCTATACCAGGTCTCAGAACCATTCCAAATTTCCCTTGATATCACCAACCAAGAACATTCTATCCTTTCTTGGCTGTATAAAATTTTGAATGAATTAATCTGTCTTCGAATATAAGATCGCCAGAAAAATAACCCATCATGTCAATCTCCTGACCTCCAAATGCTACTGGGCGGATGTCAGGAGGGAGTAATTTGATGCCTTCCCATTCATTGAAGAAAAATATATCTGAAGTAATAGTATTTAACAAAGTCAAACGATGAGGGAACTCGACCGTGTGCACAGTGAGATATTTGATCAAGTACTTCGCACTCAAACTGTCAACAGTTTTCAGATTGACACTCTACTTGGAGTGACCCACCATTAAAGCCACTAAGAAACAAACGTGAGATATTAACCAAGGAGCATCAAATGTACAATTTAAATTTAAAGCGTCAATTTCTGCCATTCATCAGAAGAAAAAAGTTCCAAGCAGGCTTGCTTCATCACTTCATCAATGTCTTTAATATTTACATTCGTTTATCATGTCCACTGTATTGATGAACATATTCTTTTTCACAAATAAAAGTTTGCCAAATTTACACATTTCCCACAGCTACAGCCTACGCGTTTCGTCCCTGCCGGGACATCATCAGTGCTGTGAAAAAATAAGAAAAACACAAAAAGTAACCATAAGGATCAAAGTAACCTTACATAATACAATTCATTATATACCGACATCTACTTAATCCTGCCTATATACCATTCTGTACATCATATTTGCACTTTGTGATAGCCTGCCTATATTCCATTCTAAAACAATATATATAACAGTCATCTATCTACTGAATTCTAATCGGACGATGCAGAACCCCCTCTAGCTGGTCCAGATGTAAAAATTAGAAAACTAAGCATCGTGCATATTAACAGTTCGTATTGCTCATTATTTCTACCATGCATGTCCTGATAGCTCACCTTATTACAAATTCCGCCAAATCGCCCTGTATTGTTCTCTAGGTTTGTCTTGCTTCCAAAATATTTCCTAATCACGTCCCGTCTCCGTGATCTAAGAAGCACCCAAAATAACAAAAATACTTTGTCTTAAAACATGCTCTACCACATTCACCCTTCCTCCTAACGCAAACATGACCAGTCTCCTTACCTCACGAGTCTCAATCCTTCTCAAAGACCCATTGTTCCGAAGTGACAGCCGGTGCGATAATTCCCGCCGTGACTTGCTCACTTCGCTGACCCATTATTTGTAGCCGATCACAACCAATCACAATTGGTCAAATTGTTTAATCCATTTTCCTCTGTGGTTCGCACTCCCGAGCCAAGACCAGATATAATACTATTTGTTTCCTGTGCGTCATTTCCACCAATCACGTATTGTCCACATACCGGATATACTCCAGTTTGTTTCCTTATTGGTCCTTTTTACCTATCTCATGTGAATCCCCTTCCACAGCCTGGGGCTGCTCACCTCTCCTTCCTGTTATAACTCCATGAACCAATCACCATCGTTATAACGTCCTGTTTTTCGAATCTACACGCACGACTCTTGTCGCTTTTCGTACTTGCAAAAAACTATGAATTTAATAAAACCATTTCTTGTCAAGTGTGTCAAATCACACCCTATCCCAATTATCCTATACACCTATTTTGATAACAAATTAAACGTTGCCTACTTCGTCCAACTATCACAAAACCCAGCCACGGCCGGAAATGCTTCAATTTGTTTCCTGTTGTGAAATTTAACCTGTCACGTATAGTACACAAATCGCGGCCTGGAAAAGCTAACATTGCATTCATATTGGCGCTATCGGGCAATCGCCATCATTGAAAACAACTCTTCTTGTGGTCTATATACTCCCAATTCTCTGAACAAAGGTGAACGTGAAAGACTACAAAGTAAGTCGAATATGCCCAGTAATAGTGACCCCTCTATAAAAAAAGACAGTATCCAACCATACCTGTGTCATCTCATATTATGATGGCAATTGGTCGATAGCATCAATATGAATGCAAGTTAGCTTTTCCGGGCCGCAATTTGTGTACTATACGTGATAGGTTAAATTTCGCAACAGAAAACAAATTGAAGCATTTCCGGCCGTGGCTGGGGTTTTGTGATAGTTGGACGAAGTAGGCAACGTTTAATTTGTTATAAAAATAGGTGTATATGATAATTGGGATAGGGTGTGATTTGACACACTTGACAAGAAATGGTTTTATTAAATTCATAGTTTTTTGCATGTACGAATAGCGACGAGACTCGTGCGTGTAGATTCGAAAAGCAAGACGTTATAACGATGGTGATTGGTTCATGGAGTTATAACAGTAAGGAGAGGTGAGCAGTCCCAGGCCGTGGGAGGGGATTCACCTGAGATAGGTGAAAAGGACCAATCAGGAAACAAACTGGAGTATATCCGGTATGTGGACAATGCGTGATTGGTGGAAATGATGAACAGGAAACTAATAGTATTATATCCGGTCTTGGCTCGGGAGTGCGAACCACAGAGGAACCTGGAATAAACTATCTGAGATTTCCGCTGGAAATTTGATCAATTGTCATTGGTTGTGATCGGCTACAAATAATGGGTCCGCCAAGTGAGCAAGTCACGGCGGGCATTATCGCACCGGCTGTCACTTCGGAACGATGGGTCTTTGAGAAGGATTGAGACTCGTGAGGTAAGGAGACTGGTCATGTTTGCGTTAGGAGGAAGGGTGAATGTGGTAGAGCATGTTTTAAGACCACGTCTTTTTGTTATTGTGGGTGCTTTTTAGATCACGGAGACGGGACGTGATTAGGAAATATTTTGGAAGCAAGACGAACCTAATGAAACATACAGGGCGATTGGGCGGAATTTGTAATAAGGTGAGCTATCAGGACATGCATGGTAGAAATAATGAGCAGGGTATTTGTAGTTGTAAGGACGTTACTTAGGGCTTGAAACATTTGTGCGCAGTGTATATGGAGCTCGGTTCAAAATATAAACTGTTTATAAACAGTTGAATCAATTTGGGGGACTTGAGATGATAGGGGGATACACATGTTTTGAAATGAGTTTGGATTTAATGGTGGAATACAAATGTGTGGATCCTTAGCAGGGGCGTTTGGATTGTAATGGATGTTTTCAATTAATTACAGACTCATTTCGGTCGCCTTGACAAACTAATTTGCAATTAACATTGTATGCCAGATAGGGGATTACCCGTCACAGTGACGCGATTATATGATTGAACACACTCACTACTTTATTTGAGGTGAGTGGGAACACAAACATCTACTCTTTATAGGTTTCTTGTCAGCACACTGATTTTTAGATGGATGTGAGGATAAATTGGAGTGGTGCTTATATTGACTTTTCTATTTTTTCAAGTATTTGTGTTTTCCGATACTGGTCGCTAACAACCATATCATTTGGAAAGAATATTGGGACACAGTTAGCGGACATTGGTTGATTGAGAGTAAAGACAATTACTTCATAAGGTGAGAGAAGTCACTAGATTAACAGAATCATGAATGCATGAACATGTTTTTTTGATTAATACGAACTGTTAATATGCACAATGCTTAGTTTTCTAATTTTTACATCTGGACCAGCTAGTGGGGGTCCTGCATCGTCCGATTAGAATTCAGTAGATAGATGACTGTTCTATATATTGTTTTAGAATGGAATATAGGCAGGCTATCACAAAGTGCAAATATGATGTACAGAATGGTATATAAGCAGGATTAAGTAGATGTCGGTATATAATGAATTGTATTATGTAAGGTTACTTTGATCCTTATGGTTACTCTTTGTGTTTTTTCCTATTTTTTCACAGCCCTGATGATGTCCCGGCAGGGACGAAACGCGTAGGCAGTAGCTGTGGGAAATGTGTGAATTTGGCAAACTTTTATTTGTGAAAAAGAATATGTTCATCAATACAGTAGACATGATCAACGAATGAAAATATTAAAGACATTGATGAAGGGATGAAGCAAGCCTGCTTGGAACTTTTTTCTTCTGATGAATGGCAGAAATTGATGCTTTAAATTTAAATTTTACATTTGATGCTCCTTGGTTAATATTTCACACTGAAATAATAGTAATTGGCGAACCAGAGTCAACTGTAACTCTTGTAGAAACATTACCAATTTTAATATCACAAACTGGATCACCTCTCTCCAAATGTGTCGAGAAATGTATCCTATCTACAGCCAAAAGAAGTTTGTTATTCTAAAGATTGTCAGTATGTACAACCGAAGAAACATTCAAATCTTGAGTATCCAAACTCATTACTTTTGACTTATTTTTGCAAACTTTGGCAAAATGCCCAGATTTTTTGCAATGTGTACACATTTTCCCAATAGCTGGACAATTAGGTGCATTGGCTAAATGAGATTTAAAGCTACATCTAAAACACTGAGTGTTTCTGTCTGATTTCTTTACATTTGATTTATTGTTGAACGGTTTAGTTAACTGAGAAGGATTTAAAGTAGATTTTTGTGAAATTTTGTTCACTGCCTCAGTGATAATATTTTTACATTTGCCTAACTCTTTAGAAGCAAAAACAGAACTCTCAATACCTCTAGCTATTTCTAAAGTTTCTGCTAATGATGAATTTATACAACACAAAATTATTTCTTGTACTTTAGAATCATGACCGTTTACAACAATCTGATCTCTTAAATGTTGTTCTAAAGGTCCCTCAAATTCAGAAGAGGACGCTAACACTCTTAGTTCAGCTAAAAAACTGTCAATGTTTTCATGTTCGTGTTGTTTGCAAGTGTAAAATTTATGTCCTTCTACAATAATGCTGGGCTCATCCTCAACATGTTTTTCTAATCGGCTAATTGCTTCAGTGAACTCATTCCTGTCATCGGAAGGAGGACGAATAATGGGGGGTTGATAATCGAAAAGAATGTGACCATCAGATCCCAAGAAATTGTACAACAAGGCATCTTTCCTGCTAGATGAAAATTTTACACCATCAATAGCTATAAGGTAACTATTAAAAGACTTGTACCATTGACTCCATTTGATTTGTTTGGATTCCAGGCTCAGGGAGAAAAGGAGCAGGAATAATGGCTGTTTGAAGAGGCATATCTCAAAAGAAACAGTTAACAAGCAGAAATAAAGAATAACAACAATGTAAAATAAGAATATGCACTACAAGTCTCAAACAAATGTGCACATTACAGTACTGTGCTGAAAAGAATTCTATAAATGAAATATGTGTACATTACCACTATAGTAATGCAAAAACACCGTGCTGAGATGTATTAAAACATTTTTTTTAATTAATGCACTTAAGACAAAGGTATGCGCAAAAATTAATGTACTGAAGAACACGGTATGCGCACCACTGCGCTCAAGGTACTAGAAAACAAATTAATTGCAAGCAATACGGTGTGTACGTCTCCGCGCTCATGGTACTTGCAGTAGATATTTAGGTATAGGTAAGGAGGTGTGTGCGTCACCGCGCTGAAAATACTTACAAAATGTCTCCACGCATCCAGGATTATAATCAAAGAAAATGTGTGCCACTGCGCTGAATTGCGAGAGGCGATGCAAAGTAGTTAAGTAAATTGTGACGTTGCTAGGTTACTAGAAGTGGAGTGCATCAACAGGATGACGTGAACAGTGTTGTTAGGTTACCTGGGGCGCAGCACATCAACAGGAAGACATCGCCAGCGTACGTGATGTGTGGCGTCACTGAAGAGTGCTGGATAGAAGAACGAGCAAGAAGAATCCAAGAATGAAGAGCGCTGCAAACCTGGCCCGAGAAGTTCCAGTTGAAGACGGGAAGGGCTGACATGGAATGCGGAGTCAATTTTAGTGATGCTGATAAAAGGTCTTTGTAATTAACAACATCTGGCCTCATCAAATCACCAATTGAGGTCGGGAGATAACCTCCAAAAAGGTTGCGAGTCAAAATTGGCAATTCAAATGTCTCTAATCCAGTCAACTAAGGCGTGTGACGGCAAGGGTGCTTGAGCTTCAATGAATATCGGACCGAAGTTGACAAATAGCCTCCAATAGATCATGAGTTGAAACTGGCAATCCAAATGTCACTGAGCCAGTTAACAAAGAGAGGGTGAAGCAGAAAGGGCGCTTATGAGCAAATGTATCCAGAATAAAGCTCATAAAAGTTCAGATGAGCAAATGAGTAATTTCTCACAGGCTTCAGAGGTAGATAAGTCAATATTCAGTCCTTTCCTTTGGTAATCAATAGAAAATGGTAGGCTGAAAATTATTCCAAGAGGTAAAATCGCTGACATTAGTGTGGTCCTGAACGTTGAAGGCAGGACAATGAAGGTAAAATAGGTGCAGCACGCAGAAATAGGTTCATGGGTGCTGACTTTGCCCGTTCGTCGCCAATTTATGTTGCATCCTTAGAATGAAGAGGTCCACTCCAGAAATGGGTTTACAGAATAGGTTTATTCCAAAGGTAGAGTACAGTACCAAGGACCCTCACAAAGCGACTCCCATCATCAGCCTCCCGAGATAAACGGAATCACTGGAGCTTCAAAGAGCCTAACATTCTAATGTGCTAGGCAACCAAAGGAATTGAAAGATACAACATGGAGAAACTTACCTAACAGAACAAGCATTAGGATATAACAGCCTGCTGTCAGTGATATGAAGGGGAAGAGAACCAATGACCTGCCTTGTCTATCTTCCTCCTCACAGTCCTCACAGTGTGAGTTTTAGTCTCAAGGTACACTATTCACCTATTTAAGAAAAGATTATTTAGACCCTACCATCAATCAATCAATCAAGGACATTTATAGAGCGCACTACTTACCCGTAGGGTCTCAAGGCGCTGGGGGGAGGGGGGTGCCGTTACTGCTCGAACAGCCAGGTCTTCAGCTTCTTCCTGAAGGAGAGGTGGTCTTGGGTCAGGCGCAGGTCGGTCGGGAGGGAGTTCCAGGTCTTGGCGGCCAGGTAGGAGAAGGACCTTCCTCCTTTTGTCGCTCTTCGGATGCGGGGGACGGCGGCGAGGGCGTGGTTGGCTGAACGGAGGTGGCGTTTGGGAGCGTAGAAGTTGATTCGGTTGTTGAGGTAGCTCGGGCCTTGGTCGTGTAGGGCTTTGTGTGCGTGGGTGAGGAGGCGGAAGGTGATTCTTTTGTTGACGGGGAGCCAATGCAGGTCTCTGAGATGTCCGGAGATGTGGCTGGTTCGTGGGATGTCGAGGATGAGTCTGGCCGAGGCGTTCTGGATCCGCTGGAGTCTCTTCTGGAGCTTTGGCGGTGGTACCGGCGTAGAGGGCGTTGCCGTAGTTCAGTCGACTGGTGACGAGGGCCTGGGTGACGGTCTTCCTGGTCTCGGTGGGGATCCACCAGAAGATCTTCCGTAGCATGCGTAGGATGTTGAAGCACGCCGAGGAGACGGTGTTGACTTGCCTGGTCAGGATGAAGCCCAGGTTGCGTGCGTGGTCTGTCGGCTTGGGTGCGGTGCCCAGGGCAGGAGGCCACCAGGAGTCGTCCCAGGCGGAGGGCGAAGAGCCTAGGATGAGGATCTCCGTCTTGTCTGAGTTCAGTTTCAGGCGGCTGGTCCTCATCCACTCGGCTACCTCTTTCATCCCTTCGTGCAGATTGGCTCTGGCGGCGGCGGGGTTGTTGGTCAGGGAGAGGATCAGCTGGGTGTCGTCGGCGTAGGAGATTATGTTGAGGTTGTGTTGGCGTGCGATGGCTGCGAGGGGGCTCATGTAGACGTTGAAGAGGGTGGGGCTCAGCGAGGATCCTTGAGGGACGCCGCAGATGACTTCGGTGGCCTCTGACTTGTACGGTGGTAGGTGGACTCTCTGTGTTCTTCCGTCGAGGAAGGAGATGATCCACTCCAGAGCCTTCTCCTGGATTCCGACGTTGCTGAGGCGCTGTACTAGGGTGCGGTGGCAGACAGTGTCGAATGCCGCGGAGAGGTCAAGGAGGATGAGGGCCGCTGTTTCTCCATTGTCCATAAGGGCTCGGATGTCATCGGTGGCGGCGATGAGGGCGGTCTCGGTGCTGTGGTTGGCTCGGAAGCCAGACTGTGAGGGGTCGAGGGATCCATATGGCTGTTACCTCACTTCCTTTCTTGTTACCCATAAAGAAGGGGCTAACCTTACATACATCCTGTCTTTTTTCTTACGGGTATTTCACCTTTATGAGATAAGTACCCTCAATTTTTAAATTTATTTTTGTTTAATTATTATGTATTTTGTTCAACAGGTTATGCTGATAGGCCTGCCTTATCAGACCTCTTCCATTCCCTCTATTTCTGTTCATTCTTTTCTAGCGGGACTCCTGTGCCTGTTTCTAATGTTGCAGCGGTCCCACAAGAGATCCAAGTATCATGGATGTGTTCCATGAAAACTGAATCATTCAGGAATCTGGCAAATAATTTGGAAAAGCGGTGGATGCTGCTTTTAAAGCAAGAGAGGGCATTCTACCCTCTAAGATGAGCAGAGGAATCCCACCTATAGCCTCACCCACCAAACCCCCAGTTGCAGACAGATATTCAGAAGAGGTGGTTGACCATAGGGGCAGATACGTTCAAGAGACTGAGTTCACAGAGATTATCAAATCTGTCCTTGCCTGAGTCATCTGCACATTAGGAGGAGGAGGATTTGGTTTTGCTCAATACAGCTATAAAGAAACAGGCTCTTCCATCTCACAAGGCCATTAGAGGACATTAGTTTAGGAAATGGACAGATATTGAAAAGCCTTCTTTTCCTAGATTTCTCTCCCGGAGGAAACTGCTGTAGAAGAATTTGGCTGCAGTCATTTTGATCCCCTTATGGTTGTCCTGTCTTCTAATGGGACAATAATTTGAGAGTTTGTTGCATCAGCCAACGCAATGATGGAAAAAAAAGAGGGCACCACTAAAAAAGCTTTCACTGATTCTAATTTTGCTTTAGGGGCAGAACGTATGCCACTTTTACAGTGTAGTCACTCCTTCAATTCTTATAGGCTTGGGCAGAACTCCAGCAGAGCAATGACTGTACTACTAAGCTCTTGTTGATAGATTAACAAGTCAGAGTCATGTCTGACATCTGTTAGTGGTATGTGCGCAGCTGTCTTTGCCATACCAGCCAGGAGACCTATATGGATGAGATCCTGGAAAGCTGGCAAGTCCCAAAAGGCAGCACTGAGCCACCTTCCCTTCCACTGGGTAAAGCCTTTTGGGTGTCCGTTAGAAGAACTTGTATAGAAGTTGACAGTGGACTAAATATCAAGGCCGGAAACCTAGAACATACAAGGCCTTGGTGGAACTCTGTCATGTTCATGGGCTGGTAGATTGCTGGGAGATGAAAACACCGCAAAACCATGGATATACTTTTTTTTCCCACCCCCATCCCAAACTGGCTAGATTGGACTATATGTTCATCTCCAATGTAATTCTATCCAAATGCTCTATAAATAAGCTGTCGAGGGTTTTTTCAGACCATAATCCTCTGCTTTTGAGTTTTGATTTCGACATTATTAAATCTGATCGCAGTAACTGGACCTTTGAAAGCGCTCTGCTAACCAATGACAAATAATGCACCCATATGGATCATTGGATCCCGGAATTTTCAAGTTTCAACATGGGTAGCGCCCCGCTAGAGGTGGTATAGGACTCATTAAAGGCAGGGATAAGGGGAGAAACCCTCAGATTTTCTATTCAAAATAACAAAAAAGCCAAACAAAACTTAAAAAATCTTGAAGAGAATTTGGCCAGGAAAGAAGAAGATCTAATCTGAGTACTTCAAGGGGGGAGCAATATCGATAAGGCAATCAGAGATGTAGCGATAGCAAAAAATCTAATATGTGAAATATTCACTCGTAAAGCAATCCTTAAAGCTACAGCGAATAGGGAAAAAATTTCGAATGGAGCGAACAGGTAGGGCACCAATTAGCCATTAGTGTAAGAGAACGAAATTCTAAAAATACGATTAAAGCCATAAGAGACCCTATTCTGGGTCTAACTCATGATACAAACGACATCAGAGATGCCTTTAGGAGATATTATGCAGAGCTTTATTCTGAAACAGATATTAAACAAGATAAAATTGATGAGTATCTAATTTCTGATATAAGGCCCTGCCTATCCAAAGCATATGAGGAAACTCTCGCTGAAACACCAGACTGGATAGAAATTTTACTATCCATATGTAGTCTTCCATCAGGCAAGGCATCAGGTCTGGACGGTATCCCCGTGGAATTTTATGTCAGATTTAGTAGCTCACTCAAAGATATCCTAACCCAGTTGTTTTTCCAGGTCTTTATGAATGGAAATCCTCTGGCCTCTTGGGCATGTGCAAAAAGTATAGTGTTCCCTAAAAAAAAAATAAAGATCCGACAGAATTAGGCACATACCGTCCAATTACCCTAATTAACAATGATTCCAAAATATATTCCAAACTGCTAGCAAGTAGATTGGCACCTCTGATTCATAAAATTGTATCTGGTAGACAACACGGGTTTGTTCCTAGAAGATCAACCACAGACCACGTTCAGAGGGTGATAACTCTCTTTGACATTGCCGAGGTAGCAGGAGACCCTATGGGGCTAATTTTATTAGATGCTGAAAAAGCATTCGACAGGGTCTCCTGGCAATATCTATGGTCGCTCATGGCAAAGAGTGGGATCGGGGAGCATTTTATTAAAGCAGTACAGAAAATGTATATTGCTCCCGAAGCGGTCGTTATGATTAATGGGGTCGCATTGGATACTATCAAAGTGACAAGAGGCACAAGACAAGGGTGCCCATGTTCTCCCCTACTCTTCGCCATTTACATCGACCCTTTTATCGCAAAGCTAGAAATTAATCCGACCATACTACCCATTAAGACATCGAATGATGCAACTAAAACTCTAGCCTTCGCAGATGATATTGCGATTGTGACATCCGATCCAATTACAACAGCAAGGATAATGGATGAAGAAGCTAAAAAGTTCGGGGAGATTTCGGGATACAAATTAAATCAAACCAAAACCCAGATTGTAATAAATAATAATATCAGTGTGGATGATGCAAGAGTTACTGATAATGCATTATATCTCGGCATTAATATCACATCCGATCTGAATAAACTAGTGGCCCTGAACCTAGACCCTTTAGTGAAACAGACAAATAAAACCTTATCGAGACTCCACAACCTACATTTAACAATAATCGGAAGATGCAATCTCATTAAAATGGTTTTTTTGCCCAAATTTTTGTACTTATTCCGGGCAATCTGTCTCAACTTTGACTTATCACTCTTTAATGAAATTGACAATATGCTATCTCGCTTCGTTTGGGGCTATGGAAAAACACGAAGAGCCTACAAACATATCACACACTCCAGGGACAGAGGTGGCCTAGCCCTCCCTAATTTCAAACTATATTGGTGGGCTACAACCATCAAATACAGTCGTTTACCGCTAATCCCAAACAAGACTCAACGCCTATTTGCTTGACTCCAACCCCACAGGAATTAATTTTGGGTAACAATGCCAATAACCATCTCTGGAAACTACCCTATGAATGCCATCTAAAAAAAGAACGATTTAAAACACTCAAGGGTATTTATACAGTTTGGAACATGGTTCGGAAACATTTGGCGATAGGCAGGTTTTCATTTTATACTCCGATAGAAAACAATACCAATCTGCCTGAAATTTTTTTGGATTCCTGCATGCGGCGATGGGTTAGTTTGGGAATTTCGCAACTCGGCTCGTTTTACGATTTAACAGGTTTTTGTTCATTTGAATCATTAAAAATTAAATATGGGCTGAATTTGCATTATTTTTTAAAGTTTTTACAATCAAGAGATTTTATTCTCAAAAAGGGGGGACCCAATGGTTGCTTTAAGAAAATCCCCACAATTAACACTGTGGTTAGTTCGGCTAGGGTAAAAATTGGGGACATTTATAAAGAACTCATTGCTGCACTACCAGATGATATTGATAAACATGCAAATATCTGGCAAAATAGGATCAATATCACAGAGGATCTAGCCCACAAAGCACTCGAATTATCCAGCTCTATTCTAATGTCCACCAAGCTATAAGCTCAGTTCTACAAAACTTTTTTCGACCTTTATTATACACCTGAAAAAATTTCAAAATGGGGAGAGGGGAAGGGGACTCTCTGCCCCAGATGCAAAATACCTAAAGCCGATCTGATACATATGTTGGCTACATGTCATACTTTAGATAATGTTAAACGAGAAGTCTCTAACTTCTTATCGGAAATATTCAAAGTTGATATAGAGATCAGCACAGCAGAAATCGTGTTAGGGGTAGATAAAGCTACTAGACCTATTGCCATGCAGGGACTCATATATATTGCTATGGCAGTCTTAAGAATCTGTTTAACTTCCGCATGGCTGGATCAATACCCACCCACATTTAAACAGTGGCTGATGCGCTTCTTAGCTACATATAATCTCGAAATTTCCATTTATAGCCGGAAAGGTATCAGGAAAAAAGTAAAGGGATTGAAAATTTGGGAACCAGTTAGATTATGGCTATTGAACCCAGCATAGACCAATTAGGTTGAGATATACCGAGTGCTTTAGGAATGTTATGATGTATTACTTCTTGGTTTTTTTTCCTTTTCTTCTTTTTTTTCTTACTCTTCGAAGCCTGTATTTTTCCATTTTTCTTTATAATTTTTTATTCTTATACTGTTAATTTTCAAAATTCCAAAATGTTACCTGTATCGGGAGGAGGGGTTTCGGGGGGGGGGGGGGGGATTTGTTAAAAAAAAAAAGAAGTTGACAGTGGACTGCTGTTGACACCAAGTCATCCTCTTTCACAGGAAATGGTTGTTGGTTTTTGGAACTTATTCTAATGGGTCCTCACACACCTTTATTTGAAAGGGTCATGGCCATGAAGTTCCCTTCGCAAAAAATCCTGGCTCCAGCCGACACATCTTCCAGATCCTTCTGCAGCACTGAAGTTGTGACCATGCTGAGAAAATGGGGGAAGACTTCAACATTTTACAATTATATGGCATTCTACGTTGAAGAAGTCTTTTTTCCTACAAGATAATCTTCCAGATGGCACCACAGTTTTTTGTGTGCAACCTCTGTCCCTCATTATCCAGTGGACTCTCAAGGGCTGTTGAAGGGAGTCCAGGATTTACTCTTGAAAGGCGCAGTTATTCCAGTTCCAGACGATGAAAATGACCAGTGTTGTGTTACTTTGATGTTTTTGATCCAAAAGCCTTTGGGTGCCGCATCCTGCATTTATAAAAAGTGAAACGCATTCATTCCTTACGAGAGTTAAAATTGTTGGCTCTCTTAACACCATCAGTGCTGCAGCAATTCCTCCAGGATGCTCCACTTTCTTGAATCCCATTGTTCATGACGAGCTCAGCTCGTCATGAGCACACGAGCAGTGTACTGCATGACGAGCTGAGCTCGTCATGAGCATCGAAGGGGTTAATGTAGTGACCCCAAGAATGTTCTTAGCCTCCTTGGATTTGTTGGATGCTTATCTGCAGATATCAGTACACCCAGACTCCCAAACATTTCTAAGATTTTTTTTGTCCTAGAAATGCAGTATCAGTGCTGTGTTCTGACTTTTGATCTAATTCCAGCCCTTAAGATGTTCACCAAGGCTCTACCTTTGTGTACATGTTCAGGGATTACTAATATTCCAGTATCTTGATTTACTAATCTGCGCTTCTTCCTTCTCGAAAGGTTTGGAAGCGATGCATCTAGTTAGGAAGACTGCTTTGACCATTGGAATTCAATTGAACAAAAACAACTTGCATCTTCATTTGGTTCAGGATCTCGGGTCCATGGGAGCCATTTACAGGACAGATTTGGGTCAAGTCTTCCGCCCACCATTGAGACAAGAGAAGTTAATGTCTAAGCTTAAAACGATTCTTCAGTGTGGGGAGGCCCTGACAAGGCAATGGCTAACAGTTCAGAGGGGACATGGCGGATCCGTTCTTTTGGTTCCTTGGTCTCAGTTTCCTTTCTATCCTCAGGTGAACCATCTCCTTTCCTATTGGGACCCAAGGGCAAAGGGTTAAGAGAGTCTAGTCCCAGTCTCTCTTGCTGTTTCCCAGAAGCTTCAAAGGTGACTGGATGTTTACTGTCTAGCAAAAGGTATCCCAAAGTCTCCTCCTTAACCACTGATGATGGCTATGGATGTCTGCTGTTGGAGATGGGGAGCCACTTCGAAGGATCATTCAGTTCAGGCTCTGTGGTCAGTGGAGGAGCAGGTCACTTCCTCCAAATGGAAGGAGCTGGTTGCAGTGTTCAAAACTCTGTTATCCTTTGTTCCTCTTCTCCTTCATGACATCCAGGTCACAAAGGCTTTTATCAACCACATGGGAAGCTCCAGGGTTCCAGAATTAACCCATCTAGCAGAACTTATCAGGACTCCCCGTGAGGGGGAATATGCTTGCAGAAACGTTGAGCAATGTCTTCCCATCTCTAATTGAGCATATCTTTTTGCCCCTGACTTTTTCAAAAAATGCAGATGAGGTTTGGTAGTTCATGATTAAATGTCATTCATCCCTGCAGGATGTACGGCTTCCCAGGTTCTGCTACCTTCTGCTATACAGATGGGTATGTGCAGTGGATACAATAAGAATCAGGTAACACAGGAGTTTTCTTTATGCCTTCACCCCCTTTGTCATGTTCAGCAATATGCTCTGCAAGTTCAACGTTGATCAGGCATCCTTCTGGCAGCCCCATATTGGTGTTGCCAACCTTGGTTCTCTCTGCTGCTCCTTCGGCTAACAGTTTAACCTCCTTGGTTATTGCAGATCTCTCCATCTCCTCTAAGATTCACGCAATTGTCGATGAAGGCAATCCAATGTCTCTCCCTGATTTGGAAATTGAAAGGCTAAGATTGGTGTTCTTGGGTTGCTTTGCTGATACTATCTATTCCATTCAAAACTCTAGGAGACAGAGAACCTTAAAGGACATTGGAGAAATTTCACTTCCTAATGTTGTCTAAGAATTTTTAGTCTTCATCCGTTGAAGGGAAAAGATTCTAGAGTTTCTAACAAATGGGTTTCTTTTGGGTTCCTACTTTATGGGCAGCATTAGCGGATCTAGTATTTCTTCTTTTGATACCTTGGCTGCTCGTCTCCTTGAGAGTTATCATTTGAGAAGACTTTGTTTGCATCTTCCAGTCCCTTCTTAGGATTCACCCCTTTTGCTTAATGTGCTACGAGAAAGCCCCTTTTAACGTTTGCATTTGATCCCTTTGAAATTCCTTACCTATAAGGGCTTTTTTTCGTGGTAGCTATTTCTTCAGGACATGGATTGGGGTAGATTGGAGCTTTTTCCCCAGGAAAGCTGTGTCAGTGTTTTAAGGAATAAGGTAATTTTAAGACCTGCCCCTTGCTTCTTCCTTAAGGTGGGCTTGCCTGGTTACCTCTTTCTGGGCTTAATTATTCTTGTTTTTTTCCTTTTTCTCTCTAAAGAGCAGTAGGTTTTGTGGCACACTTCAGACATTCACAATGCCTTTTCTATATATTGCTAATTGATCATTTGTTTCCAACAGGTGATTTATGTTTTTTTTTTAACTTTTGGGTTGCCAAATAAGGTTTACCAACCTTTCATTTCTTCTTGAAGTAGATGGATTAAAAATGTTCTTTCTTTAGACTGTTTGAAGGCTGCTGTCCCTTTGCCATCAACAATCTAAGGTAGATCTGCTAAATGTGTATCTTCATCTTGGGCAGCTTTTAAAGGGCATTTCTTAAGGACATTCTTGCAGCGGCAACCTCAGCCTTCCGAATACTTTCATTTCACATTATAGACTTAACATATGAGAAATAATTTCCTCTTTTGATGCAGTTGCATTATCTGCAGTACAATAAAAGTGTTTTTTGCTGTGAATATAAGTTGAAATTTCTGGTGGTGATGTTTTTACTAATTTTCCAATTTGTACTTTTCTTGGATATATGCTCATGCCTTGAAGAGTGTGACAAGTAAGATGTACCAGAAAGGTTAGTTAATGATGAGCATCCTTACCCCTGCCTTGAGGACTGTGATGAGTAAGATGTACCAGAAAGGTTACTTACTGATAAGCTTCATTACCCCGGGACGTAGTTTTTGGTGTCACAATCCTAGTTTCCTCCAACCTTTAAGCATGTTTAATTTCGTATTCTTTAAGAAAAGTAAAAATAGTGTTGGTGTGTTTGGGCTTTTATATGAGGATGTGTATTGGGTTAGCCTTCATTTATGGTTCACTAGGCAGGAAGTGAAGTCACAGCCATTTTGGTCGGGGCTAACAAGGTTTTCCAATATAGGTGGATTTTGTACCTTGAAGAGAGTGAATCTCATGCTGTGAGAACTGAAATGAAGAAGACTATGATTCTGAGTAATAATAAAAACGTCTTCTGTCCATGGTGTGGTACGGCTATGAAGCTGTTTATTGCGATATATGCTGTTACTTCCGGGAGATGATATAGTTTTGTGACTAAACAGCCGACTTTGAAACCTCAACAACCGGCTTCCTCATGTGAGTGAAAATGATGAACATTAATGTGCCGCACTCCGTCATTTCCCGTTTAGGTGTTCCTGTTCCACTGCAGAACAGGGCGTGCTACGATCTACAAATTACGTGGGAGCACTTATAGATATATTCTAAATGATGAAAATAGGAGTGGTGAGGTGTCTTATGTGAAAAGTTAAACATACCTACCCGGTAAGTGCTATTTTAATCTGACCTCCGAGCAGTAGATTTGAAAAACAGGATAAAAAGTATAGGTCGTAATGCGCCTTTTTAATGGTCTACATATTTCAAGACAAACTCCATGGCTTTTCTTCAGGACCAAGAATCTATCTCCCTGATACCACTCCTTTTATAGTGCTGAATACCTGCACACACTCTGCATGCTAATAATATAAAACGACAGCGCCTACTTGGTGTTACTGCTTGGCAATCTGTAATATACAATGCAAGAGTTAGCTTGCCAAAATGTTGGCAGTATACAGAATTAAACACACTGCTTATACTTACAATATTGACAGGATTGAGTTCCTCTGGAGCAGTACCCTCCAATGCACACCTTCTGGCAGCACCCACTCTTTATTATTAATATCCAGAGGTTTGGAGTGGCCGGACAGAGGGAAGGGTTTTGGAGAGGGTACTGCAGGGAGGGAGATCTAGAACAAGACGGAAGCTAAAGTGATTAATCAGAACCAGCCCAAACAGAACACCTTCTAGAAACATATTGTTAATATTGATATCAATCTATGCAACAAAACATGTATGTTCAAAAACGAGATCAAGTCACTGTTGTCGAAATCCCCTGAGATGACCTCTCCATCAACAGTGAGTAAGAAATACTTGGTCAGGCAGGCCTTGTGACCTAGGCCAGAGGCTGCTGATTGACATATCACATGTGAGGTGGCACGTAACAAGCCTGGCAATGACACAAACAGGAAATACCCAGATTAGACCCACAGATAGGCAGCAACACTACGATGGTCCCAGGAGATTGACTCCAGTAAAGCACATCTGGCCGGAAGACTGTGCATGTTCCCAAAACACCATAACGTTAGATGACACCTGAAGCTAGGAACATTCAGCCAATCCGAGCACAGCACACACACAGTACATGCAGTGATATCATGCTCCACATATCAGACATCAGGACTCTTCAACTACTGGCCCTCATTGTGTCCATGCAAGATCGAGCCTCACCTGCATTCACCATCAGTGGTCTGCTTTACAACCCTATGACTGGGCCTGCATTCCTTCCTCTAAAATAAGATCTAAATCGTTTTATGATCCTCCAAAAACTGTATACAAAGGCACTTAGAACGACTGTATGTTGAGACAGTCCTCAGACCAGTTTCTGTGAATGTTTCCCGGATGAGGCGTTTAATTAAACCAACTTTCCTCATGTTTTATATTTTTTCAAGGTAAATTCGTATTCCAGCAACATTTTGATGAGCCAGCTAGGAGAGATTGGTACTTAGAGTGTGACTGCAGCCGAAGGAAAAGGACTCTGCCCGAACGGATTCACATCTGCTCACTAAGAAGGTGAGCAGATGCCCCAATTGACTGGAAGATCTGCTGAATCCACGGGGCGTAGGTCCATCCTGAAGCCGCTGTCAGTGAGTAAGAGACATCTGACCTTTAGTTCCAGCATTTTGGCGTATGGGAAACTAAGAAGAAGTGCAAAAATGTTAGCTGAGCTCCCTGCCGCTAACCGAAATCTGGCATAATGCCCACTTCATGTGTCTGAACTGAGTAGTCTCATGGCAGCCTCGGAGGCGATCCTGTGAAGGTCACCTTTCTTCGATAGCCATCACGCTAGGAAATGAGAAAGTTGTTTGTCCCTTGGACCGCTGAGCATGACACAGTCGGGACGCTTTTCCCCTGGGCATAATACAGGGTTGTGGCCACACCACTTGGACCACTGTGCGCACCACAGAAGGTAGGCATACGCCCTGGTTGTGATATAGGGCCAACACCTTGATCTTATAGTCTAAAGGGTTTTCTCAGTGCTTTCTTCACACAGGAAGTCTCTGAAAGAAGTGAGAGGTACCATTCGCTTGGACCACTGGGTGTGACGCAGTACATAGGGTGATTTGGACATTAGGGAACATTTGGATCTATGGAGACAAGGTGTAGCTTGTGTTGGGCCAAGAAGAGCCTGTGGTTGTCAAGTTGTTGTTTCTTCTCTGTGTAAATTGTTGCTATCTTTGTCACAGAGCCAATGTTGACCGACTATCTGGCTCATTTAGTCCTGTTTACCGTGTAGAGCCTCCCATCTTCATCAGGCGGCGTGCACTAAGAGAGGGATAAGGTTTTGTTTGACAAAGTCACCATTTTGTTTCTGTCACTTTATTATTTCTCTTTCTTTCGTTCTCGCTCTCTTGATGTTGTGGTGCTGGAAAATTTTTGCAACTGTGTTGACCTAGTGTACATATGAAGAAATTTCCATTCCCGCAAAAGCCATAATTGACCGACCTGATCCTGTCTACATATTTCCCCAGGAGATCAAAGTAGAAACGTATGACTATTTTGACCCTAGAAATTTGAGTATTCTATTCCCTTGAAAAGTTCCCAACTAAATCATGGAGTTGCCTCAAACCCACATGCCACGTAGGTTCCCAATGCAGGCTAAAACACTAGATAGTTTATTTATTTTATTTATTTATTCAAAGTTTTATATAGCGCGAACAGGATCCTTACAGATATCAGAGCGCTTCACAAAGACAGGGAGGGGCAATAGGAGTAAACAGAGATAATGGGAACAGTATAATAGTCAGTGACATGGTAATAACATGGATGATAAAAACAAACATAAAACCAATCCATATATGATCAGGTAAATAACATGGTAACATGGTAATAACATGGTAATAACATGGTAATAACATGGTAAGTAACATGGTAATAACATGGATGATAAAAACAAACATAAAACCAATCCATATATGATAAGGTAAGGGAGTAGTATAGAGCAGCACAGGTCATTGATCCGACTACAATGGCGTACAGGTGGATCAGTAAACCAACGTGTATCATATCTTGGTCGGTAGTAAGAGAGTAGCGTAATAGTGCCCCCAACAAGTCAAGTATAGTGCCAGGGGATAGGCAGAGCAGCGGTACAAGCAATGCAGAGTCTCTGACCCAACATCTGTAGCGATCAGGAGATCTTGGCCAGAAGCATTGTTTTCACCTCTTTCTTGAAGAGTGCAGTGGAGGTGATTAGCCTTGTTTCAGGAGGGAGCGCATTCCAGATCCTGGGTGCCATTCCAGAGAAGGAGCGTTTGTAAGTTTTCGCTTTCCGAAATCTACGAGGTTTCAGGAGTAGATTTTTAGTACTCCTATTGGATCTCGAACCTCCTGATATAGACAGCTTTTGAGCGAGGTAGTTGGGTGCCTTGTGGTGCACGGCCGCGTGTGTCATAGTTGCAATTTTTAGCTGTATTCTGGCTTCAAAAGGCAGCCATTTTAGAGACTTTAGGTCTGGGGATATGTGCGAGTGCTTTCTAGAGCCAGTAATGAGTCTCGCGGCAGCGTTCAGGGAGGCTCTTAAGGGTGCTGTTGTGGATAGTGGGAGACCGCTGAGGGTAGCAATTCCGTAGTCTATTCGAGGGATGACTAGAGCTTGTACAGCAGTTTGGAAGTCTTTGGCCGGGAGGAAGGGTTTAATTTTCCTCAGCGTGTTAATTTGGAAATTAGCTGCTTTTGTGGCTTTGCTGACGTGCTGCTGCATGTCGAGCTTGGCGTCGAGTGTGATGCCTAGGGATTTCGCCGAGTCCACGATGGTAGGTTGGACATTGAGTGCTGTTAGGTTGTTGAGCCAGGTTTGGGTGGTGGAGATTTTCGCTGGAGGTGAGATGAGTAGGAACTCAGTTTTTAGAGCATTCAGTTTGAGGTGATTATCGGCCAGCCAGGATTGGGTGTTAATAAGCGTGGAATTCAGCTGTTTGATATCTTCCGGGGACTGTAACTTTAGGTAGAGTTGTGTGTCATCAGCGTACATATGGAATTGAACATTGGATGCTTGAAGCAAGGTGGCGAGGGGTTCCATAACGAGGTTGAACAGTGTAGGAGAGAGGGTGGATCCTTGTGGAACCCCTAGATCTGCAGGCACAGGTGTAGATAGTACATTGTCGATCTTGAACCTCTGAGACCGGTTGTGAAGGAAAGACGAAAACCATTTGAGAACAGTTCCCGATAGCCCCATCCTAGTACTTAGCAGCTCCAACAAGTTCTCATGTTTGACCGTGTCAAATGCTGACGAGAGATCAAGAAGGATGAGGAGGCAGGACTCATTACGATCCAGAATTTGGAGGGCGTCATCAATTATGTGTGTCATAGCTGTTTCCGTGCTATGTTTCGCTCTGAAACCTGATTGATGAGGGTTGAGGAGGTCAAATTGATCAATGTGTTTTGTTAGTTGGAGTTGGACACATTTCTCCAACAGTTTGGCCAGGGTGGGGATATTGGTGATGGGCCGATAATTGTTTAGGTCAGACGGATCAGCTGTAGGTTTCTTGAGTATAGGCGTGACTTGCCCCACCTTAAGGGAGTCTGGAATGTGTCCTTGTTGCAAAGAGCTGTTAATGATCTTGGTCCAGAGAGGGAGGAGCAAGGGGATAAAGTCTTTTACAGCATTAGCAGGTAGAGGGTCTGTGAGGTGATTAGAGGGCTTCAAAGTGCAGAGCAGTTTGTGTATAGCTTCTTCCGAGTAGGTGTCGAAGTACTGCCAGGATGCCTTGTTTTTAGGTTGAGTGTCAGCCATTCTGGTGTAGTTGGAGTATCGATTTACATCCATGATGAGGTCATTTCTTATGTTGTCAGTCTTATGTTTAAAGAAAGCAGAGAAGGCTTCACAGTGTGGAGTGTCATTTGTTGTGCTATTTGATTGTGTGGGTTGTGCCTTTGTTTGGGTCTTGATTAGCTCGAACAGTTTTCTTGGCCTATTCTTCGCTTGGTCCAACTGGCGGCTGAAGAAGTCCGACTTTGTGCGCTTTATTTTCCTAAAGTAGGCATTTCTCTTGTTCTTGAGCTTTTTGAGATGCAGTGCTGAAGGGTCCGATCTCCAGGTGCGCTCTGCCATTCGCATATTACGCCTTTCGTCATTGAGACTGTCATCATACCAGGGGTTAGAAATTTTGGTGGAGACTCTCTTCAGTTGCAGAGGGGCGACTTCATTGACTATTGTATTCATAGAGTCAAGGTAGTGGTCAGTCAGTGATTGAACATCTGAGGCACCTGAAGGGGGAAGGAGGAGGTTGCCGATGTGGGGAGGTAGGGTGGAGGGGTTAAGATTCTTCAAATCCCTTTTCCATGTTTTGGATTTGATTGGTTGAGTAGGGTTAGGTTTAACTTTTTCGTTGATAAAGAAGGTGATAATGTGGTGATCTGACCAATCGCAGGGTAGAATCGCTTCCAGTTGAATAGCGTTCTCTTTGGCAATGATGAGATCGAGTATCGCGCCTTTGTCGTGTGTTGGTTTATCGCATAATTGGGTGAGGTCAAGCGCATTGAGGAAAGTTTTTAGACTATTCACTGAAGTGTCTTTCTGATCGTTCCAGTGGAGATTGAAGTCACCCAGGTAGACTTGAGTGGTCTGCCGACCGGCGTTGGAAGTGATCAGGTCCATGACTTGTTGGGTGAATATGAGATTGTCACCAGGCGGGTGATAAATGAGATGTAGAGTACATACTTGTTTGCCCTCACTGATGATGTCTAGGCAGAGGAGTTCACAGGAGGAGAGGGAGGGTGAGGTGACTTGAGTAACGGAGAGGTTGCTCTTAACAATGCATGCAATTCGCCGCCCGTCTTGCCAGGAGACCTGTCCAGCCTAATGATGTGATAATTGGGGGGGACTAGTATGTCCATAATCGGGGTAGAGGCTTCAGTGAGCCACGTTTCCGTTAGAAAGGCTAGGTCTAGCTCCCTATTTGAGACAAGATCCGCGATGTCGGAGGAATGTCTCTGGGCCGATCTGCAGTTTAGTAGGATGCATTTGAGTTTGGGAGAGAGAAGGGTGGTCGAGCTTTCTAGTGTGAGGGGAACTTTCCTGAGGTTGTTAGGGACGGAGCCTCTGTTGTTGAGTGTTGGGAGCCTCAGAGCGTTTGTGGGAATTGTGGGTATGGGGATGTGCGAATTGGAAAAACCTTTTACCGGACCTGATGTGAATGGCACATACACACTAAGGCATACAGGTTCCCCTGGCCAGAGGGTGGAACATTCAGCACCAACAAAATAGAATACACAAGACCACACATTTGGATCAAGTATGTAGGACAAAAGCAATCTAGAAGAGAGGCACTGGTAGAACTGTGGGCTATGTTCAAGTTGGGGCAGACCAACAATCCCGTCTCAGAACATGCAAGTTAGGTATCCGCACTTCCCCCACCGTATGTTGGAGCGGAGGTGCTCTCTCTGATGCCTGCCATCCAAGCCTCTCCTCAAATAGGATACACCAAACCGCCGGTTTTGGGACCCAGAGGGACCCCCAGCGGCCAGTGAGCAACTAGATCTAGAAGACTGGCAAGCCCAGGCAATTCCAGCCTCACCCCAGCTCGGTGCTGGGGTTCCCTGAAGTTCGCCCCCCCCCCAATCCATCGCATTTCACACATCAAGCCCCAGCGGCACAGGGAATCCTGCACTCTAACCTGTCCATTAGAGCGCTTTAAGGTGACCAGGAGGTTCATAGTGGTTCTGGACAGTGACACCACTAGTGGGGGTGAGATGGGGGTGAGGAAGTAGGTCTTAGTCTTCCAGGGTCCAAGACTGGGGGAAGCTGCAGGGTATTCTCCTCTAGGCTATGCCCAGGCAGCAGAAGAGACTACAGAAAATTTGTATGAGGGCAAATTCCTACCAAGAACAACATCGCACAGCACGGACGAAGGAAGCAGCTCAGGTGGGAGTTAGAGGAGAGACGTGAGTTAAGGATGGGAAGAGAGCGAGCTCTCTCCTGTGAGCGCCAGGGGATAACTGAGCAGCACACCGTCTTCGCAGGGAGAGCGGGGCCAGGTCCAGGGCTGTACACGGAGAGGAGACCGAAGTTGAGCCAGAGGAGATGTCCCCATTGGGAACTCCTCACCAGATTGTCAGCGTTGGAGAGGGGCCGATCAGGAAATAAGGTATCAAGGTAGCCTAGTTCAAACAAAGATGTAGGGGAAGGAACCAGTGAATACTGTAAAAACCAGGAAACTCCCAATGCAGAACAAACACTTCACACACACCTTAGTATACATTTCAAAAACCTTATAAGACAACATTAGGACTTTCAAGTCCTTACTTGTGTTCGGAAAACTCAGGGCTGCCATACTTTGTGTTGATCGGAATCCGCACTAGAGTCCATCATTAGGGTGCCTGCAGGAGCCTAGGCCCCACTCTGCTGCTGATCCCCCTGTGCACAGTTTGCTGACCACGCCCAGGGGGGAGAGCAGTCTGACGAGAGGCAGGGTGGCTCCCCCAACAGCACATAAAAGGAGACACCCAGGTCCCTCATTCGGGTCCAGTTGGGATGGATTCCTATTAGGAGATCCAAGACCCCATTCTCTGGCCTTTGGTCCGGGACCAAAATTCCCTCATTGTAGGGGGTCCCAAACGCCTTCAAGTGCCTCCAGGTCAATTGAGGTAATCTTTTAGTTCCAAAATGTATAGGGAGCTAGATTCATCACACACTTGGGCTAATGGTGCCCCCCCCCCCATAAAACTCCGACCATTCACAAACCACTGCATGGTGCCAAGTCATTATGGAGCTCAGAACAATCAATCACCCAAGTCTGTTACCCACATCAGGCAAAATCTGACGTAGTTTGGACCTTGCACCAGACTCTCCATTGAGCAATATCCTACCTCCTCCTTTTCCTCAAATTTCTCAAAACATGCAAAGGGAGATGGGGTGCCAGAAAGGAGAAGGTCTGCAAAAATCCTTCACAGCTCTGTGTGAGGTACTCCGAAATAGGCTCACCATCGTACCAGGCCTAGTGACCAAGTTGACAACACCCAAGGCCTTACACACACTGTCTAGGGTAGCAGTAATCCCAGTCTCAGACACCGCCACAGCAGAAACATATGGGGGCTGGGGGACAGCTCTCCGGCCCCTTCCGGTAAACAACAATGGAAATGACGAAATCACTCGAACCTAGGGAAGCACCCAAAAGAACCTGCAAATATGAACTCCAAAACTAGCCTAAAAGATATCTCTAGAAAAAGGGCGTGACCAGGATACCCAATGCCACTAGGGAGAGTCACACTGCATGGTATGTGCCGAAGCCAGAGGGACAGAGTCATGACCTCAGAGCTCGTGCATGCATTAACAAGCACTCAAGCATGACACACCTCCTCTTCCACATCACCCACCCACTCATAGGTCAAAGGAGAACACCCCCTTCAATAAAATTACCTTCGTAAGGTAGGAGGCTAGAAGACTGATGACACCCATAACAAGCAGCTAAACAAACAAGATCACTTGCTTACTAAAATGTCCCTTCCCACTGTGGGGACAGGGGAACGACGGTGACTCATTGACAAAGATCCAGTGGACCCATGAATAACCAGTCACTGCTGCTTTTTTAAATAATTACCACAATTGGGGCCACCTTCAGGTGCCCCAATAAAATGGCACGCAGAAAAATAAAAAAGAGAGCAAAACCCCAAAAAGGAATGGCATAGGAAACCCCAAGGTTGATTTATGGTGATACATAAGGATGCATGATTTTCCAAACTAATCCACAAATAACAGCTCTTATCCAGCAGGTCTGCAGTCGAGCCACAAGTTTTTTTATGGGCATTTGGTAACAAACTCTTTTTAGCACTTTCACGAATGCAAAAGAAACCCCCGCTCGCCAGAAGACTACAGATGTCTCCTCCGAAAATCGTTCCAAGACCTGCAGTGTTTCAAAAGTTATGTATTACTGTACCTTTGTATACTCTCTGTTTAGTTTGGGTGTGACCGCATCCATCTGTAGCCAGAAATCTGTCTAGTCCAAATGGAGTCTATCAGAAATATCTTTAGAGCGCTTGCGCATGTGCCTCCCTCACTCCACTTTCAATTACACTGAGCCCAACGCTAGTATTTCACACGCACTACCCCAGCGCCCTCTTACGCAACACCTGGTATCAGCACATGACCACCAGGGGCGCTCAGACATCTGCCCAGTCATGTTATGTATGCTTACTAATACCACATGCAGTAGGAGCAGACAGACTTTATTTATCTCAAGAGTAAGCTACTGAAAGAGCCAAATGCCTCCTCCACCTGTACCTAACTAGGATTAGGGCCAAGATACAACCCAACCGAGTAGAACCCCATAGAGTAGTAGTAAATGTAACTCAATACAAGACCAATCACACTATTCTGTACCTTTACACCAAGCCTAGCGAAATACAGAGCTAGATAGGATGCACAGGCAGGCACTGTATCAGTGATACTGTTTAGACAGAGACTTTCCAGAAAAAAAGATTCTTTAAGGTAGCAAGCCACCACAGAAGTGCACAAACACGTCCGCTCCTACTTCCGTCTGTAGTCCCAGGGTTGCCCTTAGTGTGTCTGGTGCAGTCTTCATCAATATAAAAATGGACGCCAGACATGGAGTTCCAGTGTAGGGCCAACCACCTCGATGATACAAAGGGATATGAGTCACGTAGGGAAGGGTTAAATTCCAGCATAGATAACCCCTGTCAGGAAATATGGGACACTGAAATAGATAGATACATGTGGTAAGAGGGAAAGGGGCAGCTCCTAATTGTACAGAAATGTACACTATATTCCTTGTGTTTTCAGAGGCAAAGGAACAATTCCCCTCGGCATGAATGAGAACTGCGGAGCACATACTGGACACGCAATGAGGTACCTCCATGCTGATGGACCTATACTGGCAATGTGGGGAATTTGCATACGCTCAGCTTGTTACTGGATGGTGTGGCCTTTGCTTCCTCGTCACCACACATTCCCATACCTGGTCATCCTTGGAGAAAACCTGTCAGAGTTGTACCAACGTCCTCTACAGAATAAAACAACTCTATTGCTTCAGGCTTGAGAAAAAAGAACTGCCGATTATTTTGGTTGGGCTCATTACAAGGACATTCTGAAAGAATTCAGACTGTTTACTGACACACAATGGAATGCAGAAGGGTCTGTACCCTTTTTCACTGTGCAGACAAAATCAAACGCCTGCTGGTTACAATTAACCAGGTGGGAGCTGCTGAAAATTAGCAGTACTGAGCTGTGTCTTTATGCAATCAAGAAAGAAGTAAGAGCCACCTGCCTCATAGTGATGCAACACCGAGATGTATTGGACTTTATAACCGCAATGGAGGTAGGGTTGGGTGCCAATATTGGTGTGTCCTTACGTACTTTCATCCCAGGCAATGACATGGATAACGGGACGCTCACTCTTGCCATCCAAACACTGCATCAATTGCAAATGGACATACGTAAGGAGGGAGGTGCCCCAAGGCAGAAATGGTATGACGGCTGGTTTGCCTGGCTTCCCTGATGCGGGACTGTGTACATCATTGCTGCCGGTTCCCATTCTTGTACTGTTTTTGTGTTGTTTCCTACAATTGGGGGTTTCCTGCTAAAAAAAACACAGTTCTCAAATTGGGTAGGATGCAAATAACTGGAGAAGTAGTAATAGTCGAAACTAAAACACAACAAGCCCCCCCTTGTTGTGTCAGGCTGTCCCTGAATCCTGGTAGTTCGAATGAAGAGTTAACGCTACTGTAACTGTGAATTCTGTTCCACTGGAGTATGGCTTTCAGATTGTCCAGAAGAATTTATACCAGGGAGAAATACTGCTGATTCCTTGATACGTGTTCATTCGACCCACCAGGATTCATGGACAGCCACATTTCTTCCCCACAGAACCTTACCATCTTCTCTCCCCCTTTTTCTCCCCCTTTTTCTCCTTGTTTCGGGCTCCTCTTTATCTTATGGGTCCCGATGATGGTCCCCCATATCCATGAAAGAATACCATGTAGGTGTTTATACAAGGTACTCTTCAAAAGGCACGTGACTGGAAAATTTCAAGATCGTGAACCGTAGACTGTAATGAAGTGTGACTTTCTTCATTCACCTGAACACCCAGACACCAATTTCTGCGTTCCAGTGAAAAAAGATCGAAAAAGTCCAAAACATCCTTACCTTATTAAGATTTGGACTAAGATCAACATCAACAGTGTTCGTGAAATGCTTGACATTGCTCATTCATCATGGGTTTTTTTCTCAAGATTTTTTACGAGATGACTTACTTCGAAATTTAAGCAACCTAGACTCTATTACTCCTCCAATACTCAATTGCTAAATGAGGATCAGTTTGTTTTACTAACATGCCATTAAAATATGTATTTGTGACATTAGTCGTTCCAATCGAATTTAACCGATTCAAAAGACTTTGTTTCTGTCATTACAGACCATAAAAAGTAAACAATACAAGTAGTAAAAAAAAAATTTAATTTTTTTGGGGAATTATGTCAATTAACTGTATATCACCAATGGAAAATGAGTAATACAATTATACATTGTTATTGAGTTTTAAATTGTAAGAACAGCTACAAACATTTAAAAATAGCTCTTTTTAAAAAAAAAAAAATAATGGTAAAATACGCATCAGTGCTCAGTGGAGGAGATTATTGCCTTTAATGATAAACTTAAGAATCCCTTTTGACTCTGCCACATTGAATTTTAAAAAAGGGACACTGCAAACACAATGGGTGGGTGTGTGTCAGTTCGTAAAATTCTGAATGCCTCTAAACATTGATTACACCCTAGATTTCTACAAAAAGGTACGAGCCAACTCAGTCTAGCCTTATTATAGCCTGGGCGTAAAAAGAAAACATGGATAACCGTCTCATCTAAACAGGTACAAGCGAGGCATTCAAGAGGAGGCACTTTCTGCCATTTGTTGATGAGAGCAAGCAATGGCAATGTTCCTGTTCTAAACTGGATAGACCGCTTCCTTGCCAAATTGGGTTGAATGACATCTAAGAATGGCTCTATAAAATAGTCAGTTTTAAAATTTTAAAAATCAACTGTTAAAGGACCAAGACTGGAATTCCCCTGGATGTCAGCAAGCTTAGCAGATCGGTAGGCTCTTACCAATCCTAGACGTGAGATTGTCAGACACGCCTCCTCGGGATTGCTCCACAAATCGGGATACCAATCCTAAGTGATGCGTTTTTTATGTATAAAATCCATGGTAGGTTAGCTACCCCCAGGAACCCCATTATCCCCTTTAGCTCTAACTGGTAATCTGCTAGCTCCGGGGTCACCCACAGCATTCGCCAAAAAGTTAGTGGCCTCAACATGAACTCATCTGCGATAGGTCTAATGCCTAAATCTAGATGTAATGGTATAAAGGGTGAGCTCAGCGGTACGCCCAACAACTGTCTCATGAATCTGTTCTCTATCCTTGACAAGCCAACAGTGGTACGATGACCCCAAAATTCAGCTCCATACATTACGGCACTCCTAACTTGTACCTGGTAAATCTCAACCACAGGACTAGGCGGTACATGAGAGGAGTTCCTATAGGTTATTAGAAGTCCCCCCCACCGTCTGGGCAAGCGTAAGACCTGCCTTGGCTAATTGCGGTCCCCATTCAAATGATTCAGACAGCGTGGTGCCCAGATAATCAAAAACTGACACCCTCTCTAGTAGGGTGCCGTTTTAAGAGGGGTTTGGGCGCAATGTTTTTGCTGGATTAAATACCATGAATTTGTTTTTGGCTGTGTTGATCTCCAGCCCCCTGTTTTTGCAGAATAATGCAAAGCTGTCTAATTTCTGCTATGTGCCCATAGGGGACTTCGATAACAGCAAAGTGTCATCAGCAAACATCATTGCTGGGACCTTACCATGCACCAACTTAGGGGCATTGTTATCCGGTACCTCACCAGTGCATTAACAAAGAGGCAAAACAGGGTTGGGGCTAACACGCACCCCTGTCTTTCACCTCTATCAACTGGGAAATGAGGGGTCAATTCCCCATGTTTCCCATGTCTAACTTGGGCAAAGTTACTTGTGCGGAGGCGAATGATCAAAGACAATAGGTAAGGGGGGATTCCTAGTTGTTCAAGGAATTCCCAAAGTGTGGCACGGGGGACCAGATCAAAAGCCGATTTCAGATCAACGAATATCAGGTATATTTATTTTATTTTATTTTTATTTATTTCATTTGTATAGCGCTACAGCTACCCAACAAAGGGTTTCCCGGCGCTAATGATCCAGTGCTTTGATTGGTTCAGGTTCTAGATGTTAAACAGCCAGGTTTTTAAGGCCTTCCTGAATTTCATATGGTTGGTTTCCTGCCTAAGTGTCACCGGAAGTTTGTTCCAAAGTGAAGGTCCGAGATATGAAAAAGATTTGCCGGCCATTCTCGCCAGCCTGATTTTAGGAATCACAAAGTGGTTGGCTGTGGCTGAGCAAAGGGTTCGGGATGGGCGGTAGGGATGTATTAGATTTTGTAGGTACTTGGGTGCATTGTTGGTTGAAATCCTGTGCATAATGCATAAAGATTTGAATTTTACCCGGTTCTCGATTTTCAGCCAGTGCAATTCGCGGATGTACTTGGTGGTAGGTGTGGAGATGGGAATTTTCCACAGTAATCTTGCGGCGGCATTTTGCACTGTCTGTAGTCGTCGGGTTGTGGCCTTATTGGCCCCCAAGTATAGCACGTTGGCATAGTCAAGCCTGGAAGTTATTAGAGCGTTGATGACTGTTTTTTGGGTATTTTTGGGCAGCATCCAACAGATTTTTTTCAACCACTTTAAAATCGCGAAGCATGTAGCTGACGTCTTCGCAGCTTGCTGATTGAGATTAAGTGATTCATCTATGATGACTCCGAGGTTGCGTGCTGATTTGACTGGAACCGGGGGGATACCCATTACGTCTGGCCAGTGTTGAGGTCCCCAGAGCTCTTTGTTCTTACCCAGAACAAGTAACTCTGTTTTCTCGCCATTGAGTTTGAGAACATTTTTTCTCATCCACTCTGCGATGTTGGTTAAACCGAGTTTTAATGACGAGATGTTGTTGGAGTCAGTGGATGATAGAGAGAAAATAAGCTGAGAATCGTCAGCGTAGGAGAACATAAGTAATCCAGTCTCTTCTATCATTTTGGCCAGCGGGCTCATGTAAATATTAAAAAGCAGTGGGCTCAGTATGGAGCCCTGAGGCACTCCATGTTTAAGGGTCATAGTGTCTGAGCAGGCGGATTGGGAGAAAACTTGGAAAGTGCGCTGTTCCAGTAGAGATTTAATCCAATTGCAAGCAGCGCCCCTAATACCAATGGCGTGGAGTGTTTGCTCAAGTACAGCATGTGACACAGTATCAAATGCTGCACTGAGATCGAGTAACAGCAAGGCAACCGTTTCTCCGCGATCCAACATTAGACGAATGTTCTCAGTGACGCCTAACAAGGTCGTCTCTGTGGAGAATCCTGTACGGAATCCTGACTGGTGAAGGGGTAATAGATCATGGGTAGTAATGAAATCAGTAAGGACTCTGTGAACGTGTTTTTCTAATATTTTCGCAAAGGTTGGTAGCAGGGAGATAGGTCTAAAGTTGGATGGTAAATTGGGATCTGTTCCTGCTTTTTTCAGCAATGGGTGAATCATCGCATGTTTCCACTCATTCGGTACGATTTCGTCCTGTAAGGATTTATTAAGAAGATTAGTGATTGTTTCTAGGGCCCCATTATTGAGTTTTTTCAGGACCGAGCATGGTAGTGGATCATTAGGTGAGCCTGATTTGATGGAATTTAATAGTTTACGAACCAGGTCTAAGTCAAGCAGCGGCCAGTTGTTTAGAATAGCTGGAGGTGCTACATCACAGGGGGATATGCGGGAGGATAAAGCTGTATTAGCAAGAATAATGGGGGCTGAAGTATTGGTTTCAGAGCTAATATCAGTGGAAAGCAGAATCACCTTAGTCTTGGCTATGTCCTTTGTGATTTGTTCTATACCCTGATGTATCTTATCCACTTTTTCTACAAAGAAGGCTGCAAGAGAGTCACATTGTGATTTATTAAGGTCTGGGGGAGATTGTAAGGTGAGGGAACCAGCTAGCTCTCTTACAGTTTTAAAAAGTGTTTTGGACTGGCATAGGGCTTCAGTAATTTTTGTGCAGGCATGTTCAGCTTTGGCTTTGGCACATAGCCTCTGGTAGTTTGAGAGTTTATTTTTGTAGGCTATTTTGGCATCAGGACAGTAGGTTTTCCTCCATTGCCGTTCTGCAGTTTTGCAGGTGCTTTTTTCCTGTTTCAAGGTCTCAGTGAACCAAGGGGCAGGGGGGCGGTGTGAGTTTTGTTTTAATTTAGTTTTAGGCAGAACGGAATCAATAGCTTCTATAAGCCAAGTTTGGACAGATGTTGAGAACTCTTGTACTGTTGATTTTGTACAGGGGAGATGGCCTTCAAGAAAGGAATTGAGGTTATCTATATCAAGCTTTTTCCATTTCCTGACCAGTTGCGTAGGTACTGATGTTTTATCCCTGTTAGAGAATTTCACATGAAGGGAAAATTTAATCAGGAAATGGTCAGACCAGGGCACTGGAAGGGCAGTGTGTGTAGATATGTCATTTAAGTTGGAAAAGATGGGATCCAACAAATGACCTGCTCTGTGTGTAGGGCCGAAATTCTTTAAGGTCAGATTAAGGGATGCTAAATCCGTTTTAAAATCATTAGCTATTGAGCACTCAACTTTCTCCAAGTGTAAATTCGTGTCCCCTAGAATGGTGAAGCTGGCCATTTTCATGACTAGAGGTCCAATAAGTTCAACAAGGTTAGGTATCCATTTAGAGGCGGTTCCTGGCGACCTATAAATAAGTGCTCCCGAAAAAGTGAAATTAGGTGTAAGTGAAAGTTTTAAAATTGCGCCTTCACAACCCTCACATGGGAGTTTATTGAATTCGCAGTTGTAACAGTTTTTAAAGATAATTGCTATTCCTCCTCCTGGTTGCTTTTCACGGTCAAGTCTAACAATGGCATAAGTTTCAGGGAGTGCCATAGCTAGGTCAGGGCCAGAGCTATCTTGAAGCCACGTTTCCGTTAAAAACACAGCATCTGGAGCCTCATCCAAGAGTAAATTAAAAATTTCCGTTTTATGCTTAGGTAATGAACGGCAGTTAATACTAAAGAAAAAGAACGATTCTGAACTCGTCTTAGTATTATTTGTAGGTTTTCTGACCTGTAAGGCTTTTATTACTGCGTGGTCAGTGGACAATTGGCAACATTGGCATGTAGCTTTCTCTAGATCAGGTTCTATTATCTTGCATAAAGGATGACGTATGGGTCGTAGGGAAAGTAGAAAATCTGGTGAATATTTTAGGCGTGGAGAGCCAGTTGTATCAGTTAGTGCAATGATTATAGAGGGGCAATCTACGTATCCCTTGGTACCTGATGGAGATGGCGCCATGTGTCGGGGCACGTCCGGAGCACGTCCGAGGCGCAGACGGGCTGACTCTGGCGCTGGCGAGGCGCTTCCGCTATACGCGTCCGCTAACGCGGAGAATATCCGTTTCCTTTTATAGGGATGGCTAGAGCGCTGTGACAGCTGCCGCCTCCCAACTCAAGATGTCTGCCGTTGGGAGTTTTCCCCTTCGACTCGGTACACAGCCCTAAGATCGGCTGGAACCGACTATGTGCGTGGAAAAGGCTTCGCAGGGGCGGGGTAGGTGCAGGGCAACAAAATAAAAGGTGATTTTAAAATTACGCCGTCTAAAATCCGTTAACAAAGCGCTATTATTCAGCTACAATGAAAACACTTCAATTCTCATCTACCTCCCGGCTCAAGCCTCAGGAGGGGTCCAATATGTTGGCAGTCGTCAAAGCAAATGAATGAATCTTTCACCCATTTTCACAGGGCTCCTTTTATGGGGATGGCTAGAGCGCTGTGACAGCTGCCGCCTCCCAACTCAAGATGTCTGCCGTTGGGAGTTTTCCCCTTCGACTCGGTACACAGCCCTAAGATCAGCTGGAACCGACTATGTGCGTGGAAAAAGCTTCGCAGGGGCGGGGTAGGTACAGGGCAACAAAATAAAAGGTGATTTTAAAGTTACGCCGTCTAAAATCCGTTAACAAAGCGCTATTATTCAGCTACAATGAAAACACTTCAATTCTCATCTACCTCCCGGCTCAAGCCTCAGGAGGGGTCCAATATGTTAGCAGTCGTCAAAGCAAATGAATGAATCTTTCACCCGTTTTCACAGGGCTCCTTTTATAGGGATGGCTAGAGCGCTGTGACAGCTGCCGCCTCCCAACTCAAGATGTCTGCCGTTGGGAGTTTTCCCCTTCGACTCGGTACACAGCCCTAAGATCGTCTGGAACCGACTATGTGCGTGGAAAAGGCTTCGCAGGGGCGGGGTAGGTGCAGGGCAACAAAATAAAAGGTGATTTTAAAATTACGCCGTCTAAAATCCGTTAACAAAGCGCTATTATTCAGCTACAATGAAAACACTTCAATTCTCATCTACCTCCCGGCTCAAGCCTCAGGAGGGGTCCAATATGTTAGCAGTCGTCAAAGCAAATGAATGAATCTCAGACTGCCACCCTCCACTGACACCGGTTTCAGGTTTCAGGATTTTTTATTAACTGTACAATTAATTAAAATCTTTACAGTAAAAATAGAAGATACAGATAACAATAAAATATTCTTTTGCTTGTTTAAAAAAAGGTGTACGTCTGTAGTAGTTAAAAAATTGGTTTAAAAAAGAACCGAATAAGGGAGAAGGGTACAGCACCCCCAGTCTTAGTCCCATTTGATTGGCCTTTCCCAGCCTTGTAGGGGTAGGAATAAGTCTTTACTTTCTTTCATCGGGGGGGCGTATAGGTGGCACTGTCAATAATACTACGTAACAGGTTCACTTCAACTCTGATCCGTTGCATTTGGGGTCAACTTCCTGAATGACGAAATGCTCTTGTTGTGGGTTTTTAGTGCTAGTCTAATTTGGTGAACAAATTTCGCCAGTCTTGCTAGTGTCATAGTGGTGGTGGTTGACAAACACAGGGCTGATGCTTCCGAGCATGTTGTTATGCTCTGATTAAGGCAGATCGGGCGCAGCAGTCGCCGGCGGTCGTTCTTGAAATAAGGACAGCAGCAGAGTAGGTTCAGCCAGGATTCCCTTTTATTTTTTTTATTTTTTTTATTTGAGAGTTCATACCAGTAAATTGCAGTTTCATAAATACATACATAGATACATACATAGATACATAGAGATATACCATCAATAAAAAGAATTATAGGCAGGTTAAGTAACTAAAATACCAATGAATCATTCATTTTGCACTTTTGCTGTCCTCCAGGCTGCTACTGGGGCCCAAAGTCGCATACCCATTTCCCTTGTCTTGGCTCCCTTTAATTCATATAGAGCTTCCTCAATGTTATGGATACCCAACATTCTACACATCCACATTTGAAACGTAGGTGCTTCTATATCCTTCCAAGCTGCACTAATTAAAATCCTAAGGATTGCTACAGAGATAAAAACTAAAGCTTCGGCCTCATTACGCATATTTAGTTTCACATCACATCCAATTATTATCAGGGTTGGGGATAGATTAATTTTGACATCTAGCAGCCCCTCTTGAAACCGCTCTATTTCAGTTGTAATGCTTTTTAGTTTTTCACAGCCATGAAACATGTGTATGATATCAGCTGGACCATTTCCACATCTGGGACAATTGCTATCTGCCGCTTTCCCCCAAGAAAATAATTTTTCCGGCGTATAGTATAGATTGAATAAAGTTTTATAGTGTTGGGCCCTGAGATTCGAAGAACGCAGAACCCTTTTATCCATAGCTAGAGCCTTATCAAGATCTACTTCCGGATCCCTCAATTTTTTGGACCAGGCAGCTTCCATTTTTCCCATATCGTCCATTGATGCTTCAATAAATATTTTATATATATCCCTAATTCTATGGCCCCCCAACTTCAGATACTCGAATAATTCAAATCTCCCTGACAAAGTGATACGTGGCCTAATTGATTTAATTCTATTGACAATCTGTAAGTATTTAAACTCTTGATAACCTTGTAATGAATAGTGTTGCGTAAGTTCTTCAAGTGTTCTACAATGATCTCTAATCATTATTTGCCCCAGCTCCACAATACCCTGACTCTCCCAGTGTCGCCACGCTCCATCCCTCCTAAAGTTTGGAAAGAGTGTTGAGTTCCAGAGTGGTGTGCTATGATGAAAAGTGGGTATATCTAAAACATTTTTAACAGTTTTCCACATATACCATACATCTTTAAGCGTCTTATATCCAAATTCCTTGTAATAACTCCTCAGAGTTCTCCTTAATAAGAGCCCTACAGCTTCACTTCCCACCAATAGCTGAAAAATTGATGGTATCACCGCCTGCCTGAGGGTTGGGCCCCCCGGGTGGAATAGGATTGCCATGTCTATGAGGAGACACGCAAAATGATAGCTCTTTATGTCTGGCAATCCCAGCCCTCCTCTTTCTTGTGGTAGTGACATATATCTGTTTGATCGCCTTGTTTTGCCATATTGCCACAAGAATTTCATGAATATAGCATCAATCTTCTTAATAATCTTCTCATCAATTTTGAATGGGATTGACCTTAATTTATAAAGAACCTTGGGAAACATTGTCATTTTTATAACGTTAGCCCTCCCAATCAACGACAGCTGTAATGAATCCATTCTTTTTATTTCTGTTTCCATCGAATGCATAAGCGGTGTGTAATTATCGTTAATTATTTTACCCGGTTCTGCGTTTATTATTATGCCCAAGTAAACTACAGATTCTACATATCTACCATCCACCTTGGCAATTTTTTTAGAACATAGTACTTGTGTTTTGTCCACATTTAATCGGTAACCCGACACATCTCCAAACCGACCGTTTATATTAACTACTTCCCTCATAGCTGACTCTGGGTCTTTGGTGATAACTGCTAAGTCATCCGCATATGCGAGAAGTTTTGTCTGAAACCCATTAGTTATTACTGGTTTAATTGCCACATTGTTCATTATTTGCGTAATTAAGGGGTCTATATAAAGTGCGAACAGGATTGGTGAACATGGACAGCCCTGTCTCATACCCCTTGTTACGTTGATTTTACCCGATGTTTCACCCATTAATTGTATTCTTGCCATAGGTGATGAATACATGGCCTGAATGGCTTGGCAGAATTTAGGACCGAACCCCCTTGCCTCCAAAACCTTCCAAAGAAAACCCCATCTAACGCGATCAAATGCCTTCTCCGCATCGAGGAGGACCATTGGGACCTCCTCCCCCCTGGCAGCACAGATGTCAAATAAGGTGATAGCTCTCCTAATATGATCTGTGGTACCCCTTCCTGGAATAAACCATGCTGCCAGGGGGAAACCAAGGACGCAATGATCCTCCCCATGCGTGCGGCCATAATTTTTGCATATAGCTTGTTATCGCTATTAATCAGAGATATTGGTCTGTATGAACCTGGGTTAGTCTTTGGTTTTCCTTTTTTATGAAAGATCGCTATGTTAGTTTCTTGCCAGGACTCGGGTATTATGCCTGTATTCATGACGCCTTTGAATAAATCTAAAAGCATCGGTGTTGTTTCCTCCCTTAAGCTTTTGTACAACTCTAACGGTATAGCATCCGGGCCCGCTGCCTTTCCGCTTGCCAGATCCTGCAAGGCTTCCAATACCTCCGACATATTAATATCTTGTTCCAGAGATTCGATGTGGGCCTGTTTTAACTTGCTACCCATGTCTAGCCAACTTATATTAGGAACCTCTACACCTGCCTCCTCCTGATATAGTTCTTGAAAAAATTTCCTGAAAGCCTCCAAAATTTCCCCTGATTTATCATATATTTGGCCCTGATATTCAATTCGTGTCACTATGTTCTTACTAGCCACCTGTCTGATTCGTAGGGCAAGTGCTCTGCCTGCTTGCTCCCCAGTTTCATAGAGGCGTGATCTCTGTGCCTGATAATTTGCTGCCGCCTTTATAGCTAGTTGTTTCTGGATCTCTGCTTTTAGGGAGTTTACTCTATGTAGACTCTCGACAGATTGAACCCCTAGAATTATATCTTGTCTGTGTTGTGTCTCTGCCTCACTCAGCTTTCCCATCAATGCTTCCCTTTCCCTGTTAACCTTTTTCCATACCCGAGTAGTATAGCTTATGGTCTCTCCTCTTAACCCTGCCTTGAAGCTATCCCAAACCACTCCCCTTGATGCACTATACCTGTTAGCATCAAAAAAGGCCTGGGACCATATTTTCATATAATTAATGTAATCCATATCTGCGAATAATTTTTTATCAAATGTCCAAGGCACCTTATATGGTTTATTGATATCCATGATTAAGACTAGTGGATTGTGGTCTTACAAAATTTTAGGAAGCTTGTTTATTTGGACACTCTTCAACTGGGTTGGCGAGATCATGAAATAATCCAGTTTCGAATATTTATTGAAGGGATGCGAAAAATAAGTAAACCCTGGGTCTCCCGTCACTAGATTTCCCCACACATCATCTAAACCATGTGATTGCATCATTGATGTTATCGCTCTAAATACCCTTGGCTTCCTGCCTATGTATGGGCTACCGTCCGAGAAATTAGCTGAGATATTAAAATCCCCACATAATACTATGGGGGTATGCCAGTCAATTAGTTCATTTTCAATGTGACTAAAGACCTCTGACTCATCTGTGTTAGATCCAAATACCGAGCAGATAGTAATACCTAAATTCATTTCGCATATGTCCCATCTGCCTAGCGAATCTGCCTTACACCTTTTGGCCCCCCCTAGTCCCACTTTGCCAATTATGGCCACGCCTTTTATCATGGAGGTCTGGGATGTGCATGACAGCAGTTCATAGCCTTTAAAGTTTAACCAATGTTTTTTTTTCCAGGGTAAGTGGGTCTCTTGTAGACATATTATATCTAGGCTCATCTTATTTAGATATTGTTCAAACTTCCCCCTCTTTTTCCAATCATTTAATCCTCCTATATTAAGATCCAATCCTTAACTTAGGCATGCCTAGTTTTCAAATATTGCCAGTCCATCAGCCTACCCAAGTAACTTGTAACTCCGTAGTCTATTCGAGGGATGACTAGAGCTTGTACAGCAGTTTGGAAGTCTTTGGCCGGGAGGAAGGGTTTAATTTTCCTCAGCGTGTTAATTTGGAAATTAGCTGCTTTTGTGGCTTTGCTGACGTGCTGCTGCATGTCGAGCTTGGCGTCGAGTGTGATGCCTAGGGATTTCGCCGAGTCCACGATGGTAGGTTGGACATTGAGTGCTGTTAGGTTGTTGAGCCAGGTTTGGGTGGTGGAGATTTTCGCCGGAGGTGAGATGAGTAGGAACTCAGTTTTTAGAGCATTCAGTTTGAGGTGATTATCGGCCAGCCAGGATTGGGTGTTAATAAGCGTGGAATTCAGCTGTTTGATATCTTCCGGGGACTGTAACTTTAGGTAGAGTTGTGTGTCATCAGCGTACATATGGAATTGAACATTGGATGCTTGAAGCAAGGTGGCGAGGGGTTCCATAACGAGGTTGAACAGTGTAGGAGAGAGGGTGGATCCTTGTGGAACCCCTAGATCTGCAGGCACAGGTGTAGATAGTACATTGTCGATCTTGAACCTCTGAGACCGGTTGTGAAGGAAAGACGAAAACCATTTGAGAACAGTTCCCGATAGCCCCATCCTAGTACTTAGCAGCTCCAACAAGTTCTCATGTTTGACCGTGTCAAATGCTGACGAGAGATCAAGAAGGATGAGGAGGCAGGACTCATTACGATCCAGAATTTGGAGGGCGTCATCAATTATGTGTGTCATAGCTGTTTCCGTGCTATGTTTCGCTCTGAAACCTGATTGATGAGGGTTGAGGAGGTCAAATTGATCAATGTGTTTTGTTAGTTGGAGTTGGACACATTTCTCCAACAGTTTGGCCAGGGTGGGGATATTGGTGATGGGCCGATAATTGTTTAGGTCAGACGGATCAGCTGTAGGTTTCTTGAGTATAGGCGTGACTTGCCCCACCTTAAGGGAGTCTGGAATGTGTCCTTGTTGCAAAGAGCTGTTAATGATCTTGGTCCAGAGAGGGAGGAGCAAGGGGATAAAGTCTTTTACAGCATTAGCAGGTAGAGGGTCTGTGAGGTGATTAGAGGGCTTCAAAGTGCAGAGCAGTTTGTGTATAGCTTCTTCCGAGTAGGTGTCGAAGTACTGCCAGCATGCCTTGTTTTTAGGTTGAGTGTCAGCCATTCTGGTGTAGTTGGAGTATCGATTTACATCCATGATGAGGTCATTTCTTATGTTGTCAGTCTTATGTTTAAAGAAAGCAGAGAAGGCTTCACAGTGTGGAGTGTCATTTGTTGTGCTATTTGATTGTGTGGGTTGTGCCTTTGTTTGGGTCTTGATTAGCTCGAACAGTTTTCTTGGCCTATTCTTCGCTTGGTCCAACTGGCGGCTGAAGAAGTCCGACTTTGTGCGCTTTATTTTCCTAAAGTAGGCATTTCTCTTGTTCTTGAGCTTTTTGAGATGCAGTGCTGCAGGGTCCGATCTCCAGGTGCGCTCTGCCATTCGCATATTACGCCTTTCGTCATTGAGACTGTCATCATACCAGGGGTTAGAAATTTTGGTGGAGACTCTCTTCAGTTGCAGAGGGGCGACTTCATTGACTATTGTATTCATAGAGTCAAGGTAGTGGTCAGTCAGTGATTGAACATCTGAGGCACCTGAAGGGGGAAGGAGGAGGTTGCCGATGTGGGGAGGTAGGGTGGAGGGGTTAAGATTCTTCAAATCCCTTTTCCATGTTTTGGATTTGATTGGTTGAGTAGGGTTAGGTTTAACTTTTTCGTTGATAAAGAAGGTGATAATGTGGTGATCTGACCAATCGCAGGGTAGAATCGCTTCCAGTTGAATAGCGTTCTCTTTGGCAATGATGAGATCGAGTATCGCGCCTTTGTCGTGTGTTGGTTTATCGCATAATTGGGTGAGGTCAAGCGCATTGAGGAAAGTTTTTAGACTATTCACTGAAGTGTCTTTCTGATCGTTCCAGTGGAGATTGAAGTCACCCAGGTAGACTTGAGTGGTCTGCCGACCGGCGTTGGAAGTGATCAGGTCCATGACTTGTTGGGTGAATATGAGATTGTCACCAGGCGGGTGATAAATGAGATGTAGAGTACATACTTGTTTGCCCTCACTGATGATGTCTAGGCAGAGGAGTTCACAGGAGGAGAGGGAGGGTGAGGTGACTTGAGTAACGGAGAGGTTGCTCTTAACAATGCATGCAATTCCCCCGCCCGTCTTGCCAGGAGACCTGTCCAGCCTAATGATGTGATAATTGGGGGGGACTAGTATGTCCATAATCGGGGTAGAGGCTTCAGTGAGCCACGTTTCCGTTAGAAAGGCTAGGTCTAGCTCCCTATTTGAGACAAGATCCGCGATGTCGGAGGAATGTCTCTGGGCCGATCTGCAGTTTAGTAGGATGCATTTGAGTTTGGGAGAGAGAAGGGTGGTCGAGCTTTCTAGTGTGAGGGGAACTTTCCTGAGGTTGTTAGGGACGGAGCCTCTGTTGTTGAGTGTTGGGAGCCTCAGAGCGTTTGTGGGAATTGTGGGTATGGGGATGTGCGAATTGGAAAAACCTTTTACCGGACCTGATGTGAATGGCACATACACACTAAGGCATACAGGTTCCCCTGGCCAGAGGGTGGAACATTCAGCACCAACAAAATAGAATACACAAGACCACACATTTGGATCAAGTATGTAGGACAAAAGCAATCTAGAAGAGAGGCACTGGTAGAACTGTGGGCTATGTTCAAGTTGGGGCAGACCAACAATCCCGTCTCAGAACATGCAAGTTAGGTATCCGCACTTCCCCCACCGTATGTTGGAGCGGAGGTGCTCTCTCTGATGCCTGCCATCCAAGCCTCTCCTCAAATAGGATACACCAAACCGCCGGTTTTGGGACCCAGAGGGACCCCCAGCGGCCAGTGAGCAACTAGATCTAGAAGACTGGCAAGCCCAGGCAATTCCAGCCTCACCCCAGCTCGGTGCTGGGGTTCCCTGAAGTTCGCCCCCCCCCAATCCATCGCATTTCACACATCAAGCCCCAGCGGCACAGGGAATCCTGCACTCTAACCTGTCCATTAGAGCGCTTTAAGGTGACCAGGAGGTTCATAGTGGTTCTGGACAGTGACACCACTAGTGGGGGTGAGGTGGGGGTGAGGAAGTAGGTCTTAGTCTTCCAGGGTCCAAGACTGGGGGAAGCTGCAGGGTATTCTCCTCTAGGCTATGCCCAGGCAGCAGAAGAGACTACAGAAAATTTGTATGAGGGCAAATTCCTACCAAGAACAACATCGCACAGCACGGACGAAGGAAGCAGCTCAGGTGGGAGTTAGAGGAGAGACGTGAGTTAAGGATGGGAAGAGAGCGAGCTCTCTCCTGTGAGCGCCAGGGGATAACTGAGCAGCACACCGTCTTCGCAGGGAGAGCGGGGCCAGGTCCAGGGCTGTACACGGAGAGGAGACCGAAGTTGAGCCAGAGGAGATGTCCCCATTGGGAACTCCTCACCAGATTGTCAGCGTTGGAGAGGGGCCGATCAGGAAATAAGGTATCAAGGTAGCCTAGTTCAAACAAAGATGTAGGGGAAGGAACCAGTGAATACTGTAAAAACCAGGAAACTCCCAATGCAGAACAAACACTTCACACACACCTTAGTATACATTTCAAAAACCTTATAAGACAACATTAGGACTTTCAAGTCCTTACTTGTGTTCGGAAAACTCAGGGCTGCCATACTTTGTGTTGATCGGAATCCGCACTAGAGTCCATCATTAGGGTGCCTGCAGGAGCCTAGGCCCCACTCTGCTGCTGATCCCCCTGTGCACAGTTTGCTGACCACGCCCAGGGGGGAGAGCAGTCTGACGAGAGGCAGGGTGGCTCCCCCAACAGCACATAAAAGGAGACACCCAGGTCCCTCATTCGGGTCCAGTTGGGATGGATTCCTATTAGGAGATCCAAGACCCCATTCTCTGGCCTTTGGTCCGGGACCAAAATTCCCTCATTGTAGGGGGTCCCAAACGCCTTCAAGTGCCTCCAGGTCAATGGAGGTAATCTTTTAGTTCCAAAATGTATAGGGAGCTAGATTCATCACACACTTGGGCTAATGGTGCCCCCCCCCCATAAAACTCCGACCATTCACAAACCACTGCATGGTGCCAAGTCATTATGGAGCTCAGAACAATCAATCATCCAAGTCTGTTACCCACATCAGGCAAAATCTGACGTAGTTTGGACCTTGCACCAGACTCTCCATTGAGCAATATCCTACCTCCTCCTTTTCCTCAAATTTCTCAAAACATGCAAAGGGAGATGGGGTGCCAGAAAGGAGAAGGTCTGCAAAAATCCTTCACAGCTCTGTGTGAGGTACTCCGAAATAGGCTCACCATCGTACCAGGCCTAGTGACCAAGTTGACAACACCCAAGGCCTTACACACACTGTCTAGGGTAGCAGTAATCCCAGTCTCAGACACCGCCACAGCAGAAACATATGGGGGCTGGGGGACAGCTCTCCGGCCCCTTGCGGTAAACAACAATGGAAATGACGAAATCACTCGAACCTAGGGAAGCACCCAAAAGAACCTGCAAATATGAACTCCAAAACTAGCCTAAAAGATATCTCTAGAAAAAGGGCGTGACCAGGATACCCAATGCCACTAGGGAGAGTCACACTGCATGGTATGTGCCGAAGCCAGAGGGACAGAGTCATGACCTCAGAGCTCGTGCATGCATTAACAAGCACTCAAGCATGACACACCTCCTCTTCCACATCACCCACCCACTCATAGGTCAAAGGAGAACACCCCCTTCAATAAAATTACCTTCGTAAGGTAGGAGGCTAGAAGACTGATGACACCCATAACAAGCAGCTAAACAAACAAGATCACTTGCTTACTAAAATGTCCCTTCCCACTGTGGGGACAGGGGAACGACGGTGACTCATTGACAAAGATCCAGTGGACCCATGAATAACCAGTCACTGCTGCTTTTTTAAATAATTACCACAATTGGGGCCACCTTCAGGTGCCCCAATAAAATGGCACGCAGAAAAATAAAAAAGAGAGCAAAACCCCAAAAAGGAATGGCATAGGAAACCCCAAGGTTGATTTATGGTGATACATAAGGATGCATGATTTTCCAAACTAATCCACAAATAACAGCTCTTATCCAGCAGGTCTGCAGTCGAGCCACAAGTTTTTTTATGGGCATTTGGTAACAAACTCTTTTTAGCACTTTCACGAATGCAAAAGAAACCCCCGCTCGCCAGAAGACTACAGATGTCTCCTCCGAAAATCGTTCCAAGACCTGCAGTGTTTCAAAAGTTATGTATTACTGTACCTTTGTATACTCTCTGTTTAGTTTGGGTGTGACCGCATCCATCTGTAGCCAGAAATCTGTCTAGTCAAATGGAGTCTATCAGAATATCTTTAGAGCGCTTGCGCATGTGCCTCCCTCACTCCACTTTCAATTACACTGAGCCCAACGCTAGTATTTCACACGCACTACCCAGCGCCCTCTTACGCAACACCTGGTATCAGCACATGACCACCAGGGGCGCTCAGACATCTGCCCAGTCATGTTATGTATGCTTACTAATACCACATGCAGTAGGAGCAGACAGACTTTATTTATCTCAAGAGTAAGCTACTGAAAGAGCCAAATGCCTCCTCCACCTGTACCTAACTAGGATTAGGGCCAAGATACAACCCAACCGAGTAGAACCCCATAGAGTAGTAGTAAATGTAACTCAATACAAGACCAATCACACTATTCTGTACCTTTACACCAAGCCTAGCGAAATACAGAGCTAGATAGGATGCACAGGCAGGCACTGTATCAGTGATACTGTTTAGACAGAGACTTTCCAGAAAAAAAGATTCTTTAAGGTAGCAAGCCACCACAGAAGTGCACAAACACGTCCGCTCCTACTTCCGTCTGTAGTCCCAGGGTTGCCCTTAGTGTGTCTGGTGCAGTCTTCATCAATATAAAAATGGACGCCAGACATGGAGTTCCAGTGTAGGGCCAACCACCTCGATGATACAAAGGGATATGAGTCACGTAGGGAAGGGTTAAATTCCAGCATAGATAACCCCTGTCAGGAAATATGGGACACTGAAATAGATAGATACATGTGGTAAGAGGGAAAGGGGCAGCTCCTAATTGTACAGAAATGTACACTATATTCCTTGTGTTTCAGAGGCAAAGGAACAATTCCCCTCGGCATGAATGAGAACTGCGGAGCACATACTGGACACGCAATGAGGTACCTCCATGCTGATGGACCTATACTGGCAATGTGGGGAATTTGCATACGCTCAGCTTGTTACTGGATGGTGTGGCCTTTGCTTCCTCGTCACCACACATTCCCATACCTGGTCATCCTTGGAGAAAACCTGTCAGAGTTGTACCAACGTCCTCTACAGAATAAAACAACTCTATTGCTTCAGGCTTGAGAAAAAAGAACTGCCGATTATTTTGGTTGGGCTCATTACAAGGACATTCTGAAAGAATTCAGACTGTTTACTGACACACAATGGAATGCAGAAGGGTCTGTACCCTTTTTCACTGTGCAGACAAAATCAAACGCCTGCTGGTTACAATTAACCAGGTGGGAGCTGCTGAAAATTAGCAGTACTGAGCTGTGTCTTTATGCAATCAAGAAAGAAGTAAGAGCCACCTGCCTCATAGTGATGCAACACCGAGATGTATTGGACTTTATAACCGCAATGGAGGTAGGGTTGGGTGCCAATATTGGTGTGTCCTTACGTACTTTCATCCCAGGCAATGACATGGATAACGGGACGCTCACTCTTGCCATCCAAACACTGCATCAATTGCAAATGGACATACGTAAGGAGGGAGGTGCCCCAAGGCAGAAATGGTATGACGGCTGGTTTGCCTGGCTTCCCTGATGCGGGACTGTGTACATCATTGCTGCCGGTTCCCATTCTTGTACTGTTTTTGTGTTGTTTCCTACAATTGGGGGTTTCCTGCTAAAAAAAACACAGTTCTCAAATTGGGTAGGATGCAAATAACTGGAGAAGTAGTAATAGTCGAAACTAAAACACAACAAGCCCCCCCTTGTTGTGTCAGGCTGTCCCTGAATCCTGGTAGTTCGAATGAAGAGTTAACGCTACTGTAACTGTGAATTCTGTTCCACTGGAGTATGGCTTTCAGATTGTCCAGAAGAATTTATACCAGGGAGAAATACTGCTGATTCCTTGATACGTGTTCATTCGACCCACCAGGATTCATGGACAGCCACATTTCTTCCCCACAGAACCTTACCATCTTCTCTCCCCCTTTTTCTCCCCCTTTTTCTCCTTGTTTCGGGCTCCTCTTTATCTTATGGGTCCCGATGATGGTCCCCCATATCCATGAAAGAATACCATGTAGGTGTTTATACAAGGTACTCTTCAAAAGGCACGTGACTGGAAAATTTCAAGATCGTGAACCGTAGACTGTAATGAAGTGTGACTTTCTTCATTCACCTGAACACCCAGACACCAATTTCTGCGTTCCAGTGAAAAAAGATCGAAAAAGTCCAAAACATCCTTACCTTATTAAGATTTGGACTAAGATCAACATCAACAGTGTTCGTGAAATGCTTGACATTGCTCATTCATCATGGGTTTTTTTCTCAAGATTTTTTACGAGATGACTTACTTCGAAATTTAAGCAACCTAGACTCTATTACTCCTCCAATACTCAATTGCTAAATGAGGATCAGTTTGTTTTACTAACATGCCATTAAAATATGTATTTGTGACATTAGTCGTTCCAATCGAATTTAACCGATTCAAAAGACTTTGTTTCTGTCATTACAGACCATAAAAAGTAAACAATACAAGTAGTAAAAAAAAAATTTAATTTTTTTGGGGAATTATGTCAATTAACTGTATATCACCAATGGAAAATGAGTAATACAATTATACATTGTTATTGAGTTTTAAATTGTAAGAACAGCTACAAACATTTAAAAATAGCTCTTTTTAAAAAAAAAAAAATAATGGTAAAATACGCATCAGTGCTCAGTGGAGGAGATTATTGCCTTTAATGATAAACTTAAGAATCCCTTTTGACTCTGCCACATTGAATTTTAAAAAAGGGACACTGCAAACACAATGGGTGGGTGTGTGTCAGTTCGTAAAATTCTGAATGCCTCTAAACATTGATTACACCCTAGATTTCTACAAAAAGGTACGAGCCAACTCAGTCTAGCCTTATTATAGCCTGGGCGTAAAAAGAAAACATGGATAACCGTCTCATCTAAACAGGTACAAGCGAGGCATTCAAGAGGAGGCACTTTCTGCCATTTGTTGATGAGAGCAAGCAATGGCAATGTTCCTGTTCTAAACTGGATAGACCGCTTCCTTGCCAAATTGGGTTGAATGACATCTAAGAATGGCTCTATAAAATAGTCAGTTTTAAAATTTTAAAAATCAACTGTTAAAGGACCAAGACTGGAATTCCCCTGGATGTCAGCAAGCTTAGCAGATCGGTAGGCTCTTACCAATCCTAGACGTGAGATTGTCAGACACGCCTCCTCGGGATTGCTCCACAAATCGGGATACCAATCCTAAGTGATGCGTTTTTTATGTATAAAATCCATGGTAGGTTAGCTACCCCCAGGAACCCCATTATCCCCTTTAGCTCTAACTGGTAATCTGCTAGCTCCGGGGTCACCCACAGCATTCGCCAAAAAGTTAGTGGCCTCAACATGAACTCATCTGCGATAGGTCTAATGCCTAAATCTAGATGTAATGGTATAAAGGGTGAGCTCAGCGGTACGCCCAACAACTGTCTCATGAATCTGTTCTCTATCCTTGACAAGCCAACAGTGGTACGATGACCCCAAAATTCAGCTCCATACATTACGGCACTCCTAACTTGTACCTGGTAAATCTCAACCACAGGACTAGGCGGTACATGAGAGGAGTTCCTATAGGTTATTAGAAGTCCCCCCCACCGTCTGGGCAAGCGTAAGACCTGCCTTGGCTAATTGCGGTCCCCATTCAAATGATTCAGACAGCGTGGTGCCCAGATAATCAAAAACTGACACCCTCTCTAGTAGGGTGCCGTTTTAAGAGGGGTTTGGGCGCAATGTTTTTGCTGGATTAAATACCATGAATTTGTTTTTGGCTGTGTTGATCTCCAGCCCCCTGTTTTTGCAGAATAATGCAAAGCTGTCTAATTTCTGCTATGTGCCCATAGGGGACTTCGATAACAGCAAAGTGTCATCAGCAAACATCATTGCTGGGACCTTACCATGCACCAACTTAGGGGCATTGTTATCCGGTACCTCACCAGTGCATTAACAAAGAGGCAAAACAGGGTTGGGGCTAACACGCACCCCTGTCTTTCACCTCTATCAACTGGGAAATGAGGGGTCAATTCCCCATGTTTCCCATGTCTAACTTGGGCAAAGTTACTTGTGCGGAGGCGAATGATCAAAGACAATAGGTAAGGGGGGATTCCTAGTTGTTCAAGGAATTCCCAAAGTGTGGCACGGGGGACCAGATCAAAAGCCGATTTCAGATCAACGAATATCAGGTATATTTATTTTATTTTATTTTTATTTATTTCATTTGTATAGCGCTACAGCTACCCAACAAAGGGTTTCCCGGCGCTAATGATCCAGTGCTTTGATTGGTTCAGGTTCTAGATGTTAAACAGCCAGGTTTTTAAGGCCTTCCTGAATTTCATATGGTTGGTTTCCTGCCTAAGTGTCACCGGAAGTTTGTTCCAAAGTGAAGGTCCGAGATATGAAAAAGATTTGCCGGCCATTCTCGCCAGCCTGATTTTAGGAATCACAAAGTGGTTGGCTGTGGCTGAGCGAAGGGTTCGGGATGGGCGGTAGGGATGTATTAGATTTTGTAGGTACTTGGGTGCATTGTTGGTTGAAATCCTGTGCATAATGCATAAAGATTTGAATTTTACCCGGTTCTCGATTTTCAGCCAGTGCAATTCGCGGATGTACTTGGTGGTAGGTGTGGAGATGGGAATTTTCCACAGTAATCTTGCGGCGGCATTTTGCACTGTCTGTAGTCGTCGGGTTGTGGCCTTATTGGCCCCCAAGTATAGCACGTTGGCATAGTCAAGCCTGGAAGTTATTAGAGCGTTGATGACTGTTTTTTGGGTATTTTTGGGCAGCATCCAACAGATTTTTTTCAACCACTTTAAAATCGCGAAGCATGTAGCTGACGTCTTCGCAGCTTGCTGATTGAGATTAAGTGATTCATCTATGATGACTCCGAGGTTGCGTGCTGATTTGACTGGAACCGGGGGGATACCCATTACGTCTGGCCAGTGTTGAGGTCCCCAGAGCTCTTTGTTCTTACCCAGAACAAGTAACTCTGTTTTCTCGCCATTGAGTTTGAGAACATTTTTTCTCATCCACTCTGCGATGTTGGTTAAACCGAGTTTTAATGACGAGATGTTGTTGGAGTCAGTGGATGATAGAGAGAAAATAAGCTGAGAATCGTCAGCGTAGGAGAACATAAGTAATCCAGTCTCTTCTATCATTTTGGCCAGCGGGCTCATGTAAATATTAAAAAGCAGTGGGCTCAGTATGGAGCCCTGAGGCACTCCATGTTTAAGGGTCATAGTGTCTGAGCAGGCGGATTGGGAGAAAACTTGGAAAGTGCGCTGTTCCAGTAGAGATTTAATCCAATTGCAAGCAGCGCCCCTAATACCAATGGCGTGGAGTGTTTGCTCAAGTACAGCATGTGACACAGTATCAAATGCTGCACTGAGATCGAGTAACAGCAAGGCAACCGTTTCTCCGCGATCCAACATTAGACGAATGTTCTCAGTGACGCCTAACAAGGTCGTCTCTGTGGAGAATCCTGTACGGAATCCTGACTGGTGAAGGGGTAATAGATCATGGGTAGTAATGAAATCAGTAAGGACTCTGTGAACGTGTTTTTCTAATATTTTCGCAAAGGTTGGTAGCAGGGAGATAGGTCTAAAGTTGGATGGTAAATTGGGATCTGTTCCTGCTTTTTTCAGCAATGGGTGAATCATCGCATGTTTCCACTCATTCGGTACGATTTCGTCCTGTAAGGATTTATTAAGAAGATTAGTGATTGTTTCTAGGGCCCCATTATTGAGTTTTTTCAGGACCGAGCATGGTAGTGGATCATTAGGTGAGCCTGATTTGATGGAATTTAATAGTTTACGAACCAGGTCTAAGTCAAGCAGCGGCCAGTTGTTTAGAATAGCTGGAGGTGCTACATCACAGGGGGATATGCGGGAGGATAAAGCTGTATTAGCAAGAATAATGGGGGCTGAAGTATTGGTTTCAGAGCTAATATCAGTGGAAAGCAGAATCACCTTAGTCTTGGCTATGTCCTTTGTGATTTGTTCTATACCCTGATGTATCTTATCCACTTTTTCTACAAAGAAGGCTGCAAGAGAGTCACATTGTGATTTATTAAGGTCTGGGGGAGATTGTAAGGTGAGGGAACCAGCTAGCTCTCTTACAGTTTTAAAAAGTGTTTTGGACTGGCATAGGGCTTCAGTAATTTTTGTGCAGGCATGTTCAGCTTTGGCTTTGGCACATAGCCTCTGGTAGTTTGAGAGTTTATTTTTGTAGGCTATTTTGGCATCAGGACAGTAGGTTTTCCTCCATTGCCGTTCTGCAGTTTTGCAGGTGCTTTTTTCCTGTTTCAAGGTCTCAGTGAACCAAGGGGCAGGGGGGCGGTGTGAGTTTTGTTTTAATTTAGTTTTAGGCAGAACGGAATCAATAGCTTCTATAAGCCAAGTTTGGACAGATGTTGAGAACTCTTGTACTGTTGATTTTGTACAGGGGAGATGGCCTTCAAGAAAGGAATTGAGGTTATCTATATCAAGCTTTTTCCATTTCCTGACCAGTTGCGTAGGTACTGATGTTTTATCCCTGTTAGAGAATTTCACATGAAGGGAAAATTTAATCAGGAAATGGTCAGACCAGGGCACTGGAAGGGCAGTGTGTGTAGATATGTCATTTAAGTTGGAAAAGATGGGATCCAACAAATGACCTGCTCTGTGTGTAGGGCCGAAATTCTTTAAGGTCAGATTAAGGGATGCTAAATCCGTTTTAAAATCATTAGCTATTGAGCACTCAACTTTCTCCAAGTGTAAATTCGTGTCCCCTAGAATGGTGAAGCTGGCCATTTTCATGACTAGAGGTCCAATAAGTTCAACAAGGTTAGGTATCCATTTAGAGGCGGTTCCTGGCGACCTATAAATAAGTGCTCCCGAAAAAGTGAAATTAGGTGTAAGTGAAAGTTTTAAAATTGCGCCTTCACAACCCTCACATGGGAGTTTATTGAATTCGCAGTTGTAACAGTTTTTAAAGATAATTGCTATTCCTCCTCCTGGTTGCTTTTCACGGTCAAGTCTAACAATGGCATAAGTTTCAGGGAGTGCCATAGCTAGGTCAGGGCCAGAGCTATCTTGAAGCCACGTTTCCGTTAAAAACACAGCATCTGGAGCCTCATCCAAGAGTAAATTAAAAATTTCCGTTTTATGCTTAGGTAATGAACGGCAGTTAATACTAAAGAAAAAGAACGATTCTGAACTCGTCTTAGTATTATTTGTAGGTTTTCTGACCTGTAAGGCTTTTATTACTGCGTGGTCAGTGGACAATTGGCAACATTGGCATGTAGCTTTCTCTAGATCAGGTTCTATTATCTTGCATAAAGGATGACGTATGGGTCGTAGGGAAAGTAGAAAATCTGGTGAATATTTTAGGCGTGGAGAGCCAGTTGTATCAGTTAGTGCAATGATTATAGAGGGGCAATCTACGTATCCCTTGGTACCTGATGGAGATGGCGCCATGTGTCGGGGCACGTCCGGAGCACGTCCGAGGCGCAGACGGGCTGACTCTGGCGCTGGCGAGGCGCTTCCGCTATACGCGTCCGCTAACGCGGAGAATATCCGTTTCCTTTTATAGGGATGGCTAGAGCGCTGTGACAGCTGCCGCCTCCCAACTCAAGATGTCTGCCGTTGGGAGTTTTCCCCTTCGACTCGGTACACAGCCCTAAGATCGGCTGGAACCGACTATGTGCGTGGAAAAGGCTTCGCAGGGGCGGGGTAGGTGCAGGGCAACAAAATAAAAGGTGATTTTAAAATTACGCCGTCTAAAATCCGTTAACAAAGCGCTATTATTCAGCTACAATGAAAACACTTCAATTCTCATCTACCTCCCGGCTCAAGCCTCAGGAGGGGTCCAATATGTTGGCAGTCGTCAAAGCAAATGAATGAATCTTTCACCCATTTTCACAGGGCTCCTTTTATGGGGATGGCTAGAGCGCTGTGACAGCTGCCGCCTCCCAACTCAAGATGTCTGCCGTTGGGAGTTTTCCCCTTCGACTCGGTACACAGCCCTAAGATCAGCTGGAACCGACTATGTGCGTGGAAAAAGCTTCGCAGGGGCGGGGTAGGTACAGGGCAACAAAATAAAAGGTGATTTTAAAGTTACGCCGTCTAAAATCCGTTAACAAAGCGCTATTATTCAGCTACAATGAAAACACTTCAATTCTCATCTACCTCCCGGCTCAAGCCTCAGGAGGGGTCCAATATGTTAGCAGTCGTCAAAGCAAATGAATGAATCTTTCACCCGTTTTCACAGGGCTCCTTTTATAGGGATGGCTAGAGCGCTGTGACAGCTGCCGCCTCCCAAGTCAAGATGTCTGCCGTTGGGAGTTTTCCCCTTCGACTCGGTACACAGCCCTAAGATCGTCTGGAACCGACTATGTGCGTGGAAAAGGCTTCGCAGGGGCGGGGTAGGTGCAGGGCAACAAAATAAAAGGTGATTTTAAAATTACGCCGTCTAAAATCCGTTAACAAAGCGCTATTATTCAGCTACAATGAAAACACTTCAATTCTCATCTACCTCCCGGCTCAAGCCTCAGGAGGGGTCCAATATGTTAGCAGTCGTCAAAGCAAATGAATGAATCTCAGACTGCCACCCTCCACTGACACCGGTTTCAGGTTTCAGGATTTTTTATTAACTGTACAATTAATTAAAATCTTTACAGTAAAAATAGAAGATACAGATAACAATAAAAAATTCTTTTGCTTGTTTAAAAAAAGGTGTACGTCTGTAGTAGTTAAAAAATTGGTTTAAAAAAGAACCGAATAAGGGAGAAGGGTACAGCACCCCCAGTCTTAGTCCCATTTGATTGGCCTTTCCCAGCCTTGTAGGGGTAGGAATAAGTCTTTACTTTCTTTCATCGGGGGGGCGTATAGGTGGCACTGTCAATAATACTACGTAACAGGTTCACTTCAACTCTGATCCGTTGCATTTGGGGTCAACTTCCTGAATGACGAAATGCTCTTGTTGTGGGTTTTTAGTGCTAGTCTAATTTGGTGAACAAATTTCGCCAGTCTTGCTAGTGTCATAGTGGTGGTGGTTGACAAACACAGGGCTGATGCTTCCGAGCATGTTGTTATGCTCTGATTAAGGCAGATCGGGCGCAGCAGTCGCCGGCGGTCGTTCTTGAAATAAGGACAGCAGCAGAGTAGGTTCAGCCAGGATTCCCTTTTATTTTTTTTATTTTTTTTATTTGAGAGTTCATACCAGTAAATTGCAGTTTCATAAATACATACATAGATACATACATAGATACATAGAGATATACCATCAATAAAAAGAATTATAGGCAGGTTAAGTAACTAAAATACCAATGAATCATTCATTTTGCACTTTTGCTGTCCTCCAGGCTGCTACTGGGGCCCAAAGTCGCATACCCATTTCCCTTGTCTTGGCTCCCTTTAATTCATATAGAGCTTCCTCAATGTTATGGATACCCAACATTCTACACATCCACATTTGAAACGTAGGTGCTTCTATATCCTTCCAAGCTGCACTAATTAAAATCCTAAGGATTGCTACAGAGATAAAAACTAAAGCTTCGGCCTCATTACGCATATTTAGTTTCACATCACATCCAATTATTATCAGGGTTGGGGATAGATTAATTTTGACATCTAGCAGCCCCTCTTGAAACCGCTCTATTTCAGTTGTAATGCTTTTTAGTTTTTCACAGCCATGAAACATGTGTATGATATCAGCTGGACCATTTCCACATCTGGGACAATTGCTATCTGCCGCTTTCCCCCAAGAAAATAATTTTTCCGGCGTATAGTATAGATTGAATAAAGTTTTATAGTGTTGGGCCCTGAGATTCGAAGAACGCAGAACCCTTTTATCCATAGCTAGAGCCTTATCAAGATCTACTTCCGGATCCCTCAATTTTTTGGACCAGGCAGCTTCCATTTTTCCCATATCGTCCATTGATGCTTCAATAAATATTTTATATATATCCCTAATTCTATGGCCCCCCAACTTCAGATACTCGAATAATTCAAATCTCCCTGACAAAGTGATACGTGGCCTAATTGATTTAATTCTATTGACAATCTGTAAGTATTTAAACTCTTGATAACCTTGTAATGAATAGTGTTGCGTAAGTTCTTCAAGTGTTCTACAATGATCTCTAATCATTATTTGCCCCAGCTCCACAATACCCTGACTCTCCCAGTGTCGCCACGCTCCATCCCTCCTAAAGTTTGGAAAGAGTGTTGAGTTCCAGAGTGGTGTGCTATGATGAAAAGTGGGTATATCTAAAACATTTTTAACAGTTTTCCACATATACCATACATCTTTAAGCGTCTTATATCCAAATTCCTTGTAATAACTCCTCAGAGTTCTCCTTAATAAGAGCCCTACAGCTTCACTTCCCACCAATAGCTGAAAAATTGATGGTATCACCGCCTGCCTGAGGGTTGGGCCCCCCGGGTGGAATAGGATTGCCATGTCTATGAGGAGACACGCAAAATGATAGCTCTTTATGTCTGGCAATCCCAGCCCTCCTCTTTCTTGTGGTAGTGACATATATCTGTTTGATCGCCTTGTTTTGCCATATTGCCACAAGAATTTCATGAATATAGCATCAATCTTCTTAATAATCTTCTCATCAATTTTGAATGGGATTGACCTTAATTTATAAAGAACCTTGGGAAACATTGTCATTTTTATAACGTTAGCCCTCCCAATCAACGACAGCTGTAATGAATCCATTCTTTTTATTTCTGTTTCCATCGAATGCATAAGCGGTGTGTAATTATCGTTAATTATTTTACCCGGTTCTGCGTTTATTATTATGCCCAAGTAAACTACAGATTCTACATATCTACCATCCACCTTGGCAATTTTTTTAGAACATAGTACTTGTGTTTTGTCCACATTTAATCGGTAACCCGACACATCTCCAAACCGACCGTTTATATTAACTACTTCCCTCATAGCTGACTCTGGGTCTTTGGTGATAACTGCTAAGTCATCCGCATATGCGAGAAGTTTTGTCTGAAACCCATTAGTTATTACTGGTTTAATTGCCACATTGTTCATTATTTGCGTAATTAAGGGGTCTATATAAAGTGCGAACAGGATTGGTGAACATGGACAGCCCTGTCTCATACCCCTTGTTACGTTGATTTTACCCGATGTTTCACCCATTAATTGTATTCTTGCCATAGGTGATGAATACATGGCCTGAATGGCTTGGCAGAATTTAGGACCGAACCCCCTTGCCTCCAAAACCTTCCAAAGAAAACCCCATCTAACGCGATCAAATGCCTTCTCCGCATCGAGGAGGACCATTGGGACCTCCTCCCCCCTGGCAGCACAGATGTCAAATAAGGTGATAGCTCTCCTAATATGATCTGTGGTACCCCTTCCTGGAATAAACCATGCTGCCAGGGGGAAACCAAGGACGCAATGATCCTCCCCATGCGTGCGGCCATAATTTTTGCATATAGCTTGTTATCGCTATTAATCAGAGATATTGGTCTGTATGAACCTGGGTTAGTCTTTGGTTTTCCTTTTTTATGAAAGATCGCTATGTTAGTTTCTTGCCAGGACTCGGGTATTATGCCTGTATTCATGACGCCTTTGAATAAATCTAAAACCATCGGTGTTGTTTCCTCCCTTAAGCTTTTGTACAACTCTAACGGTATAGCATCCGGGCCCGCTGCCTTTCCGCTTGCCAGATCCTGCAAGGCTTCCAATACCTCCGACATATTAATATCTTGTTCCAGAGATTCGATGTGGGCCTGTTTTAACTTGCTACCCATGTCTAGCCAACTTATATTAGGAACCTCTACACCTGCCTCCTCCTGATATAGTTCTTGAAAAAATTTCCTGAAAGCCTCCAAAATTTCCCCTGATTTATCATATATTTGGCCCTGATATTCAATTCGTGTCACTATGTTCTTACTAGCCACCTGTCTGATTCGTAGGGCAAGTGCTCTGCCTGCTTGCTCCCCAGTTTCATAGAGGCGTGATCTCTGTGCCTGATAATTTGCTGCCGCCTTTATAGCTAGTTGTTTCTGGATCTCTGCTTTTAGGGAGTTTACTCTATGTAGACTCTCGACAGATTGAACCCCTAGAATTATATCTTGTCTGTGTTGTGTCTCTGCCTCACTCAGCTTTCCCATCAATGCTTCCCTTTCCCTGTTAACCTTTTTCCATACCCGAGTAGTATAGCTTATGGTCTCTCCTCTTAACCCTGCCTTGAAGCTATCCCAAACCACTCCCCTTGATGCACTATACCTGTTAGCATCAAAAAAGGCCTGGGACCATATTTTCATATAATTAATGTAATCCATATCTGCGAATAATTTTTTATCAAATGTCCAAGGCACCTTATATGGTTTATTGATATCCATGATTAAGACTAGTGGATTGTGGTCTTACAAAATTTTAGGAAGCTTGTTTATTTGGACACTCTTCAACTGGGTTGGCGAGATCATGAAATAATCCAGTTTCGAATATTTATTGAAGGGATGCGAAAAATAAGTAAACCCTGGGTCTCCCGTCACTAGATTTCCCCACACATCATCTAAACCATGTGATTGCATCATTGATGTTATCGCTCTAAATACCCTTGGCTTCCTGCCTATGTATGGGCTACCGTCCGAGAAATTAGCTGAGATATTAAAATCCCCACATAATACTATGGGGGTATGCCAGTCAATTAGTTCATTTTCAATGTGACTAAAGACCTCTGACTCAGCTGTGTTAGATCCAAATACCGAGCAGATAGTAATACCTAAATTCATTTCGCATATGTCCCATCTGCCTAGCGAATCTGCCTTACACCTTTTGGCCCCCCCTAGTCCCACTTTGCCAATTATGGCCACGCCTTTTATCATGGAGGTCTGGGATGTGCATGACAGCAGTTCATAGCCTTTAAAGTTTAACCAATGTTTTTTTTTCCAGGGTAAGTGGGTCTCTTGTAGACATATTATATCTAGGCTCATCTTATTTAGATATTGTTCAAACTTCCCCCTCTTTTTCCAATCATTTAATCCTCCTATATTAAGATCCAATCCTTAACTTAGGCATGCCTAGTTTTCAAATATTGCCAGTCCATCAGCCTACCCAAGTAACTTGTAACTAGTAACTAGTACATACATAATATCCATGATTGGAACATGATGGGAACATATCCTTAGTTTCAAATTTACACTTACGTTCATGATCACATTACCAGTACGAACTCTCTTCAATTTTTTGATTTCTCCCCCCTCACCCGCCACCCAGCCCCCCTTCCCACCCTCCCTGCCCCACCCCCTGACCCTCCCTCCTCCTGCCACCCTTTGAGGCAACCTGGGTTTAGACTCACCCAGTTGTTGGTGGCCGTGCGGTCCGTGCGCCTGGGCTTGCCCCCCTGACCTGATACTATTCCATCCTAGAAAATGTCAACCGTATAACAATTACTAATAGTTTGTCAGCACTAGATTCCCACTTCTATTTATTTGCCATTATCTTGTTTCGCTCTCTCTTCAACCTCTTTAAGATAGGCCTCCGCCTGGATTTCGCTTACAAAGCTCCTCGTTGAGCCTTTGTAGATTATTTTTAGGCGCGCTGGATTTTGCAGATAAACCGTTGCTCCTAGCATTTCAAAAGGGGCAAAAAGTTGTCGCATTCGCCATTGTCTTTCTACAGTTGCATGCCCGAAGTCTGGTCTTACAAAAAACTTGAAACCCCTATATTCTCTTTTAGCCGTTGGCCTTGCCAAGTTATATATAATGTCACGTACCAGAAAGTTTCCAAAGTTGACTAGAAATGCTCTAGGGTATTGTGGAGATTTCTCTGAGCGTTTTGGTAATGAGAGAGGGAAGCGATGTGCTCGGCATACTTCTCTGTCCATTTCCCAGGAGTTGAGTTCCGGGAAAGACGATTTTAGCAGGTTGGTCATGAAGCTTCTTGAATCACTTCCTTCCGAGCCCTCTGGAATCCCAAGAAATCGAAGATTATTTCTTCTTCCTCGATTTTCTTGGTCTTCCACCTTTGTCATTAGGTCCTTAATTATTCCTTCATGCTCCTTTGCTTGAAGTTGTAGTTTACCGACATCTGTTTCCAGATTTTCCGCACAGACTTCTACCGAGCACATTCTGTCAGAGATCTCCAAACACGTACTGCCAACTTTATTGATAGCACCTTCCAATTTTTGGATAGCGACATGGTTCCTTTGGCTATCCTTCTTTACATCCTGATGAAAGGTTGTTATTGATTCGAGGACTTCACTTAGTAAGGGCTCTCTATGCTTCATCTGCTCGTCTTCATCCGGGATGTCTGAGATATTCTTGTTTCTTTCAGATTCGGCGTTTTTATTTTTGATGGGGGCTTTTGCGTGAGAGTTTAGTTCTCACTATGGTATGTTCGGGGTTGCTCCCAGGATCAGTTGTTTCATCATTAATTATTTTTAAGTGCCTTTTATGACTACTTCTTTTTTTCCCCAGTTTCTTTGTTTGTGTGTTGTCGTTTGTAGGAGCATTTTTAGTTCCAATATCTGTTGAAGAAGGTACTTTCTTGACCTGTTCCTCTTGTTGGGATCCTCGCCAGGATCACTCTCTTCACTGGATTTGCTGTATTCGCTGGAAATTGATACTCCCGTCTCCTAGATCTCTGACTTCTGCTGAAGCATGTCCTTCCGTCGCTGGGTTTATATTCGAGACTTCTACTAAAGTGTGCCCTTTCATCACCGGGCTTATGTTCGAAAATGCGTCTATGTTGGGGCCCGATCTGCTTTCTTCCCTCATATTGGCCCGTTCTAGATGCTCTACTGGAGGTGCTGCTTGAGCTGCGGCATAGATGGCCTTATTTTGCACGCCTTCTTAATCCATTGTGATTAATACGGTTTCATTAGAAAGGCAGGATTCCCTTTTATATGTACATAGCCTACAGGATGTAGAGTCCTCTCTTTGGGCCCAAGCGGGGTCGAAATCTACTATCCCGAGTGTGATCAGCCTCATGGTTAGTATTTTGGTTCGGGCCTGTGTTGAAATAGCCTCGCTTAGATATGGTTGTGCTTTGTCCACTGAGTATGACTTGTTTAGCGGTTCCACAGTAGAGCTTCGACGAAGGGAGTTGTAATAGAGTTCGAAGGAGATTTCATATACTTGTTTGTTAATGGCTCTCTTCCAAACATTCAGCGGGATATCCTGCCGCGCGAGATTTTCTTCCACTAATTTAAGAGCTTTGGTTGCTTTTACCAGCCTAGTGTGACATGTCGATACTGGGTCTTCAAAAATAGATCTCAAGTGCTGTTTTAAGGAGTTAGCCGGGGCCTTTAATACCCTTAGATATAACTTGATAAGCTCCCCCTGGTTGATCACATCTGGCCTTGCTAGGCCATGCTCCAGTCTCAGCCTGGTTCTTCTTGCAGACCTTGGTATATGTAACACCGACTTGTAAGCCTTGACTTGGGCGGAGTTGAGAAGGACGTCCAGCTTCCCAGGGATGGCCAAGTGTCCGTAGGAGATTGCAGGAAGAATCTTTGCTCTTAAAGCTATCAGTATTGGACTTGCAGAGGGGCTGATGGGGTTCTGGCTTAGTTGTCTTAGCAAATGTGTTACCTTGTTGGCTTTCGAGGCCAACTGATTGAGGTGGATATTTGCTTTGGCCCGTTCCGAGAACCAGACCCCCAGGTAGTTATAAGAGGCCATAGAGTGAAATTGAGCATTTCCCAGCTGCCACTGTGCTTGCCGTTTCTGATGGTAGTATCCGAAGATAATCACCTTAGTTTTCCCTTTGATGACTGTCAGGCTATTGGCGGTGTTAAAGCTGTTTAGGGCTGTTGAAGCTCTTTTTAGGCCAATCTTCGTGTGATCCATTATGGCTGTATCATCGGCATACTGTAAAACTGGTAGCCTCAGTCTTCCTAGTCTGGGGTCTTCTAGACTGGCGCCTTTTAGGGACTCACCCAAATCCGCGGTATATACATTAAATAGGATGGGGGCGAGCACGCACCCCTGCTTCAGCCCATTTGCTGAGGCTGGTTTGCGAGTAACAGTACGAGTGCTTGTTGTAACCCGCACCCAAGTGGCCTCATATAGTGACATAATTGCCTTCAAAAGTTTTGGTGGAATCCCCCACTTTTCTAGTTTCCACCATAGGTTTTCTGTCCACTTTGTCGAATGCTGTGCTGTAGTCCATAAAGCAGCAGAATAGTGGGGGGGTGGTTCTTCGAGGTTGCCTTGGCTGAGAGATGTGCTAACGCCAGGACATTATCCATTGTAGATGCCTTAGACCTAAAGCCAGTCTGATACGTAGGTATTATATTTTCCTCTTCTGCCCATTTTTCTAGATCGCTGAGAAGTAGGTGTGCATATGCCTTGGCCTCCAAGTCGAGCAGGGCGATGAATCTATAGTTCGAAGGCTCTGAGCGTTCACCTTTTTAGGTCGAGCAGACCTACCCTCAATGCGTGAGCATTGAAGGTGTCTGCTTCAGACCTATTATGGCCCGTATTTAGGAATGTGGACAGCTACCAGACGCGCGCTTTGACGAGGTCAGATTTCACCTCGGGAGCGAGCGTCTGGTAGCTGCGCATGCGCGGTGCGAAGCCCTTGCTCACACACAGACACAGGCAGCCCCCACCCCTCTGCATGCACGCACGCACACACACAGGCGCGCGCATGCACACGCAGGCATACGGCACACATACAGGCACACATACAGGCACACTATCCCCTACCTCGCATTCTCTCTCAATCACACACAGTCACGCATGCGCTCACACATTCCCTCGCGCACAGACGCACACACGCGCGCACACATTCCCCCACTCCCCCCCCCCCCCTCCCCTCCCCCCACCCCCCGGCATACACACAGGCATGCACGCACTTCACATCAGCCCTGGGCCCCACTCACCGACTGCGCTCTTCCGGCGGGGCTCCTCACGGCGCGGCGCGTCTCGTCTCGTCTCCTCATCTAAATCGGGGCTCCCTCAGGTCAGAGGAGCCCCGCAACAGGCGCCACACTCCTCCTTCTCCCCGGCCCCCTCCTGGGGACCCGGGCTACCCCGAACGGCAGGGCGCTCCATGCGCCGGCAGCTCGCGGACCTCGGGAGGCGGGACTTCCGGCCGGCCGCGAGCAGATTGGCCGGCCGGCCAAGAGCTTCCGGGTCACTGCGGGCAGCGCGGCGGCGCCCTGTAATTTGTTGCTGGCTTGTTTTTTTACCTTGTTTCTTTAAAACGTGCGATAACCATTTCGACAGCGCAATTCTACCTGTGCCATTGTAGTCGTGGCGCCATCATGGCTCTGCGATTTTGCTTAGACTATTGTGATAAAGAGCAAACGTGTAACGTGACATGTGCATTACGCTTGATTGTAAATTGAGGCATTCCCGAACATTGCTCAAACAAAAATGTTGTTCCTTTCGTTCCAGTTTTCCCTAGTTTTAATTGTTAGTGCAAGCGGTAGTTAGGCAGTGGCTGCATACATTTTCCGTCTGTTACTGGCATTTCTTGTTTGTGTTTACTCCCGAGTAGCGTCATTTAAACCTCAGCCAAGGCACAGTTGTGCTCAGTGAAAGAATAGCCCCGCCCCCATCTCCTCCCTGACCCATAAAGCAGCCCTGCCCCTCCCTTATTTGGCCTCGCTGTGCTTTCACTTCCGTTTTTTTATTTTAGAGAGCTGCTGCTTGCACTTTTTACTACCTGCGCAGTTGCACAATGGCCGGGGGATACACCGGAATGGGCGCAGAGCCGGTGTGTGGGTGTAATCCTCGGCACCTGCCGGCTTCTGTCTTCACCGAATGAAAACACACGACACATGTGTGAACAGCGCACTCTTTTATAAACCATACATACAACACTGCGAAAATATGCGTGGATGTGGGTTTAAGTGAACCTCTGTCTATGCGTCCCTAAAACGCCCCGAAAAAGTCCCATAGAGCTGCCCTGTGCACGTCCCTGTATGTGAGAGTGTTCAGGGCTTTAAGTGGCCCGAGTCCATCCAGGTCTCAGAACTGGCAGTAAGTAAGAAAGGAAACGGGTCCCTTTCGGGCCATATCCTAATATCCTAAACTGTACCGGCAAAGAACACAGACCGAGTAAACAATCACTGTAAAAACAAGTACAGCGAATCCACACATCAGGTGACTGCATACGTGCGTTCTGCGTAGTAAGCACTCCTTTCTGTTCACAGCAGCAGGCTTTAAAAAATATTTCTGTCAGAACTTGCACTTTGTCTGCGGGCGCGCTCCATATACACTTATAAACAAGTACTGGCAAATCCAAGAGGTCCGGCTTTTATATGGTAACACAGGTAGACAGAGGTTCATTTTGCATACGTTTGCACATTACATCCAGAGAGATATAGGTCAGCCTTTCAGCGACGCTCTTATCTGTAAGAGTCGGTCACTGCCGCCCTGGCTCGAGGTGCGCTGTGTTTTCGGAAGGCCGGATCAGCGCCTGACTCACGCTGGGCTGTGCATTGCTGGTATTTCTTTTAAATGAACTCATCAGGCGCCTGTGGGGTTCCCGGCACTTTTGACCGATATGTAAAGAATTCGGAAGAAGTGGTGCAAGACGGTGCAAACACCTCATGGTGGTAAAAGGTAAAAAACGGTTGCCAAGCCACAGCCACCCTAAGCACGGGAGACACCTGTGAGCCGCTGCCCTTTGGACATAAGGCAAGGTCGAACTGGGACTGAAAAAAGGCTCGGGCACCAAAATAAAAGTTGCCCCGATGAGCGAATCAGCTGAAAAAGTTGCCCACATTTGCAAATTGGTGCGTTTTTCAACTTAAAAAGAGACAATGTGTTTTGGAAGGTATGGCAGAGACTTAAGGCATTTGTGCTTGCTGCAAGCAATGTTTGTGGTAATGTGTAATCAACAGTGCAGACATTGGCAATACCAATAAGTCTGGCCAGGGCTTTAAGTGGGCCGGGTCCTGCCTGAGCCAGTAGTTAAAAAAAAAAAGCAGGTGCTGAGATGAGTCCCAATCAGGGTCCCCATTTTTGCCCTCATCTTAACTCTGCAGCAGTATCACCTGTCACTGCCTTTGATATAACTTCACAGAGACTCAGGGGCAGATTTACAAGCCCTAACTGACTCTCACACTCACTGACTCTCACACTCACTGACTGATTCCCACTCATTCTGATTCACTCACTGACTCACTCACTCACTCTCAACACATATTGCATTACAAATACAATAGGTGTCACATTTGAGATAGTTTAAGCTATTGGCATTGTAAATGACAATGCTATTAATGTATCTATTTTCAAAAACAACACCTAAATAATAAATGTGTCATTTACAATGCCAGTAGCTCAAACTTTCCTAATGCGAGACCTATTGCATCACCACCATCACCCTCACACCCCCTCACCCTCACACACCCTCACTCACCATCACACCCCATCACACCCTCACCCACCCTCACACACCATCACAGCATCACACCCCTCACTCACCCTCACCCTCACACACCACACCCTCACACACCACACCCCTCAGGAACACCAACACATCACTCAGGGACATCACCACATCACTCAGAGACATCACCACATCACTCAGGGACACGACCACATCACTCAGGGACACGACCACATCACTCAGGGACACCACCACATCACTCGGGGACACCACCACATCACTCGGGGACACCACCACATCACTCGGGGGCACCACTCAGGGACACCACCACATCACTCGGGGGCACCACTCAGGGACACCACCACATCACTCGGGGACACCACCACATCACTCTGGGACACCACCACATCACTCTGGGACACCACCACATCACTCGGGGACACCACCACATCACTCGGGAACACCACCACATCACTCGGGGACACCACCACATCACTCAGGGACACCAATACATCACACGGGAACACCACCACATCACTCAGGGACACCACCACATCACTCAGGGACACCACCACATCACTCAGGGACACCACCACATCACTCAGGAACCCCACCACATCACTCAGGAACACCACCACATCACTTTTGAACACCACCACATCACTCTGGGACACCATCACATCACTCTGGGACACCATCACATCACTCTGGGACACCATCACATCACTCTGGGACACCATCACATCACTCTGGGACACCATCACATCACTCTGGGACACCACCACATCGCTCTGGGACACCACCACATCACTCTGGGACACCACCACATCACTCAGGGGCACCACCACATCACTCTAATACACCACCACATCACTCAGCTCAACCACATCATCACTCAGCACCACAACAGCACTCGCCTTGCTTGCTACCAACAAGCATTGCCATAGCCAATAGGATTCGCATTAGGAAAGTGTAAGCTATTGGCTTTGTGAATAACAATGCTATTAATTTATATACTTTCAAAGACAACACATATTTAAAAAAATTGTCATTTACAATACCAATAGCTCACACTTTCCTAATGCGAGACCTATTGCATTGCAAATGCTTGTTTAAAGATTGGAAACAGTATAGAGCCCCTCCAAGAGTCTGGGATTGCAGCGGTCAGATAGGTGTGGTTGAACAGCGGATTTAAGAGTGTCACCCAGAACTCTGATGCCTGTTTAAAGACCGGCGCTGGTATCCCGTTGGGCCCCGGCGAACCATCATTCCTCATTTGCTTGATGGTGTTGATGACCTGTCTGATGTTTGTCCAGCTTGGTGTAATACCATCAAACGTCGGTCGGGGAGCTGCTACCTCTTGGGATGTGGCCTGGGCTTAGGATGGCTGCTTCAGACTGGGGGCAGAGCTGGTGGAAGTCCTCATTTGGCTCCGCCTTGTCCGTTGACGAGAGTTCAGTGCTGGGGACTGTTTCGTACAGCTGTTTCACATGTTGGATCCAGTCTTTTTCAGCTACCCCATTCTCTCTCGTTGGACCTCGGTTTCTCAGCTGATTGATGAATCTCCAGAGTCGTGCTGGGTTCTTTTATTTGAGGAGTGCGAAAACTTTTAGCCATTTGCTTTCCATGTCAGTTTTTTAATGTTCCCATAGCTTCTTCCTTAGGGAAGCCCTCAGTTCCGATATTGATGGCCCTACTGTTTGGCAGCCCCCTCTTTTCTTTGCTGCGCGAGCCTTGCGCAGGAGTCGTTTAAGTTCCCGTACGTGCTAAGGGCAGGTGTTCCGATTCTTGGGAGGCCCTTTTATAATTGAGTTTTGTGGTATGGAATTGCCAAGTTTGTTTTGTATATCCACAATAATTTGCTCCCATCCTGTTGTGGGGGAATCAAATGCTAGCTGATTCCCTTGCTGTATCTGACCCAGCCATGATTGAAGTTTCCCCTCTGTCTTATCTGTCCACATGATTCTCCGCAGGACGGTGTGTGTCTCCTCCCTGCTTGACTCCCCAATAGGTTGGTAGAGGGTGGCGGCCGGTATGATCAGCTGGAATGAAGCTCTTAATGGTCTGTGGTCGCTATCCTAACGGTTCAAATCTTCAAAGTCAGTCATTCTATCCGCCAGTATTCCACTTATCAAGATGTAATCGATTCTGGACACGTTCGGAAAAGTGGGCTGTGGCTGCCACGCGCTCGAGCGAGATGTTTTCTGAACGTGGGTTGATGTCAGTTTGTAGCTAAGGAAAAGATCACGCAGGGGGGCTGCCCTTCCTGATTCTTGTGGAAGGGTTTCCAAATTGTCTAGATCTTTTAGATTGAAGTCCCCTGCTAAAATGACCTGGTGTGTTTTGTATTTATTTAGCAAGTCCTCCAGATTTGATGCCAGTGCCTCCACCTGGTCTTTCATTAGGGTCTGTGCGTGGTTAATGTAGCAGTTTAATACTAGCAAATTGATTGGATGCTTAGTGACGCTCAGAACCCTTATCTGTAGCGCTTGTAGACCCAGAGAATTCACGTTGATGGTAGTAGCAACGAGGGCACTTTCGTGTTTTATGAAAATTGATAGTCCACCTGCTGGACGACCGAAGATGTTCCTTTTCGTTGCTGGTACATGGAATTCAAAATACCCGGCCAGAGGGGTGGGGGACAGGGCCCAGGTTTCTTGGAGGCAAATTAGGTCTCCGCAATCCAGGAACTGCTTCAGGTTTTCATTGTTGCAGATCTTGCTAATCCCTGCTATATTCCAGGAGATTACAGTTAATTGTGGCTTCGCAGTGGTGTCGAGCCTGACATCCCCACTGGGGGGCAGACTTTTGTAGTGGCTAGGGGTGCTGTGACCTCCTGCTTCCTTGACCCTTTTGTTCAGGGGTGGGGGAGATGTTGTGGATGACTCGTTGATTGTTTTCACATAGGATTCTAATTCCTGTAAGTGCCCTTTGGCCCGTCTGACTTCTGTTTGGAGAGCCCAAACTGGTTTTCTCTTTTAGGACAGATCGAGTGGCCTTTCTCCTGCTGTCTGGGACCAGGGCAAGTGGATATTTTGGAGGTGATAATAACTGGACGTCGATGCCCCACTCCGCGAGTAGGATAGAGTTTGGCTCGATAGCTTGCCATGTTTCTTTATTCTTCAATCCCACCGCGGTGGAGTCTCCGTGTGTGTCCCCTTTCAAACTCACAAACTTCACCCATTCTATGTCCTCTGATTGTGTCTTGTCCAGGGTGTCCAGGTGTTTGAAGAAGCGTAGAAGGTTACTCCGATTCAGGATATCGTGGCGTCCTGCGCTTGAAAATCTTGGAGTAAGAACCACCTCATAGACGGCTGCAAGTTCGCTCAGGTATTTCTCCCCAGCTCCTTTTTTTGTCACTGCTTCTACTGGAGTGGGCACTGACCTGTAACTGCCTAGGAGGATTGAGGGCGAGCTTCCTGGACGTCTCTTTGGTCATCGTTAGTCCTAATTGGATGCTGGGGGCTTTTTTGAGGTTGATGCAGATTGGCTGCTTGTGGCACTGATATCGGAGGGGTTGGCTGTAAGGGCCGACTTGGCACTAGTAGGCCTGTTCCTGCCGTTGGCTGGTCTACCATTGGGATAGTTTGCATTGCTGGTGGTTTTTCGCACTCTGGGCTAGGGGAGCTTGATGGTGTGGGTTGGTTGTGTTGCTTTCCCTTTGATGGGCAGTCCGGGGGACTGCTTTTGCCCCAGTTTTTATCTGTGAATATTGGATACAGCTGGGTTGCTTTTGCTTTTATCGCCTCCTTCGATGGTGGGTGCATGAGCTTCAGTAGTTGTGGTTGTCTCAATTTTAGCTTTAACTTTTTCTGATGTTTTTTTAGCTTCTTTTTTGCTCTCCTTGATAATGGGGGGTTCTGCGTGTCTGTTGTACCTGACTAGTCTTCCGGCCTAGCTTTTCCGAGGTCGTCGCTATCCCTATAATTTGGGCTCTGGACTGTTATGGGTTTTGGTGAACTGCTGACTGACTTGATGGTCGTGTGCTCTATGCTTTTGCTGTTGTCAGCTGTGTCATTCTTCCCCGTTGGGGCCCAAAGTGTCTGTGTCGCCTTCGGGGTGTGGCTGTTGTGCTTTGCCCGCTCTTCTTTGTTGTTTGACGTTGGTGCCACGGTTCTCCCTTTTGCTATTTCCATTATTTCAGCTAGTACCTCAGGCAGAGAAGCCCACTTCTCGATGAGGTCGGAGCAGCGGCAAGAGCAGGCCCCCCAGTTGGGAAGCTGGTACTGGGGGATCCTATTAGCCAAAGCCTCCACCTTGAAGCTTATATCTGATAATTGCCCAGCTATTGGCTGGAGGAGGTCTATCTGTAATTCCATCTTAGTGGATTGCCACAGGAGGGCTTTGTTGGTGGTACTGTTTGTCTCCAACTGAGATGGGTTGTCTGTAGTCTTATCTGTACTGCTATTGCTGGCGGGGTTCTCAGCTTTCGTTTTGTGGGCCCAAAGAGATTCTTGGGGCCACGATTGAATGGGGGTTAGATAGAGGGTTCTTTCGATCTTTTGTTCGAGGTTATAAAGAAAGGAACCTGTGAGCTCCCCGACGGCTGGCAGCACTGAAACAGGGGAATCCGGATGGGGGAATGTTAAATTAAGATTCTTAAACTCATGTTCATGCTCGTTCTCAGAGATGCTTAGACCCGGATTCTGAGAAGATGGGCCAGGGGCTTTTGACTAGTGAATTTGTACTATTGTAGTTGCAGTGGGGCGACTTTCAGTGGGGACTGTAGCTGTGGTCATGTCGTTTGTAATGACCTGCGTCTCATCTGTGGACTGAGGGGGAGAGCTGGCCCATTGTTGTCCTACTATTGGCTTTGAGTGTGTACTGGCCTGTTCCTGGACGGCCCTGGGTTCCTCACAGAGGGGCGTCCCAGCTTCAAGGGTGCAATTGGAGTTGGGTAAGCGTCCGCTGTGAATGTGTGTGCTGCTGTCTTGAGCCAGGTCTAGGGTGCCGGAAGAAGTGGTCTGGTCGGAGCCGTGATTGCTATTTTGGCGATCCCTTTTCTTGAAAAAGTTTGTGATCGTTCCTCTTTGATCTACCTCTTGTGGCCTTTCGTTTGGGCTGACAGTTAGTGATTTACTTCTTGTCATCCGGAATGTCATGCTGTTCGGTGATTGGGTCGTGGGACTTTTTTTCGGAGACGTCGCCTGACGACCCTTCTTTTTTACCCCCATGACCAAGTGTCCTCCTGGTATTTGCCTTACTGCTGATGAATAGCGTTGCTCGGGGATTTTACCTTCGCTGTGGTATGGCCTTGCCTTGCCACAATGCTATAAAACAGCTGAGGTGGCGTGTGATCGTGTGGTCGTGGAGGTGGGATTTAGGCAGTCTTTTGAGCAGAGTCTAGGTATATCCAATCTGTAACCAGTCTGTTTAAATGTTCATTGATTGAAACACTGTTGAACTGCAGTTGTGGCAATAATGGCAGGCTGCGGGGTAATTGAGGTGGTAGTGGCTGTGAAAATGGCAATGGAAATGGAAATGGTGTTTATCGCCTGCCGAGCTGGGTGTAGGTTAAGGGTTGGCAAAACCCCTTCGCGGTCGTTCCTGGACGGTCTCTCCAGCGCGGTTCGCTCCTTCACTTCTTGCTCCTTAAGCGTGGGTGGAGCCACCGCGTGCCTCCTCCGTGAGGCGTGGTGGATTGAGGGCAGACTGACGGTTGGCTATGGCAGGGGCTGAGGTAGGAGCAATGCAGGCAGGAGTTCGACGGCCTTCTAGCCACTGGTCGCTGGTCACTGCCCGGCCAGTATTGTGGCATCCGCTGTGACTCTCACTGCAGCAGCTGTGTCTCTCACTGCAGCGGTGCAGCAACTCTCACCCCCTGCTCTCCGTGCTCATGCCCGTGCAGCTGCAACTGTTCAGTGGGGAGACAACGGGAGAGGAGGTAGGGAGGTAGGGAGCCGAAACGCTGAACACAGCCGCAGCTCCTACTACAGCTGCTCTCACCTCCTACGGATGTAGCGGCTCCCGCAGCGGCTCTCCGGCTCTCCGTTTTCCATGTTCGGCGCTCGGTGCTCCGCTCACGCCGCGCTTTGGCTTTTCTTGACTTTTCTTGGGAGGAGATATGAGGAGGCAGGGAGGTGGGGAGGGATCACACAGCTAAAACACTGCCCTACAAAAACTCAGCTCCGCTTCGCCGTCCCGCCGTCTCGTCTCTCTCGCTCCCTCTGACTCTCTGGTACAGGCTCTCTCCACTCCCACTGGACCATGTAGTGCGCTTCTGGCTGCAGTATGAGCAATGTGAGGCGATACACGGCAAGGCGAGGCGCTCTCTCCTCTTCCCGCCCGCCCGCCTCCGCCTTCACCTCTTGCCGCTGCTCAACTCTCCTCCGCCGCTAGGGGCCGCCGCCGCACTAGATGCAGGATGCTAGATGCCGGGTGCCAGGGGGCCTCTAGCGCTGTTCCGCCCCTGCTTGGTCTAGCTTGGACTCAAGCTCCTCGCGGCTCCTCACTGTTTCGTCCAAACCTGCGGCTGCGGCTGCAGCTTCGCTGCTTGCAGTTGCTCTCTAGCGTCACCGGAAAGAGTGCTAGTGTGAACTTCACCGTCTTCCAATATAACAACTGAAGTCTAAGGGTTTGATCAATGGTCAACCTATTTTCCCGAAAACCAGCCTGATTCGTGCTCAGTATTCCACGGTCCTCCATCCAAACATGGAGGCGTTCAAGGAGTATTCTGGCAAATAATTTCTGGGTAACGTCTATCAGGCTGATTGGTCTATAATTAATCGGCAAGAGGGAAGAACCCTTCTTGTAAACAGGGAAAATTTCAGCCCAAGCCAAGAATCTGGCACCTTCATACCCCTCAAAATGAATTAAAAAGTTATACACAAATAAGGTCCCCAAATGTTTGACTCGTCCCGAAAAATGTCCCCAGGAATCTTATCTAATCCTGGGGCTTTCCCAAGGGGAAGCTTCCCAATTGCATTTTAAAACTTCTTGTAATGTGATCTCACAGCCCACTTCATAACATATCCATACAGCGGCATCTGGTGGATCAACATTCAACTCCAGGGCTGCCCCAATAGAGTATAAGCCCTGGAAATGAGATTTCCAAACAACTGCAACAGCATTAGGCTCTAGGGCTGGCTTTCCCGTGCAGCTACTTGTGCTCACTAAGGACCAGAACAACTTCATGTCCCTATTGGTTAATGCTGCTTTAATGGCAAGGAGACAACAACAAGGGTTTTGGCTTAAGCGCAGTAAAGCTACGCCAATACTATAATAAACAAACAAGATGCCAGTACTGCGCAATTGATCAATAATTCAGAAAAATTGAGTTGTGAATCTCTCAATTTCAAAGACCACTCTTTCAGTCCAGATTCTATCAAATCTATCCTGTTCCCAATTCTTTTTTGCTATCTTAACACTAGCTCGGTAGTGGGCCCTCAGTTGTTTAATTAAAGGTCGGTCCTGTTTTTTAATGGCTTTTATAAGACCTCCCATTGCCTTACGGCAGGTATCATCAAACCAAGTTAGTTTGACCCCCCTGTTAGACTTGGAATGGACCAGAGGGTTAAAGGTATTAGTTAGGCTGTTAGTAAGTTCAGCATACAATGCCTCAATACTACCAGTGGATTCAGGAGAAACTGGAGCTCTAACAGAGTTGAAAGTGGCAACATTTTTGACCAATATAATGCAGCTACCTTGTCCGGAGACTGCTTCATTGTGCCCCATCTAATTCTCCTTCTATTGTTAGTGAGTTTTAAGTTATTAGCTAGAGAAGAATTGGAGGCCACTGGGTTATAAAGGAACAGCTGAGAGGTCTTTTGGTTTCCAGAATTAGTTCGTACCTGGAACACGGCAACCGGGAACTTTGAAAGAGGGACATTAACAACTACAAGGACACTTGCCTACGTTGACAAGACGGCGCACCCGCCCACCTACAATGTTTTTCTCCTCCCGGTATACTCTTCTTACGGGGAATAATAAGATACCCCTAACTATTTGGATAATCGATCCAAGATTCCGCGGTACGCCCGAACTGGGCGTTTTTTTCTGACTGATCATCGATCGTAATTATTTCCTACGAGGACACAGAACAGAGCCGTGTACCGGCCGTATTCCTCAAAATAGACCTATTTTTAATTGACAGACGACTAGAGATCTGTACGGATTTTATCTAGTCCCCAAGGTTTTCCCAATTCAGCCCTGAAGATTCGCAGCTTGTTCCCTGCGATGAAACACGTGTTGGCTATTGAAATGGAACAATAAACAGAAGTGTCCACACTAAGAACGAACTGTGCTTCTACTTATATTACCCATACCCAGGATTATGAACTTATTCTCGGAGATTGACTACATGTTTGGATTTGTCTAAAATCAATATTTGCCAATTATAAGATACTAATCTCACAGTCACTACCTGTTATCACTAAAATGTTTAAGTGCAGGGGCATATCTGTTTTTCACTGGGTTATAAAGGCCTGGGACCTCCAGCTCCAACATCAAGGCATGATGGTGACTAACATGTCTCGGTATGACAGCAAAGTCAAAAACCACTGCCATAGCCTTGTCTCCACTAGAATATAGTCCAAGAGGAAGGTTTGACCTGTTCTATTAAAAGTTAACTTCCCTGCCTGATCCGACTTGGTATGACCATTGAATGCTCGCATAGAGTGTGCTAGGAGAGCCGCATTAATCTGTAGTACCAGTGGAGTCCAAGCCTTAACAGGAGGGATCTGGGGGTCAGGAATCAACCACAAGCTATCCTCATCACTAAAAGAAATATCAGTGGAAGCAGCAAGAGGCTCAAATTGGCAGTTAAAATCTCCTCCTATAACCAATTTTAAATTCAGGGGGGCTGCATCTATAAATGAGTTTAATGCATCTATAGTGGGGGATTCCTGGGTGATGCTTACCGGGCGAGAGTAGATGTTGATAAAAGTAACTGTATTATTTGGGGGAAACGTGAGTACCGTGCACTGAATATCATCAGACAGAGTGTCCAGCTGTTCAACAGTGCAATTCAAATGGGTCGCAACCCTGGTAGACAATCCCCAAGAGGGCCTACCTCTTCCCCCCGAGGACGCCATTACATTATAAGTTGCAAAACCCATCCTCGCAACATCTTCCCTTGCCCAGGTATCCTGGAACATACACACCTCAAATTCACCAAAGAATTGCTCCCAGTCAGGGGAATGAAGCTTGTTTTTAATTCCAGCAATGTTCCAGGATAGGACCTTCAACCTTTGGGCAGAGTTAGGGTTGCTGCGCTTGAGATTACTATTTTTAAGATTATGGTTTGCTAGTGCCGACAGGGCCAAGATGTCCGTTCCAGGTTTACTCCCTGGGGCTTCAGACCTGCCAAGAACAAAAGTTGAGGAGTCAGAAGGATAAGGGGCGGGTGTGTTAAGTACCAGCACACGGCTCCCAAAATGGACTATATCTCCCCGCTGAATTTCTAATTGGGAGACCTCTTTCTCCTCCCCACTTCCACCGTTGTTGATCTGGCTCTTCTGCCCACTAGAACAGTCCCCATGTACCCCAACCATCCGCCTAGAACCATGTCCAAGAACATGCGGAACAGTCGACCCAAGTCAGTCAACCTCCTTTAGTACCCCAAATAAATCTATTACCAACTGGGATGTTATATAGGAGAGGTCTAGGGGAAGGGTGTACAATAGGATGCACTTGGGGCCAGCTTACTGGGGTCCTGTTGTTTGGGGTCTGAGATTGACAGTCGGAGTAAAAAAAGTCCAAAGGAAGGGCTTTGATTCTGGTGTTTAAGGCAAAAGGACCATCCCACTGGGCTACTAAAGTATGTACAGTCGAAGTGTTGTTAAAGTTGTTGACTATACAGTCCCCTTGCATGGATTTAGGGTTCTTGCCCACCCAACCCACTCTACGGACCATTATTATTTCTCCTGCCCTGTTGTTCCGAAGATCAAACTGGGTTTCCTTATGTCCTTTTTTTTTTAGCTCTAGTACACCAGTCAGTATTACAATATAAGGAAGTGAAGCAGGGGGCAAATTAATGGTTGGTTGTATTGGTAATCCATGTCCACTGCCTTCTACCTCTACAGAGTCCACCCTATCCCGTCCCGCCCCACAATCTAGATGGGCAAGTCTGCTTCTAGTTAAAGTCTCCTTATTCAAAACAAGATTAAGAGACTCATTCGTGTTAGAGGAGCTCTGGTCCAGTTCCAGCCCTCCTCTCTTGGGCCGATGGAATACCTAGATCTTCTGGGTGCCCCATTGGGGATTTGACTGGGTCTGGATTGGAGTACCCATCCCACTAGTAGCTCCACCAACAACCCTTAGCCCGTTAGTGTGTGTCATCTCTAAAGGACCTAAATTGCCCGAAGCGGGGTGCCTTACGTTGCCCCTCTGGGAACTACAATCAACCTTTGTCCCTATAGAGAAGGCGGTAATAGCAATGCAGGTTGCCTGGCTACCGGGGCCGCTTCAGTGGCCAGTACCCAGAAGGTTTAATAGGTGGGCCAGCTCCTCCTTAACAATTACTCTCAATTGTGCCTCTAAGTCCACTATCAACTTCCTTACCCAGATAGGACAATCTAGGGTTGTTTCGTGATTGATGGGGTTTTCAATTGCTCTCCTAGAGGCAGTAAGTTTCTCTCTGCTAGGAGTAATCTCAGATGTTCTCTTTCTCTTGGCACCTGCCCCTAAACATGTTTTGCGACCCAATTTTTAAGTGGTCTAGTAGTTGTACCGCCCTTATCATTTCCAGCATTTGCGGACTTCACCACCCCATCACCTGCTTTACCACCTCTGTTTCTGGATGACTTAATAGAGATTCCACCATCAGCAGATCATGGTCCAATGGAGGTGCTTGAGGTGAGGGTGGAAGGGACTCTATTGGTCCTATCATAGTTTCCATTAAGCTAGGTGCAGAACTCGATGTTATAGCTTGGGGGGAGGTGACTCAGGCACAGTCCAAGAAATATCCAGAGTTAAGGACAGGTGATGCTCCATCAACTCAATTTCAGTCGTTACCACACCTATAGCCCTCTGGTGCATCCTGTCTATTGAGGTTTGGGATAAAGATGGAGGAATGGGGACTTCAGGATGTTTCTTAGGAACACAAGTATGTTTTCCCATGATTAAATCACTGGAGACTAGAGCGTTTACTCACCATCTAAACAAAACTTGATAAAAAAGATAAAAATATGAGGAGGCTGCAGAAAAATCCGCTAAATTGTGTTCCGATGCCAAGCCGTGGAGATTCCAGGTGAGCGTCAATAAAGAATCATCCATGAAAGAAAAAAGAACGACTCCACTAATACCCCATACAAAACATAACATAAAGACTTTTCCGTTGGGAAGTGGCAAAAAATCCTCCTGCTATGGTTAAAGTGAAGCCACCAATTGCCGCAAAGAAATAAGGATCAAATGGTCACCGCCAAACTGCAATTCAAGCGGGTGGGATAAGTCATGAACAGAGTGTAAACGTCCGTGTAGAGAGTCTTACCAGGTGGAGTCAGCTAGATTTTAAACGCCATGGGGAATGGCCCTGCCCTGCCTCTTCCTGGCAATGACCGGCATGGACGGGCCCACCCTTGGACCGGACTTCGCCCGCGCGTGTCCTGCGCTTTGGTGAATGAGGCTGCTCTTTGTAGAGCTGTGGTAGCTCCTCCCCCTCACCTGTTGCAGCTGAACAATTGGGGCGGAGATGTTAGCTCCTGTTGCACCCTGGAACTTGTGGCCCCACCAGGGTAAATGGTAGCCCCAAGGGCTGCTGTGGGGTGTGATTTTAGCTGGCAATTGTTCGTGGCCCTGGGCTTATGCTCCCTCCAGGGTGTTTGTACCGGAAAAACACGAAGGAGTGGGCAGCAAGTCCCCCTTTCCTTTTACATTTCATTCATTATGATCTTGTAAGCCATTTCAAGTGTTAATATTTTAGCTCGAAGTGTGAGTGAAATAAATGCCTTTTGTACAAGCCCTTCATGGATTTAAAACAGACAATGTAGACATGATAATGTGTGAATTTTTGTTTCGAAAGTAATTGCACATGTTAAAAATTACAGGGTACCTGATGGCGTCTGCAACCTCACAACATGACAACCCTAATTCTCCCAAGGAAATCGTGGAAACAGATCTTCCCTTTCGTTGGTAATTCAGGCATGCCCAAAGAGAGACCCATAAAATACAAAAAATGTCATTTCAAACATTTATTGGAGCAATTAGACTCTTGTGTAAAAATGTGTGCTGTAAGATTAGTAGAAGGAATAAAGCATTGTAGCAACCATTACCAGATTGGTGAAAAAGATGAATACATCAATCATTATAATTATTACACTGGTTATATGAATACAGATAATGTACTCCTACCTAGCACTACGTATCTTAGAGAGCATAGGGTAAATATAGTTCCAGATGCCTTGGAGTGGCCCGAGTCCCCATTTACCTGTGTGTGTGTTTCATCCAGAAGCCAGTCTGGTGTAGAACAGGCCGCTGCCTCTCTCTCGATAGTGATGAGATTCAGCTGGGATAGAATTCAGGCACATGGCGAGCACGACAATCCATGGAAATGCTTCTCTGCTGAACACAGGCTTGGGGCAGTTTATATAATGAAAACTGGACCCATTCGCACTGGTCCTGATTTCAGATCCAACTGTCATTGTTGATTCTATCCATTCAGAGCTGTCGCCAACTGGACAACAACAAACAAGGGCAGTTTGCGCAGTGTATTTGGTCCTTGGACAAAATGTAGCGGGGTATCACAATGTGCCTACGAAGAAATATATTTGTTAGGAAACCCGGCGTACACTTTCTAATATATAAGCACGCAAGCAAATATGTGCTATAAGTCATTGTCTAAAAAGATGTCAACTTTAAACATGAACATGTAAAAAGGGCAAGTTTGTGCACAAGCCCCATTAACCTCACAACCCTCCCATCTTATTGCTGTACCTTAGCACAATCTTCCTTTAAGCATTCATCTCCTTGTCTGTCCATCCTTCTGCACAAGGCACTAAAAGTTAACTTTTTGCCTGCTAGACACTAACAGTATCTGAGACAAATCATTATAGCCCCTCAAATAACTATTAAAGAACATTATTCTGACAGTTGTCACTCCCTATAGCGAGTGAGGAGTGTGCTGTATGGTGAAGTATACCTCCTGAGGGTGGACAAGGGCACAGTGTCCCATTAGCAAAGAAATCAGCACTGCATTTTGACACAAACATCTGTGGGAAGGAACAGGCCTTTTATATGGGATAGAACAGCAATTACTGAGACTATATATCCCCTCACCTAGAGTACTCTGTGTTCAAAGTTATTTCCAGGGAGATGTTTCACTAGCTTTTTCTCCGATCTCCTTCTTTGGTCTTACAGGCCTCGAAAAATCATAAAAACGTTCCTCGACCTGCAAGTCTAGTGACTTAAATAATCTACTTGACCTAACTGTAATGCTCTTGACCCCATAAACTGGTTACAAGTTATTTAATCCTGGGCAAATGTTTTCATTCACTGATCCGCAATTTTTTTCATTAGCACATATGAGAGCACCTTCAAATATGCAAGTTCATCATGTCTGTTGTACAAAAAAGTCTTTTGTTTGATTCAATAGACTAAACCTTTGCTCCATATATAATACTAATCTAGCCATATATAGGATACACAGGACCCCCGACTTGCCTCTTAGTTCATTAACAGCATTATCATCAGGGCATGAGCAGGCATGTTTCTCAAATCATGTTTAAAAACCTATCACTTTTAATAAATACATAACTAAAGCATGAAGTGGTAGCACACTTTCATTCGCAATCAGCAGATTTTACATTGAAATGGCCACTAAATTTCCCAGTGACATGCGGTTTTACTGATAAAACTATATAGCATACAAACAATGTTTGGAAATCAAGTTTCTGTAAATATTTGTCATTTGCACATCACCAAGTAAAGTGTTCTGATGTTTTTGCTCATATTTAAATCTTTGTCTGCATCACACTTCTCAATTACAAAGAAATATGCTTTCGTAATTCCTAATATGTTTTAAAATATTTGTAATATTTATTTACAAGCTACATAAATGTCATTAGGAAAAAAACTGACATCTTACAGTTTTTTGTTTCACAATGATTGTCAGACAGCTCACAGGACAAAAACTCCTAACGAGATAAACTCCATTTTCCAAGCAGCAATTAGTAAAAAGACAAGCTGAATTTGACTTCTTACCTTGAACAGACAGCAAATATGTCAAGATAAAAACAAGATTTAAAGGCATCTTTATTTCTTATTCACTTTCTGAATGAATGAACAGAAAACCTATTCCTTTCCAGATTGTATTCATTTGCCAGAAGGGGCCAGTAGGTGCTAGAAATAGCTCAATCTGAAGAAATCTGACTCGCCAGTCCAGTGGGTGAGTAGATTTTTAAGGCCTGTCTTCTATATGTGATCAACAAAGGCTATCATCTTGCTTAGACCTTAGACGCTCTTTGGGAAGTAATCTTCCAGTTCCAACACTTCGTCTTGAGTTCTGCACTGCCTCGCTTTGGAGAGTTCTTCAAAGGTGATATTCTGATGGATACTTCTATCTGCAGATTCCTCACCTTAAGAATATCCCAGGGCCATACTGGATCCAGCATAGCTCCTGCGCACCAGTAGGTGGCATTGTGAGGCTCTGCATTGACCCTGCTCCATCACGGAATTGACGTCTGGAGCCACATTTAGGCACCACCCAAGAGTGCAGACATTAGTTTCTTTCTTTGTGGGCCTCTGAACACCGATCCAAAGCTAGCTCCTAACTTTCTTTCACTATTTGATGAGTTTTTTCTCCAACAGTTTCTCTCCAACATGCAAAGAAACATCTCCCCTTCCTAAAGCTACAGGGTTTAAAACGTGTGTGGGCTGTCACTAGCAGATAAAGGAGATGATCCCCAAGAGGTGTGTCTCTGGTGCTTTTGTTTTGGTCAAGAGCCCAAGTCATGTGAGGAGTGTCCCTTGGTGCACCCAAAGGTGATCCAGGAGTATGAAGCCAAGCTGTATGTGACCAAACATTGCTTAAGATCGGCACCTGTTCAAAGTAGAGGGCACAAATCCATTTCCTCTCTCAACACCACCACCGCAACAGATTGTTGTAGCAGTCAAAGTCTTCGGGTGAGTCAAAGTCTAAAAAGAAACCTAAGAAGCACAAACTGGCCTTGCCACTCTCCTTCAGAGAAGTTGCAAGAATGTTGAGGTGCCCCCTGGTCTCAGTCCTGGTCCCCCATCAAGGAGCTGATTCCGCAGCTGATCCTAATAAATCCAAAATATCTGGGGCCTGCTGGCAATGCCACAACAGAGTGAGTCATTTAAGGAAGCCAAGCTATGAATCTTCTGAGCATTCAGAACCCCAGAACTGCAGAGGACTCCAGAAGGGTTACCACTACGGGTCTGCTCTTGGTGCAGTCTGTGCCTCCTTAACCTTATTCGGGTTCAGCTCCAACTCTAGAGCCGATTCCACATCTTGCACCGCGACCTACGTCAGTTTCTGCCACTTTGATGCAGGAGGAAGACGCAAATGTCATTGTCCTGTCCAACTCCGAACTGAACCCTTCTCCTCAGACAGTCGCTCCCCGGAATAGTTCCAATGCTCCAGTATATTTTGATTCTGATAAAAACAGTGCCTTTGCCTGGTAGCGACCCTCTAGTGCTCCAACAGCTTTTTAGATTGGACTAGCACTAAAGCCAGTGAATTTCCTCCACATTATGATGATGAACATTTTTTATGTTTATCTGCAAGAGGCCAGTGGATTGGACACTTTCCCTGAGATGGGCTGGGTTCTCAGTCTGGCCTTCAAATGAAGAGTCAAGCCTCATTCACTGTAGTCATCAGAAAAGTGGTTGAAGTCTTGAGCTTGCAATTATTTATTATTTATTTATTAAGAAGCTTGTAAAGCGCGCAGCTACCCCCATTGGGGGTGTCCCGGCGCTACAGAGTACTTGTCAATCAGAGGGGAAGGGCCAAAGCAGGTAGAAACGGGGAGAGAGATTAAGGGAGAGTGAACAACCAGGTCTTAAGTCTGCGACGGAACACTTGCTCTGAGTCGATAAACCTGAGGTCCAATGGGAGGCAGTTCCGGTATTTGGCAGCAGCCACTCCAAACGATCTGCCGCCACACCTGGCGCGTCGAAATCTGGGCACCACCAGGAGACGTAGGCTATTAGATCTTAAAGTTCGGACAGAACGAGAGAGTTTGAGCTGTTAAGATGAAAACCAATGGCCTCACTGAAGTGTTACAACCCAGACAGACCTTGTCTGAACCTTTGCTGCCATTCAACAAAGCCCTGATTGACACCCTCATGAGAACTTGAGGCTAAGCCCTGTTCACCTGTGAACTGTTAAGTGGCACAATGCCACAGACTTTCTCCAAGTGACCCTGCCTTTATGACGCGGCACCCTACTCCTGAGAACCTGATAGTTCAGGCATCTACTAGCAGAGCCCATTCCAATTATTTCCCTGTGGCACCTCCAGATAGAGAGAGGAAAAGAATTGAGGCATTCGGAAAGAGCATTTTTTCATCAGTGAGCCTTGACATCAAGTCAGTCAACACCAGATGTTTTCTGGGCTTGTAATCACATGCATTATGGGAAATGGTTGCAGAGATCTTGCCAGCTGGACTAGAGGAATTCCTTGCCAACTTGTCATAGACCATTCAAGATGGCCAGGACACAGACAAATATGTCATATGATCAGGCCTGGACTGAACCGATTGTATAGGCAGAGCGGTTGGAACTAGTGTTGTGCTTCGGGACCATACATGGATGAGACCTACTGGCTTCTTCAGTAACGTACTCTCATATATGTACCTTTTGATAGATCTCATCTATTTGGCGAGAATACTGACTCCACCTTTAAGATCTTGAAAGAGAGTAGAGTCAATTCATGTTCCTTCGTTCTCTCCGTACGCTCATCGATGTATCCTCAACAATTTTACCCCTATCAAGACATTGCTTGGGGCTTTGCTTACATGCAGCATCCAGGCTCACCGCCTTAACAGCAGGCACCACAGACCTTCCAGAGTCTGGGTAGGGAATCCAGCAGACAGTGTCCGGCAGCTTCTCCGGCAGTAGTCTCCCAAGCTGTTTTAGTTTGCCCTTCGCAGGACACAATCACCCTTTAGGAGGCAGAATCAGTCATTTTCTCCACAGGTGGCAGGCCATAACATTCACCAGTTGATTCCTGCATATAGTCTAGTTGGACTACCCCCTCTATTCCTTTCCGTCCCATGCCTCTTCCACCTATACAAGAGCAGCTTTTGGAGGAACCTTTGTCCATTTTGCTGCAGGAAGTTCAGAAACCTTTGCCAAAAGTAGCCTGGAAGATAAGAACTAGGAATTACTCCTGCTATTTCCTAGTGCTGAAAAAAGGTAGAGCCTTTGTCTTGTTCTAGTTCTCCAAACGGTCCATTTCTTCTTGCAGGGGACAAATTCAGGACACTCCCTCTGGCCCAGGTCCTGCCTACCCTGACTCCAGGAGACTGGATTATAGCATTGGACCTGCAGGATGCCTTTTTCTATGTTCTGTCCTGCAGGCCCACAGACACTACTTGAGATTCAAGGTGGATGAGCATTTTCAAATTTGCCATGCTCCCTTTTAAACCTCACCATCGCCCCTCAGGTGTTAACAAAGGTGATGCTAGTGGTTGCAGCATAATTGCGGATTGTGGGTGTACCAGTCTTCCCCTACCGCGAGGACTGACTGTTGAAGGTGGGTTCACCACAATCAGTTGTGAACCTCGTCCACCAATAGTGAACCTCCTTATAGCGTTGGGGTTCACGATCAACATGCCGAAGTCACACCTGACTCCTTTGTAGAGGCTCCCTTATATGGAAGCCATTGTGAATATGGTGCTTCCCTCCAAATTAGCAAGTTCAGGACATTCAGGCTATGATCCCAATGTTTCAGCCTCGGATTTGGATCTCAGTGAGTGTGGTTCTGGGGCTTCTTGAATTATTGGCCTCATTCCCAGGTTCTGTTTGCCGTGTATGCAGGAGACTGGATAATAGCATTGGACCTGCCAGACGCCTATTTCCATAATCCCATCCAGTAGGTTTACAGAACTTATTTGAGGTTCAAGTTGGGCCATGAGCATTTTCATTTTGTCGTGCTTTTTTTTAAGCATCACCATTGCCCCTCAGGTGTTCACAAAGGTGATGGCAGTGGCTGCAGCATAACTGCAGATTTTGGGCGTACCAGCCTTCTCCCTACTTCGACGACTGGCTGTTGAAGGCAGGTATGCATCAGTCTGTCATGGGCCACCACCAGACGATGGTGAACCTCCTTACATTGTTGATCTTTGCGATCAATGTGCTGAAATCACACCTGACATCTTCGCAGAGGTTCCTTTTCATCTAAACCATTCTGGATACAGTGCTTTACTGGGCCTTTCCTCACAAAAGATAGTCCACGATATTCGGGCTATGATTCCAATGTTTTATCCTCAGTCCTGGGTCTCAGTGATGTTGACTCCGGGCTTCTTGAACTATTGGCCTCATGCATCCTGCTTGTCGGTCTTGCCAGGTGGCCTATTTGGGCTCTACAGTGAGATCTGAAGTCTCAGTGGGTCCAGCGCCAGGGGAATCAGTAAGATTCCATCCAGGTGTTGGATGAGACTGGAAAAGATCTGCAGTGGTGGCGGCTCTACCTCCTTTGGACCAGTGGCGAACACTTCTGTCTTCAATACACAGCGCTGACAGTGTTGGCAAATTCTGGGTTGTGGAGGTCATCAGGGAGAGGTGGAGATCAGAGGATTCTGGTGTCTGGCCGAGACACATCTCTCCATCAACTTGTTGGAGTTGCGGGCCATTTGCTTGTTGTTGAGTCTTCCTGACATCCATCAAGGGGAATGGGGTTCAAAATCCTCATGGATAACACCACTGTCATGTGGTTTTGCAAGGGGCATGGTGGGTCGAGGTCCTAGGTCCTGTGCCAAAAGTACCTGTGTCCCTGAAACTTGCTGAATCATCAGGGCGTTTCTCTGATCGTACACAACCTGGAAGGATCTTTAAATGCTAAGATAGATAAACTTATCTGGTAGCATCTAGCAGATGACGATCCAGCGGACCGTGAATGGTAAGGTGTCTTCCAATAATGTGAAGTATGTTAGCTCAATCTTTTCACCTCGGCTGAGCAGGTGCAATGTCCACACTTTTGCATGCTGGAGCTCCAAAGCAAGCTTTCTTTCAGAGACGCATTCTTTTTCTTGAATGGAGCACAGGCTTCCTGTCTGCATCCCACCACTACCTCTCCTGCCCCATGTTCTGAAATTAGATCCGGTATGACTGGGCGTAAGTCACCCTAATGGCTCTGGACTGGGATAGGAGAGTGTTTTGCCTGGAACTTCTGGGCATGTGCATCTGTCTTCCAATGAGGCAGACATGCCAGGAGGATCTATTATTGCAGCTGCAGGGCAGGGTCTTACTTCTGTCCCTGCGCAATCCACACTCCCATTCTTGGAGATTGTGCGGCAGCAGTTAACTGCATTCGATTTTGCCCCTGAAATAGTGGATGTCATCCGAGCGGCCATGCCCCCTTCTGCAAAGACTGTGTACGCTTGGAAAATTTTGTAACCTAGTGTGGCACCCGAAGTACAGATCAGGGGCCTATCTCCATCAACAATTGGACAATATAACACTGAAAAAACACTAATAATGGATTGAAAGGCAGGGGGATGCATAGATCTAACTGGTGCCTTTTAGACTTGGCACCATTGGCGGGGTCTCCCTTCCATTTTTTTGCTGATGCCTCCTGTGTTTTTGCTAGTCTAGATGCTTTGGGCACTTTGCCACTGCTGTTCAGTGCCAAAGGGCAGGTGCTCCCTTTTGTAAATTATTGTAATGGATTAGTGATTCCATGATTGGTCATTTGATTTACTTGTCAGACCCTAGTATAGTGCACTGTGTGTGCCCTGGGCTTGTAAATCAAATGCTGCTGGTGGGCTTGCAGCACTGGTTGTGCTACCCACAGAAGCAGCTTGTAAAATATGGCTCAAGCCTGCCATTGCAGGGCCTGTGTGCAGTCTGGGACTGCCATGTCGACTTGGCAAGTGCACACACTTGCCAGTCCCTAAACCCTCCCTTTTCTACATGTTAGTCACCCCTAAGGTAGGCCCAAGGTACCTCTGTGGGCAGGGTGCATTGTAGGTGAAAGGTAGGACATGCCCTGATGTGGGTGACGTCCTGATTGTGAAATACTGCCAATTTAGTTTTTCATTATTGCAAGGCTATCTGTTCCCGTAGGCCAGAATGGGCAGGTAAGGTATAACTGACCCTGGGAACAAGATAGGAAAATAAAATGTTGTATGCCTAAACTCAGAATGTTAAGTTGCATCTTTTAGTGAGGGTGAGTTTTACATTCTGGGCTTGAAAATACCACTTTTAGAAAGTAGGTATTTTTTTACCTAACCACCCAGTGTGCCTCTGCTAGGTTTGTGTATTGCATGTCTGGCTTGTGAGTGACAGGGGCTGGAACAGGGCAGCGGCTCCGGCAGTCTGATGAGTCAGGGCTGGGCTGAATGGATCTGGGTTGAATTTAGAGTAGGGGGAGGAGATTTCCTGCCTGGGTCAGGTCTGCTTTCAACAATGCTGTCTCCACCTCCTGCCAGAAAGCTGCACCAGAGAGGACAGATTTGGTTTTGGCTGGGTACAGACCAGTGGCGGTTGGTGACATTTAAAATTGGCGAGGCGTAAAATTGGCGGGGCGTAAAATTGGCGGTGGAGAAAACATACAGGAACAAACACCACACAGTACCGTACAACGAATAGAAACCAACCCCACATGGAAATATACTACAAATATCAACTGTACTGCGCATAAACCTGCAATGTATATATATTAGAAACAAACATACCACCAATAAAATCCTACAACTAAGTACCTGAGTAGTGTGATGGAGAGATAACACCTGAGGAGTATAGAAAAGAGGGCATGTCTGCTGCCAGTGGAAGAGCCGTAACCATCGTCAAAATGATGTCGTTTCTGTAATCATGAAACTTAGACCCAATTCCTTTACTCAGTTTGTGGTAAAGTGTCACACATAAGTCATGAAATTAGTCACTATTAATTCATGAAAGGCCACACTTAAGCTTACTCCAAACATGTTAATATCATACACAACACATACACTGCTGGGGTCTAAAGCGCCGTTCTGCAAACACTCTCTAAAAGTGGCCCCGGTGCGCTCTGTCTAACTCACCCACCTCTCCTGAGCAGGCTGTGACTATCAGGCTTTCAGCAGACCTTGAACCACAAACACGAGGCTTAGGCGGAGTGCAGTACTGTGCTGTAAAACAGTGACGAGCCGAGTGCCTCCCCGACCCCCCCACCAAAATACAACAGAAATATTTGATTCTTTCACACTACGTGCTGCATTGGATTTACGTTGTGGCATAAAACTAATGCAGCGCGCTATGTGAAAGTTTACTCAGCATGTTCATAAAGTGATCACATATTAGAAAATGTTCATTTTGTGAAACCATCATGCAGTGTTAGAGGCTTAGCTTATGAGTAGCTTCAAATAGAATGAAAACAGGTATTACAGCAAATTTTGTCTGCAGCGGGCACCAATGCATGGTATATTCCATACCTTGCAAATACATACACAGGGTAAATTTACGCGGTGAAAACTGCCCAGATTTGAAAATGTGGGATACTTTTTCAGCTGAATCACGCTAATGAGGGCCACTTTAATTTTAATGCCCAGATGTATTTGTTGTGCTAGTCCGACCCTGGCTGTACAACGTATTCCGAGCGAATTTATCAATAAATAACACATGACCAACTGAGGGTGATGGTGTGTGATATTATTCTAACTCGTTTTCTGGCGTTGAATACTTCTTTGCACTGCTGCACAGCGCACACACGGAATTAATCCATGGCGCCCCGTACCTATAACTTTACAGGTACTGAACTCTGACCTGGCCTGCCCATCAAGTTTTTTTGTGCTGGCTTGTCCGTCGGGGTGAAAAATGATAGACACGCTTTTCCGCATTCTTTTTCTATAATAACCCGATAAGCCACATTCTGAGGTCAGCATGGAAAAAGCGCACCTCTCGATTCCTGTTTCAGGTGGTAAAGGTATGCAGCATTTCAGACGCCGGAAACCATCTGTTCTGCAACGGTGACAATGCTGAACATTTACTTAAGTATTTACATGCAATAATATAATAAAATATTATATAAAACTTACCTTGGCTTCCCGCGCTGACTCCTGAGACTGCAGACACCCGACTCCCGCCGTCCTGGATTTTTTTGAATTCGTTTGATGTCTGGGTCTGGGCTCTCGTCAACAGGAAGGCTGCAGGCAGCCTCCCTCCCCTCCATCGCAGCCAGCGCTGTGATTGGTTCGGCCGGCTGCCCCAACCGCGTCATTTCTCTGTCTGTATGCTGCAGAACGGAGAGTGGGAGGTGGCAGGGAGGAGCGGCTTTCCCACTGTTGCTAATACTGTCTGTTTGGACAGCCTCTCAGGCTGCCCAAACAGTCAGTATTAACAACAGTGGGCAATCCACTCCCCCAAGCCACTCCCCCTGCCTTCGAGTAACTCTAAACCAGGAAGTTCTCAAGTTCTGCTTTCTCGCCGTGCGAGAAGGCAGAAACAAATGGTAGTTATAAATAACTACCAATTGTTTCTGCCTTCTCGCACGGCGAGAAAACAGGTGGGGCGGCGCCCAAACGCCCCCATGGAGGAATCGCCACTGGTACAGACCCTCTCTGCCTTCAGAGAACAAAGGATTTGTGTGTATAAAAAGTGGGACCCAGACCCCAGGATTTTAGATCACTTCTGGGAAATCAAGAGGAACCTTTGCCAAGGAGAAGAACCGGAGAAGCTGAGGAAGATTACTGCCCCTGTGCTGTTTGGGGTTGGCCTGCAGTGGTGACTTGTTGCCAGGGAAAAGAGAACAAGCATTGGCATAGCCAATAGGTCTCGCTTTTGGGACCTTATAAGTATTTAGCTATGCAGCACTATGCTTGGTGCAACAACAACTGTTGCATGGCTAAACACTTATAAGGTCCCAAAGGCGAGACCTATTGGCTATGCCAATGCTTGTTACTCATGGTAACACTGTCTGGACATAGGTTTCATCTCATTAGTACCAGTTTCACAATCAAATATGACAATAACCAACTGAAAGATAACTGGTCTAATTTTGAGACTGGCCTTTCACTGCATTGGAACACAAAACACAATATTTTGAGTAACTTTTGATTATATTTGAGCTAGAAACAAAATCTTATTTTGTTAACATCTACAGATTATGCAGCAAATGAAGGCTTGCTTGGCAAATGCGGCAAATCCATACTTCTGCGAAAAACACAGCACAACAGAATCACATAATTGCAGTAGCCTGGCACTAGGCAAGTCCGACCCTGATTGTGTATATTTGTTCCATCACTTAAAAAATTATTATCACTTTTGTGGTGAATCGACTCCTTAATGGAGACATTATGCACAATTAGGGTTTAGGACACCTTCTGTCAGCTCTATTGAAGGGGGTGGCAAGGAGGGTTGCCTGGAAGCAGTCGTCCTTAGTATACCTTGTGTTACCCTCGCACATCAGGGACAGATGTAACACAGTGGCGACGTGCATGTCCAAGAATTATGCTGTGAGGCATGAGAGACTGGAAGTAAGAAATCTGGACGGTGGCAGACAGAGCGCGCAACAAGAACTAACAGGAAACGTTGTGAGTGAAACACGGGGGGCGCGAGGGCAAGGTCCGACGGCGCTGGAACTGGGAGCAAGGAGGGCATAGGAGGGAAAGACGGCAGAAGCAGAAGGTGAGGCATAGAGGGGAGGAGCCAAGGTGCAGGAGAAATGAGAGCGCGAGCGTCACAGAGGAACTGTGGGAGGGGAATGAGGAGACAGATGGACGGAAGTGAAGAAGAGAAAGGGGAGGGAACAGAGACAGGCGGGAGGAGTAAAGAAGGTAAAGGGCGAAGACCTTAATGGACGCGGGCTCCTTATTGACAAGCATCGCGGGCCATGACAGAAATGAATATGCCAGCTGCTAGCAACACAATTTTCTATCTCTCCGATACTTATCCTGAGACTGGAGGACTGAGAACAAGTCTGCTGCTGCGAGATCCGAGATGTCCGCACCCCGGCATTTCTTCCAACTCTTGTCTAGTGTATAGTGTGTACAATGCGTTGGACCATTGTGTCTCTACAGACACTCCAACTTTAGACTGGACTGTGAAATATGATTGTTTCTGGCTTAAACTCACCATGTAAACACAGATGAGTTTCCTCAAGGTGTTCTGAAACCAATACTTAACAAGCAATGGCCCTGCAGTCGTGAAAGTGACACAGCCGCGCGGCACGAAACAAACAAAAATGAAGAGCTGACAAGGAGGGAGTGGGAGCAGAGAGGGGGTAGGGGAGGGGATTCACGCGCACGCTGTAAGGCTTAATGAGCCATTACAGAGGCAGCTGTGCACGTCGCGCACGCTTGTGCGCGTAACAGCAAGCTGGCGACTGGCAAAAGCCTGCGGGTAGCACTTTGAAACCTCGCTTACTAAATGTCTCGCCTCAGACAGTGCATGCGCTGGCTCAGGCGAGACCTAAAGAGGACTTTGCTGTTTGCTTTGTCACCTGCTTGAAGAAAAGATCTCAAAGAGCTTTAAACTGAGCTTGTCTTCTGTTCTGAAGTCTCAGGGACACAAAGACTTCACCACCAGCTCCCCTGAATTTCCTTTCTGGGAATTCCAACCTCCAAAGAGGTGCTTGCTGCTGTTTAGGACCTCTAGAGACTGATTGTCTCTGGGGGCTGGAAGATCAACGCAAGGAGAAGAAGTGTGTCGCATCTGCACCTATTTCTGAAGCATCGCCGAGCCACGGGGAAGAAGAATGCCGCATCCGCACTGGTTTCCGACGCCTTGCCTAGCAACCAGGAAGAAGCACACCACATCGGGTCCTGACGCATCGCTGAGAAGACTTTCGCAGCACTTGCCATGCTGCTGCAAAAGTTCATGCATCGTACCAGATCGTCGCATTGCATTGAGCCGCCATTTTGTCGCATCTCACCCGATCGTCGCCACACATCGAGGTGCCATCTTGTCGCATCGTAAACGGAGCGCAGTAAATAACAGACACATCCCCTCCGCTCCGTTAAGGAACAGACTCATCGCCTCCCCTGCGCTGCAGTAAGGAACAGACACATCTCCTCCCCCGAAGAAAGGAACTGGCGCATCACTTTCCCTGCAACCCTTTTGTTTGTTTTGCGTGACGCACATAAGGTACTTTGTGGGAAAAGTGTCACATTTACAACATGCATTGAACTGAACTATTTCTACCGTTTAAGAGCCTTATTTTTGATACTGTATTGTGGATTTTTGTCGTTTGGTCTTGTCTTGGTTTAGATAAAGATTACTTATTTTTTCTAAACTACTGTGGTGTCCATTTGTAGTGTTTTCACTGTACTACTGTATGTGTTCACAAATACTTTACGCACTGCCTCTGAGAAAAGCCTGTCTGATCGTGCCAAGCTACCAAGGGCGTGAGCAGGGGTTATTTTAGGAGTGTATCCCCTCATCCTGACTAGAAGCAATTTGGACAAAGGTACCTACCTCTGCCAACTAGAAACCCCCATTTCTAACAGTGCCCTCTAAGCTAGGAGCACATCACGTGAGGGAGAAGGGGGAGGCCTGTTGTGTGACAGTGATCATCATACCAGCATCTTTAAGGTACCGTAAAATGAGTGTTCTGGTGCAGTGACTGTGGTTTTTCAGAGGGTCTTGATTAGTGGTTAGGGACTTGGTAACATTATCAAGCAACCAGTGTCTTGCTGCTCTTGGGTTCAAATTGTCATCCGTGGATGCTTCCTCCAGTACAGGCTAAAATACACCACAGTCTTTAGCTATTGGTTGTTTGTGCAGGTCTTTGGCATCTTCACTATGAAGGCAAGTACTTTCTGCTTTTGCAGATCTCACCATAGATTGTCGCCAGGCCTTACATGAGGTTGGCAGTGCAGCTTTTGATTTCATAGTCATTGCCCTTTTTGCTATTATTAGCAGAAGATATAGAAACTGGGTCAATACTCTACCTTTCTTTGGCCTCGTTTATATGTCTATGGCTCAGGCCTACTATGAATCTATAACCATTAGTCCGGTGACTACTGCCAGTGGACCCTAATGAGTCATTTCCGCAGCGTGTGCCAGAAGTCCTCCAATAGGGTGCAACAGCTTTCACAATAGGCATCTCTGCTGGGAAATATTTTTTTGATCTTCTTGTGCAGTATTACATTGTATCACTCTAAATTTAGCATTGCATGACATTTTGTATGTGGGTCTTTAAGTGCTCTGGCACATTCTTTAACATGAAGTGACCTATTGAATTATCCCATGTATCTTGCAGGGGCTGTAGTGAGACTTGTGCGTGGCTTTGAAGGGCTTTGTAAATCCAACTGACACTTTTTCAGCCATAACTATTGTATAAAAGGTTTGGATCAGGGCATGGATAGCTGGTTCACTTTCAACTATAGACCCATTGCTATGAAGGATATGCTGCAGCAGGCCATGCATCATAAACGGACCTTTGTGCGGGTTAAACTTCTCCCTAAGGATGGGGAAATGTCGGAGCTAACCATCCTAAAAAAAGGCTACCCAAAGTTGTGATGCCAGCCCTTTCCCAATAACACAGGTCCTGCCCAGTGACATATCATAATTATTTAGGGAGGCCAAGTAGTGGTATTGCAGGGGTTTAAGGAGTCACATGTCTACTAATGACTTCTGACAAGGCATTGGAGTGCCACATGCAGGAGATGAGGTTCATCCTGCTGAAGTTTGGAACCTGGCACCATTTGTTTATTTAATACATATGTAAAGCGCAACTGTCACCTAAAAGGTATCCTGGCGCTAAATCCAATCAACTGGGAATCAAACCACAGCACTGAAGAGGGAGTAACATTAAGAATCAATTGGGAAAGAGCCAAGTTTTCAAGTGTAGGCGATTAGTTGAGTGTATAATAAAAGCAGGGAGTTTTATTCCGGAGCTGGGCGTCCTTCTCTAGGAAGGCACTTCCACCCTGTCTAGACTTCTTAAAGTTGCAATAAAGACAAGATTAGCTATTTCCGAAACCTGTTCCAGAAGTGCATTGGACCATGACCCTGGAGGGCCTTGAACACAATGCAAAGGGCTTAAAAAACTATCTTTTGCCTAATAGGAAACCAATGGAGTTCCTTCAGTGCTTCAGACGCCAGTTATCTTCTAGGTCTGTCCAGAGCCAATTTGCCTGCTGCAGCCGGAACTCGATGTAGTGTTTGCAATACGAAGTCGAGGGCTCCTAATAGAAGCGCGTTGCAATAATCCAACCTGCCAAAAATCTCCCTACATACAATCAAAAATTTGGCAGATGGTGGTAGCAAGGGTAGGAGTTTTCGCAAACCCCATAAAAAACGAAAAACAAGGCCCTGCTACTTTAGTAATGTTATCTTCAAGGGCTAGTTTGCTTTCAAAGGTCACCCCTAGATTATAAACAGAGTCCGAGGGGGAGGACTCTTCCTGTGTGGGTAGAGGCTAGAACTTGGTTGGGATATTAAAAGGAATTTTGTTGGCTGAGCAGCATAAAAGCTCAGTTTAGTCTCCTTTTAATTTCAAAGTTGACGTTCAACCAAGTGGCATTATCCTTCATGCAGTTGTAAACGGTTGGATTTTCTGCCTGGTGGTCCCTGTCCAGCGACAGAATTAGTGAAGTGTCATCAGTATAATTAGCTACACGGATGTTATAGGTTTTAATTAGGGTCACCTAGGTTCTCATAGAGCTTGAACAAAATAGGGCTAAGAGCCAATCCCTGGGGGACACCATCAATTCAAATATTTCTGCGCAGCTCACAGCTCTTCCGGTATCACATGGCTCTTCAAGTAACAGACCTGACAGCCAGTAGCTAGCCATTGAAGTTGTTCTGGCTTCCTATATCCTTTGTGATGTCTAAGCGGACCCTTAATTTAGTCCTTACTTTTCTTATGTGCACCCCCTTTGAGCTGTTACATATCTGTGCTATATGTCCACCAGCCCTACACCACCTTCTTTCCGGATGAACTTGTGCCGAGGACTAGAGTGGTCTTACTACCAAAGGTTATTACTCCTTTTCAAGTTAGACAGCCCATCACCCTTTTGACTTATGTTTGTCTCGCCTCAGCCCCCGAAAGAGTTAGAGCGACTCCTTTGTTTGGACCTTAAAAAAGTGCTAAGCTTTTACATTGATCATACCAAAGACCATTGAGTGGACAATTAGCTCTTTGTTGAGTACTCCTGGCCAAAGAAAGGCAAGGCAGTGCAGAAAAGGCTTTGTCCATGTGGATAGTCCTTTGCATTATGATCTTCCATGCATTGGCCAGGAAGCAGCCTCAGAATGATTAAGGGCCCTTTCCTCCAGGGCCAAGGCTGCTACCACTGTATTAGCACTCTGAGGCACAGGGTCAAGACTGATTTGCATATAGCTGTATCTGAACTGGGGTGGCAAAGTGAGCTAAAGAATGATGATGGATTCAACCCAGATCTGTGACTGGATGTGGGTGTTTGAAACGTTTCAGCACTCTGTCCATCATCTCCTTGTGTTTGCTTTGTTTGCCCTAAGTTGGCAGGGTATGCCCAGACGTGGGTCCCTTGCTCACTTTGCCACTGGATTCAAGCTAGCCTGGCTGAAGAGGGCTGATAGCCCGAAACCGGTCGCAGGATGTTTGTTTCCGGTGCAGGGAAGACATGTCTTGGCAGTTCGGGCTGGACTGTTCCCATGAGGCACTGGGTCAAGACTGATTTGCATATCTCTGGAGGCTCTTTTTTCCACCCTTCTTGAGGAGATTAAAAAGGGGTTCTCGGTGTCTGAGGCTAACCAAGGAGAGATCAGGAATGTTTGTGAGTCGTTGGAGAGGAAAACCAACCTCCTAAACACAAGAACAGACACATTGGAGATCACTGTGGGAGGATTAAAGGATGATCTTGGAGCAGCAAAAGCTGACATACTAGCTCTCAAGAGGGAGGAGGTGGTCCTTCGGGATAAGCTGGAGACACTAGAGAACAACTCCAGAAGAAGTAATCTTCGTATCTTGAGTGTCCCAGAGGGGAGGAAGGGAGGGGGACAACCTCAAATCTTACATGGTTTCACTATTAAAAGAAATATTGCAGATAAACGAATCAGAAGAGGATCTGAGGAAGGACATCCAAAGGGTCCATAGACACCCTTCCAGAAGGATCCCCAACCGAACAAAGCCCAGGAAAATGCTCATAAACTTCCACACCTACTCCTTGAAGGAAAAGATCCTTAATATGGCCTAATAGGGAAAATCATTGAAGGCCAGAGACTTCTCATTTGAAATACATTCCGATCTTGCCCGAGCCACCCTTGATAGGCAGTGGAAGATGGGCAAGAAGTTAGATGACTTTAAAAAGTTTGGTCCTGTGGCCCAACTTAAAGTCCTAGCTACTTAGAAAATTATGCTCAAGAACAAAATTCATAATGTCAGATCAGTACGAGAGGCTGATGAGCTACTGGAAAGTTTTGGGAAAGGCGAAGTATAGTTGGCATAAAGACACACGCAACGATAATCAGTCAGTGGAAGTCAAGGGTCGGGCTCAAACTTTACCTTAAATTTTTGTCTTTATCTATTTACAAAGGGACAGGGTGGGTTGCCCCTCGGTGCAGCAACTGGACTCCTATCTGTCCAGGTAAATGGGAGGGGGGTCTCCAGGGAGGGGTTCATAAGGGGAGGGGTCGGGTGCACAGTGTGGGGAGCATAGGGGTCAAAAACCAAAGATTTCCTCATTTACCTTATCGTCTGTTCAGACTGCCCTATTTTTGTTGCCATTGGTCTGGTCTAGTGTTAGCTCTCTCTGCTACCTAATTTCATTCATAGATCTCGCATTTAAACACCCATGAAAATGATTCAGTTCTTGTCTTGGAATGTTAATGGCCTGCACGTGAAAGCCTAGAAAGGTATAAATCTTACAATATATGAGAGATTCTTCCGCACAGGTCATTTTCCTTCAGGAAACTCAGCTTCTGAAGAAAGAGATTACCAACATATTTAAAAATCAAAAATGGACCATTTGATCTGTTCCAACCACAGTGCCAAAATTAGGGGTGTCGCTATATTAATTAAAAAACAAGCAAAAGCCCGTATTTTAGACTCTCTGGTTGACCCATGTGGCAGGTGGGTCATTTTGAAGGGGATTATTTCAGGCTCTCTGCTTACCTTAGTGGGCTGCTATGGCCCAAATCAGGATGACCCAACTTGTCTCAAAACTATTTTCTCAAATCTATTGGATTACCCAGACCCTGTAATTATGACTGGGGGTTTCAATATTGTATTGAATCCTAAATTGGACAAGTCTGCAAACAGTAGAGCCAGGGCGCCCTCTAGATCCCGGATGTAATGGCCAATCTATGATGGCGCAGACCGGACTCTGTGACATCTGGAGAGACAGGTCGGGTCATCAGTTAGGGGTCTCATATTATACAAGTAAATATGGTTACAAGTCGAGAATCGACTACATCTTGGTTAGACACAGCCTGAGGGGTAAAGTTAAGGACATTGGTTATTTGACTCCTCATCTGTCCCACCATTCAGGGGTACAGATGGATCTTGTTCTGGTAGACGTTCAGCATTCCAGAGTTTGGATGGTTGATTGAACTTTACTTGTTGATAGTGAGGAGATGAAGTACTTATCACAGGAGACTGAGTGCTTTTTGGATGTGGATTTAGGGTCGACTGAGACCTCTGTTTTTTGGGACTCCCTAAAGGCCTTTTTAAGGGGCATGATTACAAGTAAGGTATATTTTAGGAATGGACAATATAGAGAAGAGGTGGAACACAATGAAGCAGAGATGAAGTAGTAGAGTTGGGCCTGAACAGGGGGTCGACTCTGAGAAACAGAAGGAACATTTGGACAAACTAAGAGAATTAAAAGATCAGTTAGACACCATTCTCCAGACCAGGGTTTCAAGCAAATGAGAGGCGAGTAAGCTTGCCCATTTTGAGTATGGCGAAGGCGCAGGCAAGCTGCTGGCGTGGAAGGCTAAGTCAGACAGGATGCGAAACATGATTAAACTAATTGACAACATGGATGGGGTTACTGCCCTGTCCACAGACAATGTTTTTTTTTCTCCAGGATTTGTACCAAGAAGATAGGGTGGTGAATAAAACTGAGGCCATGGAGTGGTTGTGTAGGAGCAGGCTCACCCCCTGAATTTAACTCTGCAGGAAGATCTAGAGCAGGACATCTAACAACAAGAGGTGAAAAAGACCATTCTTGCTTGTAAGGGGGGGGGGGCTGCTGGGCCTGATGGGTTGCAAATAGAGCTTTATAGATCTTTGGGGGGGGCGATGGTACCCATTTTGGCACAGCAAGATCTTATCCGATGGCATAAAGCTGCCAGGCTCGTGGGGATAGGCTATCGTCACTTTGATCTTGAAAGCAGGGAAGAACCCAGTGAGTTGTGGGTCTCATAGACCCATCTCGCTGCTGAACGCGGATTATAAATCTTTGCCAGGATCCTGGCAGGCAGGTTTGGGTCCGTTGCGGGAGACATGCTCCACTCTGACCAAAAAGGTTTTTTTAAGGGCAGGAATTTATTTGACCTCACCTATGATTTCATTGGTACAATAGACCTGGCCACAACCTATTCTCTCCCCCTCGCAGCAATGATATTAGATGCCACCAAGGCCTTCGGCAGGGTCAATTGGGTGCATCAATCAGCAGTTTTGGAGAAATTCATCCTGGGTGAGAAGTTCCACCGAGCCATTCACCTGATTTATCAATACCCGTCATCTAGACTGCTGGTTAATGGCAATCTGACCAGACCCTTTAAAATCAACAGGGGCATCACGCGGGGCTGCTCTCTTTCTCCCCTGCTCTTCGACCTTTATATTGAGCCATTTGCCCTGCGGTTAAGAAGGGAGCCAAGCATTTTGCCATTCAAGCATGGGGTTTGGGAGAGGAAGGTGGCCCTGTATGCGGACGATATTTTGATCCTCTCCTCGGACCTCTCTATGGCCTTTCTGGCTGCTATAAAACCAGCACAAGATTTTGGGCAGATATCTGGCCACGAGATAAATGCTCATAAAACTGAGGTCAAGACTTGGAATTTGGGGGTGTCCACATCAGACGAAGCGTGACATGAGGTATCTGGGGGTCAGAATAGTTCAGGATATTGATAACCTTTCAGGGACCAACTTGGCAATCTTTTCAAGGGCTTGTCTGAAACTTATGAAGTCCTAGGTTCATCTCCATTTAACCGTTCTTGGTACGATTAACCTGGTAAAGATGGTAGTGCTTCAAAAAATCACCTTCCTCTTCAATGTCATTCCACTACACTTTGACAAACTGGTTATAGTTAAGCTTCAGCAGGCAATCAACTCATTCGTTTGGCGTACAGGGGCACCAGGATTGCCTGGAAGAAGTTGAGACACAGGAGGGAGAAGGGAGGTCTTGCACTGCCGGATCTGCAATATTATGCTTGGGCATTCCAACTATCGCATTCCAGGATGCTTTTAAAAACTCCAGAGAGCACCGGGTTGTGGGCCATGTTTTCCACAATGTTAAAGGGCACTGGTCTGTCTCAGGAGAGCTTCTTGTTTAAATTGGTATTAACTACGTCTTGAGCCTGGCCCCCCTGTGGGACTCCAGTTGCACCAGAGTGCCTGAAGGATGGACTAGCATTACCACTCAGAATGGCTGGGCTGAAGGTGTGGGGGGATTTTGCCCAGGAGGGCACCCTTTTATCTTGGTCATCACTATACAACAGGGCGGAAGAGGGTTTGTCTAAGATCAAATACATCCAGCTGCTGAGTTGGTCTCATAATCTGAAAAAACCCATAGGCATAGACCATAACCTAGAGGAACAATTAGTGGCAAGACCGGCTGGGAAGAAGGAGGTCTCCTTTTTGTACCGGAGCATTGAGGAGGCTGTTGATGGGGACTTGGTCGAAAAATTGTGGGGTGTCAGCTTACCAAATGATCTATGGGAACATCTCTGGAAAACATCTTTCAATACCCTGTTTGCCGCCGTAAAACCAGCTTGGCTCAGAAGGAACCACTTGTTCACGGTTCATTGGGCCTATCTATCTCCGTTAAGGCAGTCTAAAATGTCTGACTGGCCTCCAGTTAATTGTAAAAATTGTGGTTTGGAGAGAGCCTTTGATGTACATATGTTTAAGGAGTTCCCAGCCATAGCAGACTTTTGGGAAAGAGTAGGCAATACCACCGCAGATATTCTAGGCCTTCCAATCCCAAAAAATCTTACCCTGATCATTTATGGAATATCCAGTGAAGTCACAGGCCCTGCCAGATCTTTCCTCTTCTATGCTATACTGTTGGCCTGGAGGGAAATATGTAAAAGATGGGTAGAATGTGCACCTCCTCTGTGCACTGAGTGGTTGTCCTCGTTGTTTGCGACATCTAGGATGGATTTGGGTAGAACCCAGAGCAGGAAAAAGAAAGCATTATTGGATTTCTTACTAAAATGGTCTAATGCTTAGTTTTGAGAGACTGAGAAGCCCCCTTTATTTAAAGGAGAAAATGGGTCCTATGATTATGCCTCTTTGAAACTCTCTTGACTGTGTTGGGCATTCTCAGTTTCCTCTCACGACCAACATCAACAGTCGCCAGGGTCACCTGGACCGAATGGGAGAGTGACCGTGCCCCTTAGGTTGGGGTCAGTGTCATCCGAGCCTGCTGTGGTACTGGTAGGCAGAGCACTTCCTCCTGGTCCCCATCCAACAGCCTACGCTTCTCTAACATCTAGTAATGGTACAGGCGGCTTGTATGCCCACTGTGGTCGGAGGTGAATGAGGAGTGAATGAGGATAAAAAAATAATAATAAAATAACGCATGCTCATTGCGCGGGGACCCACAGGGTACAAATTCTGGCATTATGGGCAAGACGGACAAGTTACAGCCCAAACTGCAATTCAACCTGCGTAAAACCCCCAGATCGAAAGAATCCATGCCCACGGAGCAAGACTTCATCCCAGACAACCCTGATTCCGGATCAGATGTAGATATGAAAGAAGCGTTCCGCACCATCCAGCAGAGCCTATAAAAAATCTACAGCAAAATTGATGCACTGTCGTTTCGAATGGACAGGATGTCCGAAAGACTGGACAAGCATGGAGGCAGACTTGATGCAGAGGAACAGCGCATATCGGACATGGAGGATGTCACCAGAGCAGATGCGAAGACTGATAAGGAGAGAGAGAGAAGATCCTACATACCCTGTAAGGGAAGGCTGAAGATCTCGAAGCGAGATCTCCACGTAATAACATCCGTATTTTGGGGGTACCAAAGTCATCCAATGTCGGCAACATGGAACAATACATAGAGAGGCTTCTGGTCAGCCTCTTGGGTCGAGACACCTTCTCTGAGATACTAGTGGTAGAGCGTGCACATCGATTTCTGGCGCCTAAGCCCTATTAAAGCAAGATTCTTAAATTATAGGGACCACAACGCAGCCTTGCTTAAGGCCAGAGAACTGGGTGCTCTTTGGCATGAAGGTATGGAAATAACTTTGTTCCCCGACTTCACGATGCAGGTTCAGGAGGCACAATGACTCTTCCTCCTGGCAAAAAAGAAACTTCAAGATCTTAAATTGGAGTACAGTATGATGTATCCCCCTAAGCTGAGGGTCAAAATTGATGGCAAAGTGCACTTTTTCACTAAACCGAAGGTAGTCCTATGATTCATTAAAGGGAAAGAACAGTGTCTCAGATGTCAGGGATCGCCGAGCTCCTCTTCTGCTCAATCGGAGAGCTCTTCAAATGTACAGGAAGATTGAGACACAAAAGAGTGACCAGGCGAGCAGATCCAAGAATAGACGACATATGGTAACGTTGAGAAGCCATAGAGAATGTACTGTGCATATTACAATACAGGTCTAGTGGATACCAGCTGTAGCTATCGAAGTGCCAGAGTACAGAATGAACATGTATATGAAGCCTCGTTGGTCCCTAGGGGCGTCCTGACCGAGACAATTGCGGGCACATAAGACGCATTGATTGTAGCTTGTTCTACCATGGAGAGTCATTTTTTTAAAAGACTCATGCTGTTATGAGTACTATCTAGTACCACTAGTGGTGGTGGGAGTTTGACAAGATGCCCCCCAGTGTATCACACCTTTCATACTGTTTGTTTTCGGGTCGGGTTTGTTATTCAAGATTGGGGAGTGGTGGAGGGAGATCAGATAGCCACGACAGTTGGGGATTTTGGAAGCGTGGGAGAGAATGGTTGTTTTACTAAGTTGGATGAGTGTATTGTACGAAATAGGCAGCTACGGTCACATATAGCATATATCATTGGCAAGGGACATGGTCCAAGGCAGAAATCATCTAAGCCCAATGGCTATGGCGGGTAAGAGCACACAGATCCTTCAGCTCATGACCAGGAATGTCCGTGGTCTCAATGACAACAGAAAGATCAGAAGGGTGTGTGCCTATCTAAAATGGTATTTTACAAGAGACACATCTTGCTCCAGAGCGTAGCGAGGCAGTGCATTGCAAACTACAGGGGGTGTGCTACTCCGCAGATTTTACCTCACATGCTAGAGGGGTCCTGATCTGGGAAGATTAAAAAGTGGGGATAGAAATGACAGGCACACTAAAGGATCCACAAGGTAGATTTGTTGTAGCCATATGCAAACGAGGGGGCTTGAAATTTCTCCTAGTAGGTATCCACGCCTCCAACTATGACAATCCACATTTTTATACTTCCTTAGCGACCAAATTGGTACAGTGGAAAGGGATTCCACAGGTGTGGGGGGGGGGGGGATGATTTTAATTGTATATTAAATCCAAGTACAGACAGATCTAAAGTCCTACCATAACTTCCAGCAGCGGCTGCAACAGCCATCCAATAAATAGTGCATTCAGATGGCCTTATAGATATCTGGAGACATAGATCCCCCGATGTGAGAGGTTATACCTATTACTCCTCTGTGCACGACACTCACACTCTAATTGACTTTTGGCTTTTGTCTGGGGGACTGAGTTCCAGAGTAATTGCATGTACTCATCTGCCGCGAATGTACTCCGACTATTCTCCCGTTCAACTTGCCTTGAGGTACTGAGAATCACGTAGCCCGGCGTTCACATTGAGTTTCCCACCGTATTCGCTGTTAGACACTGTTTTCAAAGAAGGGTTAGCCACAGCTATAGAGAACTTCTTCTCCAAAAATATTGGGTCTGTGACCCTTATTTACCACAGTGTGTGAAACATTTAAGGTGTTTGTCAGAGGAATGGTAATATCCCTTCATGCATGTGTGTTACGTTCCATCCGAGGTAGACTATACACACTAGAACGTGAAATGGGTCATCTAGACCTCAAGCACAAATTGGCTGAACACCTAGACACGGCCAACGATGAAATCAAACCCATGGGTATATACGCTTCAGTAAAAAGGTGTTTCCCTTGGCGGACAGACTAAAGTTTCACAAGCTTGCTAGTTGTCTAGGTCACCCAAACATGGACAGTGGCTCCTACACAATGTGATACACCAACAAAACGATAATATGGCTCACTATTTATTTTTTGTTAAAAATTTTTTTATCATAGATATTACACTTCTTAAAAACAACACATTGGGCACTTGCATTAAAACACATTTCAATTTCATTGACAACATTTTTGTACACATACTGCTTAAAAACACATTAACTAACAATCATTTCTTATCATCATAAATTGGCTATACAAAGAAATAACAGAGGGGTAGAGACATACAAAGACACTCCTTATTAGTCATCAAATTTGCACATCTGAGAACCTAACATTCGAAAAATCTAAACCTGGACCCACTCAATATCTTGTCTACACGGTAGATTCGGTCTCTTGATTGTGCAGAGGTGGCGTCGACGTGTTTCGATGGCTTCTATTGATAATCTACCATCTTTATCAAGACTAAATAATCAGTCTCTCCTGCTTCTGGGCACTGGTTGGTTGCCACTAACAAGATTTGTCCTGCGGATAAACATATTACCATAAGTATCTTGCATAGGTATCATCTTAATTCTATGTGGGCATCATATATACTATTGCTACATTCATAAAGTGCATTGTTCGTATACATGAGATTCAATTTCTCCTCCTAATTTCATCAGTGCTATGCAGTGACGTACTGTTCCTTTACCACACCTTGATAGGAGACACTACATTTGGGTTGCTTTGTAACATTGTGCATATCAGGCATTTCATGTCCCCAACTCCTGCGCAATTCAAGTTTTGCACAGCTTCCATTAATAATTCCTTCTATACATACACAAGCTTTTGACTCCAATGTTGATATTTGGGCATGGGAAATCATTTATATAGGCACTAAGGGGTGTAGCGGCCGGAAAAGCTCCAGGTTCAGATGGGCTCACAGATGCCTTTTATAAAGAATTTCCAGATCTATTGATTCCCCACCTCAAGACGCTTTATGAGGAGATGGCAGAGGCAGGCGTTATGCCGCCCTCCTTGCGTGAAGCTGTAATTGTCACGCTGTTAAAATCGCCAGCCAGTTGCTCCTCGTATAGGCTTATCTCTGCTGAATGTAGATGCTAAGCTTTACGCTAAAATCTTAGCCAATAGACTAGCTTTATTGCTCCCGGGTATTATCCGCCCAGAGCAGGCAGGTTTCATCCCTAGTCGCAATTTATTTAAAAATCTGAGGACCCTATTTGGAGTAGTGTAGAGACTAAACCCTGTAATCAAGGTTGCGGCAGTCTTTCTAGATGCCGAAAAAACCTTTGACTCGGTTAAGTGTGACTTCATGTTCTCAGTTTTATGCAAAATAGGAGTCGGAGACATTTATCTCCGTCTGGTATTACATATATCACCTACAAACAGAGGGGCCGATTAGGATGGCGGTTAATCCGCATCCCCCTGGCCGGCGTCAGCCACCGTCGGCCTGGAGGATGCGGATTAACCGCCGCAGCCACATACAACACCCACCACCAGATTAGGATGGCGGTGGGATTGCGGTTGGACCAGCGGCGGACGGCAGGTCCGTCCGCCGCTGATCCGTGGGGTGGGGAGGGCTATTTGGCGACGGTGTCTGCAAGACACCGTCAGCCAAATTAGGATGTTCACGGAGACATGCTTTTCCGCGGCGGCTTTTCCGCCGTGGAAAAGCATGTGGACTTTGGCTTTTGGGGGCCCGTTGCGGGCCCCCAGGGTGTCGGGGGGTGGGGGGTGCACATGGGGGGTACCTATGGTACCCCCCAACATTTACATGCACAAAGCGGCATCCACCACGCGGTGCCTGCCGCTTTGTGCAGGTAAATGTAATACATGCATTTTTAACATTGCGGCGGGTGCTGCTTGAAGCAGCACCCGCCGCAATGCTATAAATACAGGATGTGACCGCCAGGGTGGCGGTCACATCGTAATTTGCACGGAGGGACCGCCGCTGCCCCTGGTCCGTCCGTCATCCTAATCTGCCCCCCTGTGAGGATTGGAATTGAATTTTCTCAATCATTTAACATCACTCGGGGTACGTGCCAGGGCTTCCCTCTGTCTCCACTATTGTATGTGATTGTCGCGGAGCCACTGGCCTGCGCAGTCCGTGAGTATCACACACACATAGGGCTGAGATTCCTCGAGTACACACTGAACATTTCTGCCTATGCAGATAACGCGTTATTATATATATATACTTAGCCCAGAGGTAAATTTATCTCCAATACTGCGTGAAGTTGTACAGTTTGGTGGTCATTCAGGCTGCAAATAAATTGGGATAAGTCGATCATATTTCCTCTCACTCCCGCACTTTGGATCCGGCCATGGAACTCCCATTGCACTGGACCACGGAAGCAGTTCGCTACCTGGGCATTCAACTCCACAAACATCCCGCAATAGTTCTGTTGGAAAATTATGGCAAACTACACAGAGACTCATAGATAACATAGACAAGTAGATAAAGATTCTGTTCTCGCTGATGGGGAGAATCTCTACTATGAAGATGATTATATTACCACGATTCCTCTTTTTATTTCAGAACATACCCATATTGCTACCAAAACACCTGTTCAACTACTGGCGCACACAATTGATACGGTTAGCGTGGGCTGGTAAACAACCCTGCATACAATGGGACTCTCTTACTTTACCCTATGACTTGGACGGTTTGGGGGTTCCCAAGTTGGAGAAATACTATGGGGCTGCAAACAGTGTATTTGCTCACTATTGGATACATGGTCCGCATGACATGCCCTTCTTGTACATGGAAAAATAATGTGGTGGATCCTCTCACTCTTCCACAGACCCTCACCCAACCTGCCTCCAGTAAATTTTAAGTTTTTGACTCCATCGCTGTCACCGCACAAGCCTGGCAAACACTACTACAGATGCAAGCGAGAGCCTTTACACATGCTCTGGAAATGCCACTTCAGTGGTGCATGTGGTTTCCCCTGGGCCAAGATGTGGGAGCAAGACAGGCACTACAATCTATAGGTATAAGAACAATGGGAGACTTTTCTAAAGATGGGGTGTTGGTAACCTGGGAAGCGTTACAACAACCAGACAGGCAGCTGGGGGTACAGTATTATTCCACTACTATAGAGCACAACAGACATGGCCGGCCCTAATTGGGGATGACCTAATGGAACCACAGACTTTGGGGGCACTTTCCACTCTAATTAAAGTTGAGGAACCTTTAAAGTTAATGACTCTATTCTAGTCTTCAGGACACGCGTAAATCCATAGTTTTGAAAGGGCGGTTAGATTGGCAGTGTGATCTGGGCACTCCCTAAGTGACAAAGAGTGGTACTATTGCATCACCCGCACCCGGTTGGTCTCTCTTAATGGGAGACACAGACTCATACACTTTACATTTTTACATAGGGCGTATTGCACCCCTTAACGCCTGTTTAACTGTGGACTACAGAGATTTCCTGTTGTCATAGATGTGGTTTGGAGTGAGCAGGATTCTGGCACTTAGCCTGGCAATGCCCAAGGGTCTATGCCTACTGGGAAAAAGTGTTCAAGGAGCTGGAACTTATTATTAGTACGGATCTAGAACCTGACCCTAAAACGGCGCTACCGCGATGGGATCTCTCAGTAAACAGGACTCTGCGCCTGTTGGTAGCTATTGGCCTCTTACTTGCTAAACGGCGGGTGACATTGGGATGGATGAGGGGCCCACTTCCACAAATCACAGAATGGCATACAGACATGTTGTATTGTAATACTCAAGCTGATACATAGAGTGAATTGCTATCCCCCAGAAATCATCCCAGGAACTACTGGGGTCCATACCAAACTTACTTGTTAAGTAACACCAGCGGGGTAGTCTCAGAATCACAGACCACTGCTGAGGAGGTATTGTCACCAGTGGCAGGAACATAGACGATTGAGGGCGCTATGGGTGGAGGTTGGATTACAATGCTCGGGTTCTTACGTAAGTCAGCCCCCCAACAAGGCATTGGTCAGTATTGTGACATACTGTAACACAGCAGATACTGGACATGATTGTATACATGATACTCCCCGTACGCCAGAATTATGCCTTTGAGTACAAATGTCTTTGTATGCTGTTGTGATCTGATACATTGAACTGCCTGTCCATGCCAAGATTGTGTTTTTGTGTTGTATGCTTTTGGTTTTATGCTGAAAACAATAAAAAAAAAAAATAAAAAAAACTAAGTTGTTTCATAAAGTATGATGCTATATTTCCAAAACAGTAACTTAAATTGCATTTATTTTAGATTTAAACTGTTATTTTATTTGTTCATACTTCTATGTGAAAAACAGAAAAAAAGATTCAGATTAGTTTTTTACCTTGCATTTGAATCCGTCACCATTGTGCACAACATCATAGTTCCCTTACTTTTTGAAATGTACTTCGACGGCTCTCCGCACTGACTAATTTTATTTTAACAAATGTAACCAGTTTTTATTTACCACATAATTGAAACAAACAATATTTACATGATTATGCAGAAAACTTTCCATGACATTGATTACAATTGATCAATAGTGATGTCAGATGGCTAACCTTAACATAATTCTAGTACAAGGTATTTCCTATCCGAATCTAACATATTCATACAGTAATTACTTTTCTGCGTATCCTATTTGGGCCTACGGCAAGGTCATTAACTGGTGTCAGATCCTTATCAATTAACCACGCCCTCCAGTCGGAGTGCGCATGCGTAGAGGGCCCGTTTACCACAAGAGTACTCCCCCCCCCCCTCCCCGGTTACCCCCATACGCTCTATTAACTCCATTAAAGGGGACCCTTGCATCTCTTTGCCGTTTACTGGCGTCATTGTGCACGTGCGGGGTGGCCAACCAGCCTAGAGAAAGCGTGACTCCCCCGCACCCTTCTAGCCAACAAGCTGTAACTGCCCCTGGAGTTCTAGGAGAGACCACTTGTCCCCCTTGGGCAACCCCATTCAAGAATGGCGCCGCCCTCTAAGGACCTTAAATCTACTGCTCACCAATCGTGACCTTACCGCCTGATCAAGGAATAGCACTAAATACGAGAATTGATGACCTGTAAATGGGATAAAGTTCTAAGGAACAAAACATATCTGAAAGAGACACGTTAGTGATAGATTCCTTACCTTAGAATATCCCCAGGCGTCAGACTGGATCCGGAAAGATTTGCGTAGCAGTACCCTTGCGCGTCGGTAGGCGTCGTCTGCGGCTCCGCGTATGTCGTCGGCGTCGTGGGCGCCGTGATGACGTCATCGGAGTACTTAGACGCCGCCTCCGCGTGCTGACGTCAGTTCTTCTTTTTTCCGCGTCAGCCAGCGCAGATCTGGAAAGAGCAGTTCCCTAGTCACTTTTTGACTAAACTTTTGTGATCTTTTGATCCATTCGAAGTCTTTACGACTCCGACGGTGCCGTTAGGGATGCCCGGATTCAAGCATTGCGACGAGTGCGACCGTACCATGTCGGTCACGGATCCCCACCGCCTGTGCCTGATGTGTTTGGGCGTCGACCATGACGACGAGGCCTGCTCCGACTGTCGGGCCCTTTCAAGGAAGGCCAGGCGGGAGCGGTCCCGCAGGCGACTCGAAATCCGCCAGTCGGCCCCGCGCCGTGTGAGGTCCCGGTCCCACGGGAGGTCGAGGGACAGGTCGCGGGGGCGGAGCCGTCACAGCTCCGGGAGTCGGCGCCACTCCTCCGGGTCCAAGTCGTCAGGTAAGAAGCATAAGAAGTCGAAGAGACATCATCGCTCTTCTGACTCCCCCCGACGCTCGCGCGATGCGTACGGGGGTTCGGGTGACACCGCCCACGCGGCTCATCGGGAGTCGCGGGCACCGCGTTCGGCCCCATACCCCCGGTCCCTGGGCTGAACGCGACGCCGGAGGAGATCGAGCGTTTCCTCATGGCCATGAGGTCCCTTTCTCCTCTGACGGGTTCCGCGGCGCCTTCGGGCCCAGTGAACCCGTCTGGGGGCCCTAGTGGGCCGAGGGCTACGACCCCGACGCCGTCGGGTGCTTCGGCCTCGACGCCGCCGGCGCCTTCGGGCCCGGCGCCGCAGGGCCCCACGATCCCGACACCGCCGGTGCCCTCGGGCCCGGCGCCGCAGGGTACAGCGGCCCCGGCGTCGTCGGCGCCTTCGGGCCCGGCGCCGCAGGGTGCCGCTGGACCCTCCTCGGGCGATGGATCGTCACCGGTGGACCTTACGACCCCCCTGGTGTCGGTCCGTGTGGTGTCCCCTCCGGCGTCGTCCTCGGGGGGCGCCGTCCCCGCCTCCTCTCAATCGGTTCCGACGTCGGGACGACGCCTATCGGCGCCGCTCTCGCGCCGTTTGGGGATTTTACTTTCTATGAACCGACCCCATTCACTTATGACCCTGAATCTCAGGAGATGGGGGAAGAGGAGAATTGGGAGGGGTCTGAGGACCCTCTGACCAGAGAGTGTCAGTCTAACATGGACTGGACAGGAGACCTTGGGGAGGCCAGTGGCCTGGACACCACTCCAGACACTGGATTTGTCTCTCCTCCTACCGTGGCTTCGGAGGAGGGTGCTACTTATGGTGTGGTGTTGATGAGGGCTGCTAAGCCCTTGGGCCTTGAGCTCCACGTCGCGGCCCTGAGGACTAACCTCCTCACTGAGGTCCTTAAGCCGCAGTCATGCTCCATGGAGCCTCTGCTGCCGTTTAATGAGGCCTTGACGGACGTTCCTTTGGGCACTTGGTCCAGGCCCGCTACAGGTTCGCCTGTAGATAGGAACGTGGCCAGACGCCACCGCCCGGCCCCGGGCGACCCATGTTTCCTGTCCACCCACCCCACCCCCGAGAGTCTGGTTATCCAGGCCTCTAACTCCCAGACCGCCTTCCCGACGGCCCCGACGGACAGGGAGTCCAAGAGGTACGAGGCCTATGGCAAGAAGGTATTCTCGTCCCTTAGCTTGGGACTGCGGTCTTCCAACACCGCATGCCTCTTGGACCGTTACACCCACTCTCTGTGGGAAACGGTGGCGGAAGTGCTGCCAGAGTGCCCGTTGGAGGTACAGGCCAAACTCGGCCAAGCCCTAGTGGAGGGCCGAGACGCAGCAAAGTATTCAATCAGGTGCGGACTGGATACCACTGACTCGCTGGGCAGAGCGATGGCTACGACGGTGGCGATACGACGCCACGCCTGGCTGAGATCCGCCAACTTCTCGGCAGACGTCCAAAATACACTCATGGACATGCCGTTCGATGGCCGTCGCCTCTTTGGCGACAAGGCAGACCACGCGCTTGAGCGCTTTAAGGACTCCAGGGCTACGGCCAAGTCCTTGGGCCTCTCGGCCCCGCGCCAGCAAATGGGTGCCTTTCGCTCCTTTCGTGGCCAAGGAAGGGGCGCCCCCACACATGCCGCCAGCCACTCGCCGCAAACTGTCGTCCAGCGCGGCGGCGGCCGTGGAAACCGCCGTGGAGGCGGTCGGGGAAACAAGCGGAGCCAGTCCACACCTGCCCCCGCAGCATCCGCCTCTAAACCCTCCTAGTCTGTGCTTTTCGGCCCATGTGACGCCAGTGGGAGGCAGGGTTCGCCATCACCACTCTCACTGGCGCACAGTCACTTCGGACAGGTGGGTGCTGCTGATCGTCCGAAGGGGCTACTCCCTCCCCTTCGAGGCGACCCCTCAAGCCATGCCACCGCAACACCACCGCGTATCGGGGGATCACTTGCGGGTCCTGCAGGAGGAAGTTTCGGCCCTCTTGGCCAAGGGGGCCATCGAGCGCGTTCCTGGGCCAGAAGTAGGACGTGGTTGCTACTCCCACTACTTCCTGGTACCCAAGAAGGGCAAAGGGGGCCTACGCCCTATCTTGGATCTGAGGAACGTCAACGGCTTCCTCCGGAAGGAGAAGTTCAAAATGCTGACTCCGGCTCAGGTCTTGGCTGCCCTAGACCCTGGAGACTGGATGGTAGCGTTGGACTTGCAGGACGCATATTTCCACATCCCCGTCCTGCCGGCCCACCGGCGTTACCTGCGGTTCACGGTAGGCCTCGAGCACTTTCAGTTCACCGTGCTCCCCTTCGGCCTTACCAGCGCCCCACGGGTGTTCACGGAGGTGATGGCGGTGGTCGCAGCTCATCTGCGCAGGTTAGGGGTCTCAGTCTTCCCCTACCTAGACGACTGGTTGTTGAAGGCGGGTTCGCCCCAGGCAGTCGTCAGCCACCTCCAGACTACGGCGGATCTCCTGCACCGGCTGGGATTTTCCATCAATGTGCTGAAGTCACACCTGTGCCCCTCTCAGAAGCTCCTTTTCATCGGAGCGGTTCTCGACTCGGCGCAGTTTCGGGTTTACCCGCCCGAACAGCGGGTTCGGGATATACAGGCTCTGATTCCGATCTTCGGGCCGTTATCCCGGGTTTCGGTCAGGTTGACGCTGCGGCTTCTGGGGCTGATGGCCTCCTGCATCCTTCTGGTGCATCACGCACGGTGGCGGATGCGGGCTCTGCAGTGGGACCTGAAGTTTCAGTGGGCCCAGCCCCGGGGCAACCTGTCCGACCATGTCCTGATCTCGGAGGGCACTGCGAGACAGCTGCAGTGGTGGCTCACGGACCGCGATTGGGTCAACGGCAGATCCCTCTTCCTTCCCCAACCGGAGCACGTAGTTGTGACGGACGCGTCCCTCCAGGCCTGGGGAGGCCACTTGGGAGAGGCGGAGATCAGAGGAATCTGGTCTCCGGCGGAGTCCCGGCTCCATATCAATCTGTTGGAGTTGCGGGCGATTCGTCTGGCACTGAAAGCATTCCTCCCGTCTGTCCGAGGGAGTGCAGTGCAGGTGTTCACGGACAACACCACCGCCATGTAGTACTGCAACAAACAGGGCGGAGTGGGGTCGTGATCCCTTTGCCAGGAGGCTCTGCGTCTCTGGCAATGGCTGGAACATCAGGGCGTGACTCTGGTGGTTCAACACCTGGCAGGTTCTCTGAACGCCAGGGCGGACGAACTCAGCCGTCGGTGCTCGATGGATCACGAATGGCGTCTGAACTCGGACGTGGCGCAAGGCCTCTTTCTGCGATGGGGAGAGCCTTGGTTAGATCTATTCGCCACCGAAGAGAACGCGCAATGTCATCAGTTCTGCGCGTTGGAATTTCCAAGGCGGCACTCGCTCGGAGACGCTTTTCGTCGCGAGTGGAGCTGCGGTCTGTTGTACGCCTTTCCGCCTATACCTCTTCTGCCCAGAGTGCTGAAGAAGATCAAGCGCGACCGGGCACAAGTCATCCTTGTGGCTCCGGACTGGGCACGAAGGTACTGGTATCCCGAGCTACTCAGTATGTCAGTCGATCCCCCGGTTCGTCTGCCTCTTCAGGAGGACCTTCTGTCGCAGCAGCAGGGGACGGTCCTCCACCCGAACCTGCCCAGTCTCCACCTCCATGCTTGGAGATTGAGCGGCGACAGTTGAGGCCATTTGACCTGCCTCCTGAGGTTTGCAACATCATTCTGGCAGCCAGGCGTCCCTCCACAAAGACGGTATACGCCTGCAGGTGGAACTGATTTGTGGCATGGTGCACAGCAAAGGCTGTGGATCCCCTCAATGCCCCTCTCTCTGAGGTTCTTCTCTTCCTTCTTTCTCTTGCCCAGCAGGGCTCTGCTCTGGGCACTATCAAGGGCTATCTTTCGTCTCTTTCAGCCTTTCTGAGGCTGCCTGACCAGCCTTCTTTGTTCAAGTCCCCTATCGTAAATCGATTCCTGAAGGGCATCACTCATACCTTTCCTCCTGTTCCCTTCGTGATGCCTCAGTGGGACTTGAACCTGGTTCTAACATTTCTGATGTGCGCTCCCTTTGAGCCACTTCACAACTTTCCTCTTCGCCTTCTTTCTTTGAAGACTGCCTTCCTGGTAGCCATCACCTCTGCCAGGAGAGTGAGTGAGCTCCAGGCTCTCTCTTGTAAGCCTCCTTTCCTTTCAGTCCATCCGGACAAGGTTGTTTTAAGGACTAGGCCCTCCTTCTTGCCTAAGGTGGTCACGGCCTTCCACATTGGGCAGTCCATCACATTGCCCACCTTCTTTCCGCCTCTGCACCCCTCGCGAGAGGAGGAGAGGCTCCACCGTCTAGACCCAAAACGTGCGCTCTCGTTCTATCTGGATCGCACACGCCAGTTCCGGGTGGATGATCAACTCTTTGTTGGGTACGCGGGCGCTAAGAAAGGGAAAGCGGTGCACAAACGGACCATCTCTAGATGGATTATCATGTGCATCCAGGCGTGTTACTCCTTGGCTAAGTAGGAACCCCCCGTTGGGCTGAGGGCTCATTCCACTCGAGCCACGGCCACTACAACTGCCTTGGGCCGAGGTGTGCCCTTGCAGGACATTTGCCAGGCAGCTACGTGGGCCTCGTTGCACACGTTTGCGCGGCACTACTGCCTGGACAGTCAAGTCCAGAGGGACGGCTACTTCGGCCGTTCCGTTCTCCAGGACTTTCTGGTGTAAATATTGGTTCACAGACCCACCACCACGGGGATGGTATTGCTGGGGTATCTATTCTAAGGTAAGGAATCTATCACTAACGGGTCTCTTTCAGATGCACAAGTTACTACTTGTGTAACGATATATCTGTAAGAGACATTAGTTAGTGATAGATTCCTTACCGACCCACCCATCCTCCCCGTTCTGCGAACCGATATCTAGGGTTAAGGTCATCCCCTTTCAGGGCCCTGGTTTCTTGGCACCAGTGTCGGTTTTTGTCATGGCTCTGCGCTTCTGGCGCGCAAAAGCTATGGCTAAGAACTGACGTCAGCACGCGGAGGCGGCGTCTAAGTACTCCGACGACGTCATCACGGCGCCCACAACGCCGACGACGGACGTGGAGCAGCAGACGACGCCTACCGACGCGCAAGGGTACTGCTACGCAAAACTTTCCGGATCCAGTCTGACGCCTGGGGAAATTCTAAGGTAAGGAATCAATCACTAACTAATGTCTCTTACAGATATATCGTTACACAAGTAGTAACTTGTGCATTAGTACGACACACCTGTAATCCATTCCATGTGCAACAAACCTGTGAAAAACCTTCATAAATCACAAGACCAATAATCTGCATCAGGAGACGGTGGGTGGGAAAAAATAATTACAACCTCTCTAGAGGCTGGAGGGGCAGGCCATGGAGCGCGGAGACAAAGAGGCAGACTCTTGCGCTCCCCGGCCTTTTAACCCCTTACCTGCCAGGCCGGTTCTAACCGGTCTGGCCTTTGCTCCCTGGTGACCCGGAAGTGATTCTATCGCTTCCGGGTCACTGGGAGACCCGGGGTCCAATTGGCTTCAAGGCACGCCTGTCCCTTCATTGTAGCGCAACAGTCTTGCCACCACCATAGAAAGAAGGGGGGGGGTGCGCCCACCATACTTGTGGCGTGGCCGATGCCGACCCGCCTTTCTCTATGGCCAGGGACTACTTAAACCCCCCCCTCCTCCGTAATCAAACATTATTAAAATAACATGAGAGGGATTTCTTTGGAAGCGGGATACATACAACACCCGGCCGTATTTATTAAGCATAAAAATAAAACAAAATTGAAATAAACAATATTTACATGGTTACACCGAAAACTTTCCTTGACATTGATTGCAATTGATAAATACAGATGTCAGATGGTTAACCTTAACATAATTTGAGTACAAGGTATTTCCTATCTGAATCTAACATATTAACCATGTTCATACAGTAATTACTTTTCTGCGTATCCTATTTGGGCCTACGGCAAGGTCAATAACTGGTGTCAGATCCTTATCAATTAACCACGCCCTCCAGTCGGAGTGCGCATGCGCTGAGGGCCCGTTTACCGTGAGGGTATTCACCCCCCTCTTCCCTTTCCTCCCGTTACGACCGTACGCTCTATTATCTCCATTAAAGGAGGCCCTTGCATCTCTGCTCCATTTTCTGGCATCATTGTGCACGTGCGGGGTGGCCAACCAGCCTAGAGAAAGCGTGACTCCCCCCTCCCCGGCACCCTTCTAGCCAACAGGCTATAACTGCCACTGGAGTTCTAGGAGAGACCACTTGTCCCTCCCCTTGGGCGACCCCATTCAAGAATGGCGCAGCCCTCTAAGGACTTTAAATTTACTGCTCACCAATCATGACCTAACCGCCACAGGCCAGCGTAATTGACGGACTATCTGGCCCCCCCCCAACTTCCTCACTGAAAGGTCATGCCCTGTCCTTAAAACTTCCCAACCAAGCGACTATATTTTCTAACAGGATATCATTCCCTACCCTAGTCAGGTGAACTCCGTCTTTTAAGAAGCACGGCTCCCACCCTGATACACCTGTGTGCGATTGTTTGTAGCGGAGGAGACCTGAACAATTTGTCTATTTTATTGTTGACCTTTCTTACTGAGTGATTCAACGCTTTTACAGAATCTCCCCCCTCTATTTAAATCTGAGACCATACTATGGTGCACCCCTGGCATGTCCTAGCTAACCAACCTACTTCTGAGAATATGGCTTTCATTAACCCCCTTCTACCCAGGTTTACCAGATCCTTCCCTCCCAAGTGCAGGATAACTATGATGGGTGGTGCTCTATGCTTTCCCAAAATCTCTGTGATGAAACTCCTGAACTGATTAGGGCAGAGCCACCCTTTTCCATGAAAAGACACCCTAAAACCGGCCTTTTCAACTGTGTCTGTAATTTCCTGAAAAAAGAAAAACTGCATTCAAACGTCTTGCATATGAGTGGCCAATGATCCAAACAACATGTGGTCCTGTTTCCTGTGGATGTGCCCGTCCTTGTGTTAGATCTTGCTGCTGGTGCGCCGCTGCCAGTTTCCCCCCTGCGTGACGGGTTCGAGAAACTGTAAATGCAAGCAGAGATGGGACATGCATCAGTACAAGTGTGAACTGCCCCACTCACAGCATGTGTAGCCGAACATAGTGCTTATAACAATTGGAGGACCATCTCCCAATCCTTTGTACACTGCTGCTGTGCAGACCTCTGCAAAAAACCCCAGTTGATGGACAGAATGCAGAACAATGTCATACATTCACCCCAGTACAGAGATCTGGGCCTAAATCCATCGTATTTTTACACTCCACACTACCCCAGTTCAGACATGGCCATATGCAAATTAGTCCGACCCTGTGCATCATGGAAACAGTCCAGCCCGAACTGCCAAGCCATGCCTTTCCTGGACCGGAAACAAGTTTCCGAGGACCGGTTTCTGGCATTCTAGCCGTCTTCAGCCCGGCTTGCTTGAATCCAGTGGTGTGGAGTGCATGGGACTCACGTCTGAGCATACCCATCCCACTCGGGGTGACAAATGCAAAAACCACAGTTGATGGACAGAATGCAGAACAATGGCATACATTCACCCCAGTACAGAGATCTAGGCCTAAATCCATCGTTTTTTTGCACTTTGATTCCTAAGCAAGATGAACTGCCTGAACTAATTGTGCCTGGGCAGCCCTTTCACATAAACCGGCACCGTGTACAATCAGTGCTAAGCTCCACTACAAAATGGCATATCCCCGCTCTCGCACCCGTTTTTTTAAAGGAAATTGCGGGTTAAAGGCACTCTGAGCTTTCCTCCCGCCTGATACCAGCAATCAAGCCAAAATACCGCCAGCTTCTACGCCCCGTGGTACCTTATAGAAGCGCAGTGTGCGCTTCTCGAAGCCCAGTACTTTCAAATGGAGCGGGCCCCGGTCTCCGTGTCGCGGCTGCCCCCTCCTTCACCGCCGAGCACCTCCGCAAGCTGTAGCGCTATCCTCCCCGAATGCGGCCTGCAGGGAAAACAAAAGGAAAATTGCTCCCGGCGATCCTGCCACGTCGATGGAAACTCGCCTCTCCTGCGACGCCGATGCTCCCAACTCCGGCACCAGGCGTATCCGAGCCTGTAGGGAACAAGAAAATACAAGAAAAACAATTACAGCCTCACTAGAGGCTGGAGGGGCAGGCCGTAGAGCGCGGAGTCACAGAGGCAGACTCTCACGCTCCCCGGCCTTTTAACCCCTTACCTGCCAGGCCGTTTCTAACCAACCTGGCCTTTGCTCCCTGTTGACCCGAAAGACTGGGAAGCCTGCGGTCCAATTGGCTTCAAGGCGCGCCTGTCGCATCATTGTATCGCAACAGGCTTGCCTCCACCGTAGAGAGAGGGGGGGGGGCAGTGCGCCCGCCATACTTGCTGCGTGGCCGATGTCGGCCCGCCTTTCTCTTACTTCTAATACAAGGGTTCATTCCAAGGAAATCAGCACTTTTCAAAATATCATGAATAAATAGGTGCTGTCATGACAAGACACCATCCTCTGCTGCATTTAGATGCCAGTGTGCACCCCGAGGTTCCCTAGAAATTGTGCACCTGTGTAAAGAATAGACAACTGCTGAACACATCACTTCAAAGTCTACGGCAAGAGCACACTCCACATTCAGACTTTGGGGTCCTGTGCCCATGCACCGTGGGCGTGGTGATCCAAAGCTATTTTATGACACTGGTTAGTTTTTTTAAATGTGCAGCATGGCTACACACTCATAAGGTCCATACACGCTTAATTTTTTTTTGTCTCTCCTTGTTTGATTTACTTTTGGCCAATCACTTTCCAAGAGAGCATTTCGGCAGTTCAGCCATGCTGCTCCCTCACTCCTCCCTTGGTAGATAAAAGACATGGGGCCATATGTAGGTAAACTACATTTACCGATTCTAAAATACCGAATTTTACAGATTTGGTATTTTAGAATCGGTAAATGCAATGTAGGTAAAAATTCGGTAAGTATTACCGAATCGGTACGATTTGGTATTTACCGAATCGGTATTTACCGATTCGGTAATTCCCCTTCATTCCTATGGGCCTGGAGGCCCATAGGAATGAAGGGGAATTACCGAATCTGTAAATATTGATTCAGTAAAAGGGGGAACACATTGAAGGGTGGCAGGGTGTCACTTTGACACCCTGTTGCACCCCTCAATAGTGCATGGGTGCACATGTGGCACACATACATGCCCTAACGGCATGTATGTCTGCCACATGTTACTGTTTTAAATTGCAAAAAATGACTTCTTTTATGGTTTTCGATATTTACCACCAACTTGGAGTTGGTGGTAAATAACGAATTCTAAAATGGGAAAAGCACTCATTTGAGCACGCCCTACATTACGGATTCGGTAATTTACCGTATCAGTATGTTAAGAATTCGGTAATTTACTGATTCCTTAAGTTACCGATTCGGTAAAATACTGAATCATGCCACCTACATCTGAAAAGCCTAATATTGGTCGGTAACGGACGAAATTCGGTAATTTCGGCCGTTACCGACCGGTATTAGGCTACCTACATCTGGCCCATTGTCATTTACAATGGCAATAGCTCTAACTTGAAAAAATGTGAGACCTAATGCATTTCCAATGTTTGTTTTTATATGCGTTCACCTAGCCTGCATGTGCCGTCACACTTTTTGTAAATCCCTCCCTAGTATAAGGTAGTAATCATACCAGCAGTGAGTTAGTTATCAGATGGCAGGCAGACAAACTTCTGAAACTCTAATCCATCCTTGGATTTTCTTTCTTTTCTGCAACCTACTGAGAGCTCTTCTGTTCTCATTCTTTCAGAGTGAAAGTAGCATGGGGATTGGCTAAAACATGCCCCAGTTCTGAGACTTAGGGGGCAACCACAAAAAGGACTCTACAAGCTTTCTATATGTTTTATTCTGTGGATTCTAGAAGAAGTATGCCTGTTTTTACCTAATTGTTTTATCAGACTCAGGCTTTTCTTGAAGATGTGATCTCACTTCTTCCTAACATGTCTCCCCAAACAAGTTGAGACCTGTGCAGCGCTAGATAGCAGAAGATATGCATTTACTCATTTCTACCTTGAGAGTAACACAAGTGTAAACTGGGCCTGTACGTGGGGCAGTGCATGATGTGTATGCTGTGTGTCATGAGAAAACACTTGTATAGCCCAGGCACTGCTCTTTCATTAAAGTTGTTGGCAAAGTCTCTCCTTCCGCAACATTTTCACTGCTGAATATGGGTAGTGGACTAAACAGTAAGTACAGTTTGTTCATTTATTCCATCTGTGCTTTTTGGTATTAAGAAAGGTTTACTTGTGTTCATGTTGCTTTGTTAAACATTTGTGTTAGAAGGTTTACTACATTTGCTATCTTGATTAGATTCTGATGAGTGTGTTGTCATGACCTTATTGTAAAAAAAACATAGAAGGTCTGATTCACAATTCTTTTTGCACACCTAAGTGGTTTTGGGGTGCACAGAAAAAAACTGACCATTAATTCCACATCCTTAGTCCCACAATACTTATTTGAGCTGTTTTATAATTGCTAATTTGCCTTGGCAGCAATGAAAAATCTTCCAGTAGAATAGGCTTTCCTTTGCTGTAAATGTGGGTGGGGCATAACCTGGCATGTCAGGGAGGGCTGTCCTGCAACGGAAGGTAAACATACACTTAATTCTAGGTTTGTGAGCATTCACATGCATACTTAGACAAGTAGTTTCCAACTCGGGGCATTTACTTCTCTAAAAATCGAGTCTGAAGTTCTTGGTTTGAGTGGGAAAGTCAAGGCAGCAGCCCCATACTTAATGGAAATCTAGTGAAAGGGAATTCTCAGGAGGGAAAATTATTTTCCCTGTGGAGCAAATATTAAAGGTATTTTTGCAAATTAGATTTCCCTTTTGCATGAGTTAACGTGAATTGGACTATTCCTAGAAATGTACAACTATAGTACATATAGAGGAGTATGCCTGCTCTTCTCAATGAATCACTTAAAATCGTAAATATGCTCCAAATGTAGGAGTAAACCCGCTGGACAATGGTTCAAATCATGCATTTCAGAATTGCGTCTATATAGTAAACCACAAATACACATTCTGATCAAGTAGTGTCACTCTCTGACAGTTTGTCATTCTTTTTTTCACAGACCCTTGCAGAAAACCACGGAGATGAAAACTGTTTGCCATGTGAGATGTATCCAGAAAAAGCTTATATAGACTTCATTGAGGATTTAACTCAATTCTTCCAAGAACTCAACACACAATCTGTAGCGTGTTAATACTCGCACCTGCCACCTGGAAAGATGTGAAGGTCACCAATTCCAGTCTAGTGAAGTCATAGTCCATTTTCAGCCTAGTACCTAAATCAAAGACCATTACATTGGGTAATAGGAGCACATGTTATTTACAGCAGTAAGAAATGACAGAGCACTTTGGAATGAAGCTCTATAGAAAAAAAATTCTATTCTTGAGATCCAAACAGCATTTTCTTCAAGGGTATCATCCATCTTTCACACTAAGCAGAAGGGTATCTGCCTCAGACTCCTCACCCACAGCGAGCTTACTGAACATCAGTGGAAGAACAGCTAGCCAACTAGAAGAGTGACTGCCTGTCAATTTTCAAGACGTGTTCTTCAAAGAGCCTGAGAGACAAATGAGGAAATGCATGCACATATTTTCTTTTGAGCATTCAAAGACTCATTCCTATAAATTTAGCTAAGTAGGAAATTAATGTTGTCAGTCTTTTATGGGAACAGATCTCTAATAAGATTCCCATGTCAGTTTCTCAATAAAGGCATATGCTAACAGCGTTAATTACTTGAAATGTATCTAGTGGAGTTCAAATAATATTTGTTTATCATACATTACTATGCAGATATACTCATTCAATGTACTATATGGTTACAAAAATGTGGTAACCTAACTGCACTATTGTGCAATAAAAACATAGCTACCTGAGCTATAAGATTGAGGATTATAACACAAGTATGTCATGCACGCTTAGTCATCTCAAGGGCTGAGCCTTTTGCATCCTATTTAAAAATTTCGCAATAGTTGACTCCGTTTTCTATTCTTTTGAAGTTGATAAAATGAGTACTCTGTTCAAGTGTATAATAATCAAATATCAGAGACTGTCACCAAGCAGCAGTGCACAAATCATACCATTCCTGTTGCTCACAGCCCTCAATGTCTCTCCACTCTTGGTGATATAACATATGAATTTGATATGATTTGATTTAAAATGTATACAGTGCAACATGTTATTATACGGTTTCTACAAATCTAGTAGGCCTGTTAATTTAGAACAGCAAACCCTCATACTATAGAGACTGAGTCTTATATAATCAATTTATTTGGTCTGGTTTTGCTAGCTCAGAGTACTGCATTTAAACTTCTAAACCAAAAGAGGTTTAGATGTTGTCAGAAACCTAGAAAATGATCACTGATTCCCAAGGAATCGTGGAAACAGATCGAATCCTTTCGTTTGTCACTTTTGCTTGCCCAAGGTATTACAAAGAAAAGATACAATAATTTCATTTTCAAACTTTTATTGAAAAGATCTAATCTTTGTATATAAAACATGAACTTCAAGTATTAGAAAGATTAGACACTTTGTTATAGGCAATATAGAATTGGTGAAATACACAAACAATTCAATCATGTTAATTGTTCTTAATGTTCCTAAGATTACTTCTATTACTAATTTCTATTTGCTAAAGAGAGCATTTCGGGAGTACCCACCTGCCAGGTCTCTTGGAATAACCTAACCTCATACCGTTGTACTGTATGTCAGGAGGCCAGGCTCAGTGCCTCCACAAATGTGTGTACAGCTCTCTTCCTCCTCACAATGGTTTACGACAGCAGAACTGAATCTCCGTCACAGCAGCAGCATTCCTTGATGATTCCTTCAAGACATGAACCTCTCACCGACTTCAGCATGGACGCTGTTTTTATAATAACACTGTAAGCTTATCGCTCTGTGACAGAGGTGCAGAATAACGTTTTAATTTAGACTGAAGCAGAAGAGTTGTCTTCTCCAAGCACAACAATAAACAATGCATTGTGTTCCTAATTGTGCGACCCTAGAACTAAATGTGAAAACGACAGGGTGACAGTGTCTTATCAGGATTAAATGCGTGCATTGCACA